>NC_045478.1:110972383-111272383 GCF_009650955.1 Corvus moneduloides | reverse complement strand
CAAATGTGGTGGCACTCTCTGTTGTTCACCAAGTTAAAGTTTGGATGGTCTTGTTTGCAGAGTATCTGCCCTGTAGGGTGACATTGGACTGGCATCCTGTGTCAGGACTTGATATGAGGTGCACTGGGCCTGCCTTTTGATGGTCTCTGGTCACAGCTTTATGCATGCTGTCAAACTATGAAATACTTTTATTTGGCTCCCTCATACCCATTGCAAGTTCAGGACTTGGGTAAGGCTTTGGAAAGACGTGATTCCCATGAAAATTCATACTTTTAGGAAGTTATTTTTGATGAAGGAGTGGAGCCTAGCCCTGCTGAGGATGGCAAGTGGAGGGGCTGTGCAGGGAATCGTGCTGTTGACGCACATGCCGTGAGCGTCTGTCCGACTCCTTTTGTCACGTCAGGACCTCAGTGCTGGGATTTTTGCTGGAGCTGGTGCAGTTCTTCTGCCTTTCCTCCACACATCACTGCTCCACAGTGTCTGCCTTTGACAGACTCGTGGCAGGAATGCCTGCTGGGTCTCCTTGGTCTTTGTTCAGCTGCGTGGACCTCTCTGGAGCTCTGTAAGATGCTCGTATTTCACCATTTTCCAAAGGGGTAATGCACACTGTAATGCTGATGCCTGGAAAAAAGGGTACAAAGAGGCTTCACTCTCATATTGTGTGATAGTGTGAGCAGCTAACCACAAGGCCTTTTCTGACATGTATTTTTACTGCTTTGATGATTGTTTCTGAATGATTCTGACGCCTCTGCTGTGGAAGAACGTGGTGCCTAATGACTTAAACAGCTGTAGGTATGTCTGTTTCTCCAGCACAGAAGCTGCCTTCTGATTTCCAGTTAGTGTTCAGCATTGGGAGGTTGGTTTTCCAGGTGAGAGGAAGTGCATTTGCCCCAGTGGGTACATCACAGATGTTTCATATAATTGTTTATTTGGTACCTGAATGAAAGTGAAATATTACTTCCCAAATAGTTTGTCTAAAAGGAGATAAATTGCTTTCCAGTTTTTGACAAAATGTTTACACTTGTAGATTATTTTAAGTAGCAAGACATTATTCAGTGATGGGACATTTTGGGGTAATTCTTTTCAGAGGATCTTATTCTTGTGTTTAAAGAAATGAAGCTCAGCTAAAACTTTTTTTTTTTTTTTTTTAATGTGCTCTTCATGTGCCTACAGCTGGGAAGGGCAAAAGAAACCAGTACAAAATGTAATAATATGAAAGTCAGATGTTGCTTTATCCTGGTCTTGCAGGCTACCCATGGTGCTTTGCAGTGGGGATGCAGCTGTCCCGTTCTTTCTTTGGAGTCACTACTGCTTTTTCTTGCCTGTTTCCCTGTTTGAGGAGAGTGTTTTGAGATGGCCTTATGAAAGAGACTATTTAGGGGCAGGGTGGTGGCGTTACTCTCTAAGCTATTCAAGTGCTCTTGCTTTTCCACAGTCCCTGTTATGCAGTTTGCTGGGGAAGTAGCACAGTCTGAGGAATTACAGAATCTGCTGGATTGTAACAGCACGTGTGGCTAAGCAGGGCTGATGAGAAATGCAGATAGCTCATACATTGCTTCCTTGTTGGGTTGATTTCATCCCAGCAAGGCTAATCTGGATGGTCATCAGTCATGCTAACTTTGCAGAGAAGGTACATCCTTAGTGTGAGAACATGAGGTTGGGGGTACTGTTGGGATGTGCAGAATGCACTCAAATACGTGTTTGTGAATACAAATATACATATATTCATTAGGCTTTCAGGAAGGCCAGACTGACACAGCCTCCTCTCTAAGTTGTGTGAAGAGGTTTCATGTTGGAGTGTGCTCCATGGGGACATGTCACAGCTTTCCTCTGCCTCTGGCCGTGTCATTCCCCTGACAGCCATCAGTTTCCTCCTCTGAAACCCCAGGGTGGAAATAGGTGTTCAGAAAGAGCTTGGGTTAACAGAACAGCTCCTGAATGAGCTTTAACCTCATTCTCTGAAACTGCTTAAAGGTTTCTGCTCCAAGCTAACCTTGGCTCCCCTGCTGCAATGGGGATGTCTGTCTCAGGGCACCAGGGACAAGCACGGAAATTTCAGCCTGAGGAATTAGCTGGTTGAAAAAAAAAGTGAAAGCTTGCGTTCCTGCAGTCTGGCTCACATTGTCTTACAAAGGTGCTGTGTGCTTTGCTCCTACCATGGTTTCCCTGTTACAGGGTGAAATCCTGATTTAGCAAAAAGAGCTGCGTAATAATGGATAGGAAAAGCGAAACTTTTGAGGACAGAGTAAATATATTAGGCCAATAACAACATGCCATTTATTAGCTGTTGAGGTCCTAGAAGGAGTCCCTTGTGCATTTTTATCTTTTAGCTATGTTTCTGGTATGCTTTTCTTTACTAGATACCTTTGGTATTTATCATATCATTTAGAAATGGTGCAGTATCTTGCCTTAGCTTGATTTATGGGTGGCTTCTGATGGTTTTCTATTCCAAAGCATGTTGGGTAGCTAGAGGAGTGCTTGAAATATTTTCATTTCACTCTATTGTTGCCAAAGTCATGAAAAGCGGCAGGGACTTTAGCATGCCATTTGTGTTCACAGAGAAACTTCTCCTGCTTTACTTTTGGGATGCAGAGCATAGCCCTTGAAAAGTGCCTGCTGGTGTCCAGGTGTGGCTTGTTGTGGACAGTGGGGAATGCTTGAAGGGGAATCTTGCTCAGTATGTTGTATGTTCAATTGGAATGCTGGGTTCTTCCCTCTGGGTACTTGGTATCTCTTCTTAGATGTCACTGTTTTTGAAGCTGAAATAAAAATTGGAGAGCAGATTCTGTGAATTATATTGGAAAAACAAAGCATGTGAATAATTACACTCAGAATATAGGAAGGCAGTTTCTGAAGAAGTTTTGTACAAGTCCTGATACTTAGAAAAACAAGCACATCCTCCAGAGTTACAACCACCCTGTGCAATTACTTCTGAGTAATACGCTTTGTTGTTTGTTGTGCTCTCATCTAACAGCTGAAACCTCGGGTGTGAAACTCAAGAGTCACAGCGTAGTCACCTCAGAAAAAACCCCGTGTGATTAATGCATTGCTAACTCACAGATCTGCTGTTTCGCTGACTGGGCAGTATCCCAGTGTGGTTATTACTCTCGTCACCGCAGTATTCTGTTCCCTGCTGTGTTGTACAGCTGTGTCACATTGTACTTGCTGAGCACGTTATTGAACAAGAATGGTTTTAAAGAGGAGGCTCTAGGTTGAAGCATAGCTCTTCATGTGCTCAAACTGTAAGAATACTGTCAGTTCAGATCATCAAAGCTATTTTCATTGTTGCCATGGCAGATTTGGCTTAACTTCAGTGGTATTAAGTCATTACAGTGACGGTGTAATTTAATAAAATCTTTTTAACTAAGGAAATTAATACAGTGTGTACAAAATAGATGTAATATATTGAAGACCTTGCAAATAAAGCTATAAGCCTAGATTCCAGCTTCTGTCATTACTCTTGTATCTAACCTCTAAAGGGTTTTTTAAATTACATTAGTTTAATACACATTGCAAGACAAAATGTGAGTAAATTATGGTGATTACTGGAGAGAACACAGTTGATTTAATCCATTTTAATTGTATATCATTTAAACACTGATGTCATGAAGTTACACAGTTGCATATTCTTACTACAGCCATATGCTCTTCTAAGTAAGAGACTCAGGGGACTCAGCATTTCATAATTCGCTCTGCACAGTTAGTGCAGTTAACTGCATTTACCTGCCTGTCATTCTCCACAGTTAGTGCAGTTAACTGCATTTACCTGCCTTTCACTTGCATTGAAAGTTGAATGGGTTAAAATATTGTGCAGAAGTTGTGTTCTGTGTTTACACTGAGTTTCATTTTTTTGGTATGTTTAAATCAGCAAATTTATATATTATTGCACATTTTAAAATGTTGGTTTAGGGGGCTGGTTATAGATTTATTTGTCTATAAAATGTTTAGTAGTGGAGCACAAGGAACTGCTGCTGTTGGTGAACAAATTAAAGTTTTTCAGTTGTGGGAAAGGTTAGTGTATGGAGATGAGTGTAGGGCGGGATTTTCGTCTTCATATGGGTTTGGCAGATATTCCTTTGTAATTTGGATTTAATGCAGGTAGTATTGTCCAGTTTTCTTTCTCTTTCTGAAGTTATACTTTGTTGGCCAGTTTAAGGACTGCATTTTGAGGAATGCCTGGTTTTGGGCAGTACAGAGATGAGTTTTTTCCTGTGCAAATGTGGCTGTTCATTGGGGTTAATTATCCATAGGGTCCTGACTTAGGAGGATACTAGAATAGCTTCTAGCTATGAATAATTTAGTACAGCATCAGATTGCATGCCACTTAAGAAGGCCTCTGCCTGTGAACTCTTATATCTTGTTGGAATCCACTCAATAGTATGAAGGTTACTGCTTGCACTGATATTTTATTATACTCTTTTCATTCTATTTTAAGATTTGCAGTGAATATTTTATGGTGACAAGTAAGGAAAATATCTGTGCAAGAGTAGGTAGAGTTTGTTTCTGAAAAGCTGAGGTGTTGTTGAACCTTAAACTGTCTTTTAAATTTCTTTTAAATCTAGCATCACACAGATAGTATTTTCTCCACTCAGATTTATGTAGTTGCGACAATTCATATCCTAGACAATCTTTTTAGATAGTACTTCATTGTGGGGAAAGGAGAAAGGCTTAATGAAAGACTAGCTTGCAAGATTTACAGGATTTCAATGCTTTCTACAAATTGCCCTAGTTGCTCATACATCTGGCTAGAGCAGACTCTGTCTCGTATTACAGAGGCTTTTTCAGGAGAAAAACTGCAAATACAGCACTTTGAAGCAATTCCAAGTGCAGATAAATTTACTGTATGCCTTTAGGAGATTTGGTCATGGCAACATAGCACTGGATGTGTTTTTTAAGAATGCCAAAATGACAGTGTTTTGTCATCATATACTAGATTTTTTTTCACAAAACCACCCCAAAACAGTAGGGAAGAGCTTAATGAAGAAGTTACTTTGGAAATGTCAAGGGAAGAACATAAGAATATCAAAATGCAATATAAGTAGTAGAGAAAAGGGTTTGTGGGGCTTTTGTGGGAGAGAGATTAATGCTGCATGGTATTTAAGGAAGATCTGTCAGATGTCTGGAAAGGTTTTTTATCTATTTCTGACTGCTCCCATTTTTTATGTCTACTAGTAAGTTTTTCTTAGTATGGGCCTCTTGATTGGGATGCTCTGCTACAGCTGAACATCTTTTTTAGAATTGTTTTGTAGGACACTTTCAACTTCGATTAGAAAGTAGAACCTTTTCTTTTTCTTTTCCAAATGAGATTTTTAATGTATGTGATGCTGCTGGAAGCTGACACAGTGAGATACAGCCATCCCTTGGTGCCTGCTTTAGCACTTGAAGATAAAATAGGCCTTTAATCTTTTTGTGCTCCTTCACCGAGTAGTAAGTAATTTAAGTGTCCATTAAGGGTTGGTAGTTAAACGCTAAGATCTTGCTAGATGCATTTAATTTCTCCTTAAAGGCATGGATCCAGATCGGTCCCTTTGAACAGGCACTCCTTGAACTGTACAGTTTTAATAAACTCTCAAACCTCTAATAGTTGTGCAGTTTACTACTGTCTGATACTTTGATGGAAATGCAGTTTTGTTTACAGATGGAAAGAACTCATTAAGTTTAGCCCTAGTGTAAAATTTTTAAGGCTGTTATTTTCAAATTGGGATTTTAAAATTGAACTGAAAATTAGTGTGACTTTGCTTACTCTAGAGCTTTTTGATCTATGATTTAATTGTCTTCTCTGTGCAAATACATTATGCTGAAATAAACTGTACTTTACTAGGCAACCATAAAAGTTGAATTGTCAGTTTTCCTGATTCAAGTACAATGTTTCCTGATATTTGACAGGAAATTCTACTGTGAATATGTGCACTGTGGCTGCAATAGTTATGTCAAGAAAGGAAGAAGTGCCTGAAGGACTTCCTTTTTTTCCTTAATGTTCTTATTTTTGTTGGTGGTGTGCCCAAAAACAGGCTATCCTCCAAATCTACAGGTGTGTGAGGAACAGACTATGCAGTTACATTCTGCCTTTTATTTTTGTGTTTAAAATAAACTTTCTACTGTTGTTGAAATGTGTCAGTTGAAGTACTGCAGTTAATACTGGAGTGTCATTGTTTTGATACAGTGTGTCCCCAGAGCTTTATTAAAGCCTGGATATCTATTGTTTCCTATTTAGCTTTTATCAAGTGGTGATTTTATGCAATGGCATCAAGCCACAGTTCTTCACCAGTGCCTCAGTCAAACAGCAGTGATGCTTTCTTTAAAAAAGAAATGGACGCCACGAAACACTTTCGCCCTGTGCAGTCCCTGCCTGATGTGTGTCCCAAGGAACCCACAGGTAATGTTGGTGTGCAGGGAGAGGGAGAAAGCAGCTCAATTTGCTGAGCTATTGGCAACCATCCACTCACTATTTCTTGTATACTGGGTGTAGTGTAGTAATCCATAGTCCTACTTCCAAGCATGCCGTAATTCTGCTTTATACTACCCAGCATCCCTTTGGAGCAATAGGAGGGACTATTTGCAGCTTGTTTTAAGATGTTCTCATTATAGGTGGGGTTTTTGCTTGCATGATTCCACATTACAGCTGTGATCTATACTCCATGTAAGAGGGTGCAATCTGTCAGAGCCTGTAGCAGACGTGTCCAGTGTGCTTGGAGAGTCTGACTGCATTCCTTCTGGAAGACATCCCAGCCCTTCTGCAGGAGGAAGCAAGTGACCTGTCTGTAGTACTAAGTCTCTGGTGCTGTTGTTAAACCAGATTTTGGTCACGGTTCCAGCTGTTGTGTTGCACCAAAGCTTAGTTTACACAAAGGAGTAGGTGGGATGGAATCTTAAGAATTGTGACATCTAATGCTAATGAATTGCAGCTGTCATTCTGATCAAGATCAGATTATTAGAAATATGTTTGTGGTTGGAATTTTTTTCTCTTCACTAGAAGCTAAAGTTGTTGAGCTAAATCTATTTAGTAAGTGTCAATACACCACTTCTGAGTTCAGAACTTGACTGGTTAATCTCATAGAAGGAATGCAAGGTGAAGTGTTGCAGAAGGAGAATATAATCTGTCTTTTGCATAGATAATTCTAATGCAGTATGTAACTGGTAAAACATGGTTTGCTTAAGAACCACATCTTAGCAAAAGCTACAGCCTTGTTTCTCACCCTAACAAAATGTCTTGTCTTTTGTGCTGCAGGCAATCCCAATAACTTACGTGACAGCCCATCTCTAGTTGCGGATCAGCAAAGATGGACTATTTATCATTCCAAAGTCAATCTCCCAGCAGCACTAAATGATCCTAGGTTAGCAAAAAGGGAATCTGATTTCTTTACAAAAACATGGGGAGTGGACTTTGTGGACACTGAAGTCACGCCTTCATTCTACCTCCCACAGATCACCAAGGAACATTTTGCATTATACCAACAGGAAATCGCTCCGGTAAGAACCCCCAATTAGGTGCACATAGTCCTAGGGACCAGAAGGAGATCCTTGTTCTAATTAGGTTGTCCCTGCTAGTAGCCCATCCTACAGTTAGCTGATGATTTGCTTTTTCGTTGTTGGTTTGGTCTTCATTAGACATTTCTGGTTTTATAATCTCAGAACCCATTGTGTGGAAAATGCTTTCTGAATTGTCCTGAGGCAATTTCTTGTTATTTTTAACTTCTGTTTCTGAGTACTGAGCTCTGCACCAGGGCTTGCAGTTCATATTCTTTCTGGTTGTTAATCCTTTTTTTCCTGTAAGGATTGTTTAAGGATTGGGTTCTACAATGCAACATGGCATTCTCAGACCTTTGGATCAAATGACTACATACTGTGAGGGTTGGAGATATTTTTAAGAGTCTTCAATCTAAACAGTGAAACATTTATACATGGACTTCTCAAACTATAAATAGGCCTATTATCTTCATGATTTCTTTTGTAACAGGGAAGTGTAAGCTACATCTAAGGACACCAGGACCAGTAGGAGACTTCTACAATCTCTTAAAAATACAAGTGTCAGTAAGTATGTAGTATTCTTTCTTTTTTTAACTGAAAGAACATGTAGAAGTCTCCCGCTGTTTTCTGCTTCCTTGGTTTGTAACTTCCTTATTTTTTTGCTGGTTCAGAATTAGTTGCAGGAAGTGTTACTTGTTTAATCATAGTTAAAGACTGTGGAAGTGAATTGTCTATAACTGAACTCCAGCAGAACCATTGCCTTTAACTCACATATTCAGCATTTTAAATGTTTTAAGATTTCATCCTTTAAAATTAGTACTTCATGCAGTGACTGCTAAATGAAAGAAGATTTTGGAACTGAGCTGTGTAGCTTCTAGCAGAAATCTAGTTAACATTGGTGTTCTTTAGAAATATAATTTCTCACCACTATGGTCTCTGGTGGTGTTTAAAATTTGAAGCTCAGCATGACGAAACAAGATACATGGTTTCAGCAAGGTACTCATTAGTAATGTGTGCAAGTAATTTCTACTTTCATCCAATTTGATTTAGCAATGAAAAAGGACTCTTTGTGTGTTAGTGTGATTTCTGGATTAGTCAGCAAATAAATGTTTGTATATGTAATTACAATTGATCTGTGATTATATATCCTTATGTAGAGAAGTTGTTACACCTTTTCAATAACTTCTGGGTTCATTTTCTCTTGAGATGTAAAGATACAGGAAAAAAAACAACACATCCACTATAGGTTGAAGTTTTTGGTACCTTTCACCTGGAAAAACTTTGTCTGAGTTTATAAGAGGAAGAAAATACTGTGAACTTGCCAGAATTTATTTGCATAATTCAGTTGTGTTTCACTGAATGTTTTGCTTCAAATGAGGAAGTTCTGGATTTTAGGCATCAGAATAATTCTTTAATGTATTTTCTCTTCTACAGAGAGAGAAAGTTCATGAAAGATGCAAGAATATTTGTACTCCTAAAGATACCTTTGACAGGACACTATTACACACTCACGGTACAGTCAAAGCCTCCTTTAATCATTAAAAAGTGGTGTCTTTTTGTATCAGTATGTTATAACATCAGTAGCAAGTGTTACAAATGTTACTCATTATTGATTCTATAATGTACTAATTGTCTCTGTTATTTGCTTGAGGTCTTCATGTATAATAATACCTGATGGTTTCTTTGAAACAATATTTGAAAACTCAGACATGGTAGGCTTAGAAGTATTCATGACCACTGCTGTCATTTTATAGGTCAAAATGCTTGTGATATTTGCTTTTAAACATTTTCTTGGCATGTTTGCGTTCGTGGCAGGTCATTGTGGCGCTGGCAGTGTTTTCTTTAACTGCTTTTTATTTTAAGACCCATTGAAACTGTTGCATCAAATTTGTAGGAGCTGTTGGCTTCGCAGTGCAGAACTGCAGTGCCATTCATGTATCTCTGCCATGAGAGTCACGTCATGACTGAGATGGGAAGTGAAATCTCAAGATGATCTAGTCTAGACCATCTGCTCATGCCAGGGCCACCTATGGGAGGACAGTGTCCAGTTGGGTTCTGGATATCACAGATGGAAATTACACAGTCTGTCTGGGCAACCTGTTTCAGTGTTTTACCACCCTCACAGCAAAAGTATTTCCTTGTGTTCCGATGGAATCTTTCATGTAATCAGTTTCTGCCCATTGCCTCCTGTCCTGACACTGGGCACCACAGAGAAAAACCAACTTTGTGTTCTTTGTGCCCTCTCATCAGATCTTTAAGCACACTGATCTCCCCTGGGCTTTTCCAGACTAAACAGTCTCTCCTCCTTGTTTCTTAGTGATCTTTGTGGCTCTTGACACGATTCTCTCCAGTGTGTCTAGGTCTGTCTTGTGCTGGGGAGCTCAAACCTGTGAGTGAAGGCTGAATTTCAGGAATTCATGGAAGTAGTTCAGCTAATAGGAAACTAAACAGGAAGGAAGGCAAGAGGCAAAATAAAAAAGGAAAGACAAGCAAAAGGAAAAGAGACACTCATAACTTGGAGAAAGTTTTTAATATTTATTTTAATTTACTTTCTCAAAAATGTTAGCATAAAAGGATTCATTTATCAATCCTTGTTTGATAAGGCTTATCTATATCAATGTCTACAGGTAACACAACAAAAAGGATCCAGTAGCTTACTCCTTTTGATCAAATTGTTTCAGTTGACTTTCTTCCTCCTCTTCTGTGCAAAAGGAAGCCTTTCTGCAGGGTTTCTCTGTATTGGTGTTATTTTTGAATAGCTGTTCCAGAATGAGTCTGTCTGTGCTGCATACTGTAAAATCAAAGTGCCTTCTTCAGTCTTAGCTTAATCTGTTTTAAAAGAGTCTGAATGTTTTTAAAAAGAGAAAATTAGTGTCACCAAAGTAACTGGGAGCTCCTTGGGTAGCTGGACAGTTCCTCTTAGAAGCATCATTTGGTAAACTGAAGCTTGTGATTTTCTATAATTTCTGCTGTTACTGTTTCCTGTCTTCCTCTAACTCCATCCCACAAGACTTGGCCTTTTACTTCTGTAAGAATTGGTCTGAGCAAAGGCTGAGGACAGCAGAATGATTCCAAGGTTGCCTTTTGTATTTTGATACAAATAAAGTAAGAAACAAATGAAGTAAAAACCAAAGAGGTGAGAGCAGTGGGAGCTGATGCTGAAGTAGCACTTGCCATGTTTGTCAGGGATGAGCAGACTGTCCAGCAGAGATATGGGTTTGTCGCTTTTAAATTCCTCAACTTTCTTGTCCTCCAATGTGCCCCCTCTTCATAGTGTACACTAAAGTTACGAGGGTGGGACAGGGGATTTTGGCTGAACCTCAAAAGTCTGAATTTGCCTTTTCTTCAAGTTCTGCTAGGGTGTAATGAATTAACTCTTTTCCCAGCTCAACTCTCTCACCCTCTGCAATTGTCAGGTCATCTTACTCCATGGAAATTACTGCTGCTGTGCTGCTTGCTCAGTGTGCTAGGGACTCTGGCCCGAGCCCTTGTTCATCCTTCTTGCCAGTCTTTGTGCATCCAGTCTCCAAGTGCCGCGCAAAAGTGATTGTATGGGCAGCTTCAGTCTGGAGCATTAAAACTGGGGTGATGTTAGAAGGACCTTTTACTGGCCCTTGCCAGTGCACTAATGAATGTGAAGTGCTAAGCAGATTGCTTTGTATGACTAACACTGACACTGCCAAACAGCCAAGTGCAAGCTCCTTTGAGTAGTCTGAGCATGAGACCTGAACTGCAGAGGACAAAAAAGCACTTCAAGGAGTCAGCATTTTTCAGGTTGGCAGGGACTTCAGAAGGCCTTCAGTGCAGTGGCCATCTCAAAGCCAGTTCAGCTGTGAGGTCAGCCCAAGGCATTCAAAGCTTTACCATGGAAAAATAGAAATATCCAGAAAATATGTACAAGTATATGTCCAGAAAATCTCCCAAGTACCCAGCCCTTTTGGGCAGCCTGCTCCAATGCTTGATTGTCCTCATGATGGAAAAGGTTCTCCTCGTGTTCAGTCAGAAGGTTTCATTTCAGTTTGTAACCCTGTTCCCTCTCTGTGAGGAACATGCCATCGTTGTCTTGAAAACTTCCTCGTGTTCATGGGATTCACTTGTTCAAGGGGATTGTTTCCCATTGTTTGCTCATGAATGACTACTTGTGTTTTGTTTAATTTTAGATAAATCCAGGACAGATCTGGAACAAGTACCTAAGGTATGGCTTCTGTGCACTCAGAGCTGTTGTAACGCTTCCTCACGTGAAGTGTTAAATATATGCATGTAGAAATTTTGTCCTTGCTGATGACTTGGGTTGATTCTCAAGAGGATGTATAGTGCTCAGAATTTAAAAAGACTAAGGATGATTTGCTTTGTCTTTTTTTTTCTTCTTCTTCCCATGGTCTCAATTTTTCTCTTAAAGTATAATACAAATACCATTATTTTTTTCATCTTTAAATAAATGAAGTTCAGACCTCAGAGCTGAGCAAAATTGGCCATTCTAGGAGGAAGGGAAGACTGGAGAGTTTGAGAAACGCTTGAACATTACCTAGTGTACAACTTAGCATTAGGTTTAACTTCTGGAATCCTTGATCAGGGCTCTCTTGCATATAAGCACACAGTGTACGTGATGTGGGTTTTTGTGTCAGGTTGACAAAAGACACAACTCCAGATTCCATTTTAGTGTGAATAATTTTTTTCTAGGTACAGTAAGAAGTCAGAGTGTTAATATGGGTCAGCATCTCTGTGCCAGTCGTGCAGGCTGCGACTTGAGTAGCTGTCACTGCAGTGTTTAAAGTCCAGGAAACAAGAATGCTTGAGTGTGGTGTGATGCTGCAGTCTGTGTTGAACCCTTGAAAATTACACTTCATAAATAAAAGGAAAAGGGTTCTACTGCCTGCCTGTAAGCTCAAGGTTTTGTCAAGTATAAATGTTATCAGAGTGAATTCAGATTGATAGTTCTCCCGGAGGTGTAGTTAATGTTACACCTTACTGCCTCTTCTTGTGCTGAGCATGTTTGCTGCATCCTGATAAAGGAGAGCAGCTCGAGGCTCTGCTCCCTCCCAGACAACACTAGCTACACCCTGACAGCTGGCTGGATCATCAGCCTAGTAGAAGCTGTGGCCCCAGGAATGAGCAGATCAGCAGCAGGATGCCCTCGTTAGTGAAGAAGCTCTGCTAAGATTCTTGAGAGGGCCCACCTGCACTTCAGTGCTGCCTACGTTCGCACACTCAGAGTGTTTAGGTCATCTCAGGTGATTGAATGAATACACATGTAATTTTGGACTATGGCTTCCACTTTCAGGAAGGCAAGACTTTGTCATATCACACAAGCTTTCAAAGTGTAAAGTACTTTGGTAGTAAGGTCTGGAATGAGTTTGTTCACCTGGATCAATGAAAATCTGGATTTTGAAATCAACAAATAAGGTCTCTGTTAGCTTAATGAGACAGGAGATGTGTTTAACTGGGGCAAGAAATGTAGGGGTGAGTGAGGCACATTTATTTCTTTTGTTTTTCTGTTTCAGATTTTTATGAAACCAGATTTTGCCTTGGAAGATTCCTTAACATTTAATGCCGTTTTACCATGGTCTCATTTTAGTACCACTGGTGGAAAAGGAAATCGTGATGCAGCTTCCTCCAAGTTACTTCAAGAAAAGGTACAACTTCGACACAAGTTGTGGTTATCCATTAGTGCTGGTGGATACTACGAAGGAACTCCATGCTGCTGTTGTGTAGTGTTTCTTGAGACATCGTTGTGGGCTTTGCTGTCTCTCATTTTACATCAGGCTGCAGGTTGTTAGTAAATCATGCAGGAAACACCCTACTGAAAGAGAACTTTTTTCCCTGCTCAATAAATCCGTCAAATCTGGAAAAAAAGAATCTGTATGTGATGTAACAACTGGCTCTTCATGACAGCTGTAACTTACTGAAACAGGTATATATTGAGAACTTCAGAGGTGTGGAGTAGTTCTCTTAGGGAGGAAGAGCAGTTCCATGAGGAGGGAAAGCTGGATTGCACAGGTTGTACAGTGTGTAAGACTGTTACTTTCCAACATCTCAGGAAAATTTCAGATTCAAGGCAGTGTGCTTTCTATGCTAAAAGCAATACTAAATCCTACTGGGTTTGTATTTTAAGAGATTCCTCTTTTGTTGTCATCTGCACTGATCTGTTTTTGCATTTCACAAAGGAGAATGTGAAAGCAGAGCTGTTTCTTTCATATTGGAAACAGAAGTCTCTTCTTGGTAGTTTTTTTCTTTTTTTGTTAGTTATGTAGTCATACTATAGAAAATCTCATTATGAGTCGTCTTTACAGTACAAATACTCGTAAAATGCTTTTAGAAAATCTGAGTAATTTTGGAGTCTGGGGTACATTAAGAAAAAAATAACATGAGATCGTCTGGAAAGTGTTTCCAAATTTCTGGGTATTAGTCTTCCTGCTCTCCTGCCAAGTCAGGAGGATGGGACAGGCTCTGCTGGAGGTTAACTGAAAGGTTCATTATTAGGTTGTCCTCCATGCCCAGAGTTGGAGGAAGGTTTCTTTGGAGTTTTTTGAGGCAGTTGCTGTCTGAAGATGAGAAAGCAATGTCTGGCATATGCTGTGAACTTCTTGAAGTGTGCCTGGCAGCAGCAGGATGGACACTCAGAAAGGACTTGTGTTGAAGCAGACCCAGAGCCCTCACTGATGCAGAGGAGTGAAAACACTGAAATGAGCCCAAATTTTTTGTTTTACTTTTTAAAGGCTCTGAACTACCTGAGGTTTACACTTACCACGTATAAACGTGCACCCTGCTGCCATAATTGTCCCTTGCTCCAGGCACCATTTTCCAACAGGATTTTGAAAATCTTGCCTTAAGCAGATCTGCTTACAGGCTTTTGGACTGCTGTTGATCTACTGCAGTAATTTCCCCATGATGTTTTTTTCCTTCCTTACCTCCTCCCATGTGTTGCCCTACTTTGGGACTGTAAACTCTTTGAGGCAGGTACTGTTTGCTCTGTTTGTTCTACCTTGTTGAGCATAGTGAAGGGACCTGAGGTATCTGGTTGGTACAATCACATAAATAGTTGTTTGTAATAGCCCTTTCTCTGATCTCTATGTCAGAGTCTGTCTTGGCTTTCCCTGTGGCTAGGTGTGTCACAGTGGTTGGTGGAGGATGTTTCCGATTAAATTAGATGTGAACGAGAAAGGTGGGTTTGCATATTGTATAGATAGATCCCTAGTGTCTCCACAGAAAGCAGTATGAAAGTAACTTCAAGAAGGAAACACTATCCAGCTGATTTCCTTTCCATCTCTGGTTGGCCTTTTGGAATTCAGCAGGAGGTTTGAATGCTTGGCACCTCTGAGAAACCAGGTCATCTGAGTACTAACATTCAGATGAGCATCCTAAAGCCTCAGTCCTTGGAGTTTGCATATTCAGCATAAGTCAGACCACAGAGCTTTTACAGTCAAAGAATCAGGCCAACGCAGTGGTCTGGTAACTGTCAGACAGAGAATCTGAATTTCAGGTTCTGAACATGTAGGTGTACTCTGTCTCTGGGAATCCCACAGTGCCAGCACACAGGAAATAGGCTTAGTACTAATTCCAGGTGGTTGGCAAAAGTACAACTGCAGCCAGAGATGCCCTGGAGGTTTCTCTACAAAGAAGGCACTACAGCTTTTTAAATAAGCAGGGCCATTCCAGTGGGGTGTCATCAAGTATAGTGGCTGCACCTTTAGCAGCTGAAGTGACCCAAATTTCATAGACTATTTGCATGTATATACTGTTGCTTGCAAGCCAGCATCCAGAGCTGTCTCCTGGTTATTGTCCATATTCTGTGGCCAGTGTGCAACCACATGGTAAAAAACTTCGGGTATTTTAGTTTTATTTGCTTTTCTAACTTTTTATTTTCAAGCACAAAAGGCATCAAATCAGCCTTCCCACAGTGATTTTGAGTTAATTTAAAAAGAAATTATTAAACCACAATGACAAAGGGATTTAATTTTTATTAGCAAAATTTCCTCTTGATACAATAAGACAAATACCCTGAAAGTGTATTTACATTGTGATAAAGCTTCCAGGTGATAAAAATAATGTTGGTGTTTCCTCTTCCCAGCTGAGCCATTATCTGGACATCGTGGAAGTCAATATTGCTCATCAGATTTCTCTCCGCTCAGAAGCATTTTTTCATGCAATGACCTCTCAGCATGAGTTGCAGGACTACCTCAGGAAAACCTCCCAGGCTGTAAAATTGCTTAGAGAGAAGATCTCTAAAATTGATAAAGTAATGTGTGAAGGATCACTTCGAGTTTTAAGACTGTCGCTCACCAGAAATAACTGTATAAAAGCATACAATAAACTGAAGTTAATGGCTACTGTACACCAAACACAGCCCACAGTACAGTTGCTGCTCTCCACTTCAGAGTATGTTGGAGCTTTGGACTTAATAGCAACAACACAAGAGGTGTTACAGCAAGAGCTTCAAGGTATTCACAGTTTCCGGTAGGTAACCATGTAGGAAGTACATAAAATGCAAGCAGAGCTGGAATGCGTTGAGCACATTATGTTGGCTGAAGGGATTTGTTCTACCTGTGTTCATTCATTCTTAGAGGACCTAATGCAGAAGGTATAAAATGTAAGTGTGGCATAAGCAGTGTGTGACTGATGCCTTTGCCAGAGATGGGGTTTTTTTGGAGTGGGATGAACTTGGACATCTAAATACTTTATCCTCTGTTCTGGTTTACAGATGTTTTAGGGGTGCAGAGATGAGAGCCAAGCTGTGGCTGGACTTTCATCTTGCATGGCTTGTAGCTCACAGCTGAGAGGTGTTTTCCACGTGGGGGTCTGCAATCCTCCTGCAGGCAGCACCCCAGGGATGGGTTCTTGCTACACAGCTCCACTCTGGGCCCGTGTCTTTAGTGACTGACCCGGTCTTGAGTTGTTAAAGGAACATGCAAGAGTATTAATACAGCAGAATCCTTTTAGCTGATGTAAAATAAGCCATCATAAGATACAGATAGTTTAAAAGTCTTGTATGCAAAGCTGCCAGTGTGGCATGGTGCTGGCAAAAGTAGTGTGTGGTTAAACCAGCTCCAAGGCTTGCATCAGCCAGCTGAGGAGCTCTGTGCTAAGTTTTCTAAGCTGATGCTAGGTGAGGGGTGGTTTGTTTAGAGATTATGTGGTTCCTGCAGCCCAGTGGTCCACAGCTTGCATAATGAAAGCGTGGTTGTTGCTCAGTAACTGTAACATGAATGTTCAGAATTTGATATAGTTACTGTTCTTGTCCATCTGTTATGTCAACTTCCTAACACCCCTTCTAGCTAGTTTGGAAAAACACTCAAATTTTATGTAGGAAAGATCTCAGGAAAAAATACTAAAAATAGTATAAAAAAGGAAAAAAAATGTAAGTGAGCTAATAAATTACTGAGATGAAGTTGCTCTAAGTGTTTTTATTAAAAAACCTAGAAACAGACCATTTAAAAAGTGTAGCTTGTCTCTCTTCAGACACCTCAGTGCAGTTTGTCCTCTCTACTGTTCCAGTTATCAACCACTTGATTCTGGTGCATAGCCCTTGACTGAGTCACCCTTGTATTGACCTTGGTGACAGTCTGAGCAGTTCTGCAGCCCTGTGACAGCATCGTTCAGAATCAGCTGTGTTTTGCAGCTGGGTGACCTGTGTGATCTGTCAGCAGAGAGTGCAATTCTCTTGACATTGGGTTGATACACATGATGTCCCAAGGATGTGCCATTGTTTCAAAATTACCCTCAGGTGTGGAGCATACTTGCAGGTAGATAGTCATCTTGTCTGTAAAGAATAATTTATATGAGTAAAGCTTAGCTGGTTTTGGTAGAGTTACAGACAGTGACGTGATTGGGAAATGTCCCCTCTGCTTTGGACAGTAAAGGCTCACAAAGGTGAATTAAGGGCTACCTAAGTCATGAGCCCCACCAGAAATGCAAGTGCAGTTGAGAAGCCCAGCACAGTTTTCAAGTCTCACAGTGGCCTGTGTATATAGCTTGTGTGAAGAAATAATGTGCAATGGAAAGATGGAAGTCTTGATAAAACTTCTCAGTAGAATGTTGTGTTTCTAAAAAAACGTTTTAAAAAATATAAATTGATGGCAAGCATATACACTTTAGCTTTTCCCAAGAAATACAAAAGGGGTCTTGCTTTATTCTGAGCAAGAATGATGCAGTTGTCAAGTGAGTTAAATACCAGGTTTATTTTAAGAAGAGATGAACTTCTAAAGCAGTAACTCATTTTATAAATAATTACTATTTTTTTTTTTACTAAATACCTGATGAAAAAAAACCCCAACAACTTGTTGTTTCTGCAAGCCATGGCAGCTTGTAGAATTTGGTGTTTTAAATTGAGTCATGTCAGAATCATTCAATATAAAGCAGTAAGAAAACTACTCAGATCATCAATTAATTTTTCCCTCATCATACTCTATGCAGAGAAGAATGTAGTTTGTTTCTAGTTGTAGCAAAAAATTGAAAAAAACCAGTAAAGGTGGTGTGAAGTAATTCATTGGTGTCTTTAATCTACGTTAATGTCAATAATGATATGTGTCAGTTGTAACTGCTTGCTTCTACTGTAGGATAGAATTAAAGTTTCAGAGCTCTAACCTTTTCAAGTTTACCCTTTTAATTTTACATAGAAAAGCTAATGTGTTAACTAACTTAAAAATCTGTGAAAACACTTTCTGTGTTGTTTTCACAGTCCTTATTGGGGTGATAGAGATACAGTGATCTTGTTTGTGGGGGATTTTTTGGTTTGGTTTGGTTTTTTCTGGATTGGTGCTTGGTTTTTTTGGTTTTTTTTTTAGCAGAGGTATGCTGGAAAACCACACTTTCATGGTATTTTATACAGTAAAACACAGATACGTGGAAAAACAGTTCTCATTTGTGTATTTTAACAGAAGTTTTACCCTGCACTCATCATTTTACATGATAGGGTTGTCATACTCAGGATTTGTTGAAGGGATCTGATGTGTGAGTGGTACCTGTTAAGAGATAATTACCAAGGTGTTTCACTGGAGTGTGAATTAAGGTTTGACTTGTTCCTGCATGTTCAGGTTGGATTTTTGTGGCTGCTAGGGACTAAAACCTTTTGGGCGTAGTGGTGAGGGCAGATGCTGGGAGCTATTGTTGGATGTTCCCATCCATAGCTGGGATTTGAGAGGAGAGGTGTGTTCCAGTGCAGTTCAGCACAGGTACAGAAATAATGTACCAAGGAGCCATCTTCATGCTTACCTCAGTAAGAGCCTTTGTGTTGTGGCTCTTAGTCCTACTGTCACTTTTGCAACTCCAGTTATTACATTGCAAATAATAATCTTTAGGGTGTTTTCCTGTTGTATTTGTTCTGAAATGCCTGTGAAGCAACAGGCTTGGATTTTCTACAGGTCATTTTTGCTTAAATTAGATATTTGAAATATGCCTGCTTTGTCCATTTCGATGAGTTATTGAACAACAGTTATCCCTGGTCATCTTGAAAGTAAAATAAATTAATTAATCTGCTCAGCTCAGATCTAGCAAGATTCATTGACTTCAGCTCAGCTCTGGCCGTGTGGATTTCTGCAAAGAGGAGTTACCAGGAGTCCACTAGCTATGACAGCAAAGGGTCCAGCTACACCAGCAGTGAATGAAAGCCATGTTCATCCTCCCCATTTTGTATCCAGGCTTATCTAAAATATCACAGCTCCTCTTAGTTCTCACTTGCAAAGTGTCTGTGTTTGTTTCTTTTTGGTAAAGAGAAAGCAGTCTGATTTTTACAGGTATTTGTCCCCAGCTGTTAGTGGAAGTTGAAAACCCTGGGGTGTTTGACATGTCTGAAGTTCCCACTTTTAAGGAGTGGTTGACATTCCTGATGTGAGAAATTCCCTTGTGGTTCTGTATGACAACAGTGTGCAAAATATGGTTTAAAATCTGCAATACATGGGAAAAACATTTTTCATTTAGACTAGCATAAAAAATGGCAAATTTAGAAACTCCTGTGTTCTCTGAAAGCCATCCTGTCATGTAATGCTATTAATGCATCTCATGTGAATTTAATTTTGTGACCTCATCAAAAGCTCAAATGTTTGAATTAGAAGAACTCGTGGACTGATGATCTGGGGAACTCGACAAGCCAAAGAATACTGACAAGCACTGAGTATTCTTAGTTCTGGTTCACCTCATTGGGCAGAGAGGTACTTGGCACCTTCCAAAAAGAAAAAACAAAAAGCCGTACTTACAAATTTTATCCTACATCAGTATTCAAGTCCATATGTTTTGGTGCAAGGTGGCAGTGCCTCTGAAAAATGCATGATTTCAGCTGCTCTGAGGAGTGAAAGATTGGAGCCTCCCATTAAGCCAGCGTTGATTGCATGGAAATTTCCTGCTGGGTGGTTATTTTCTTCAACTGTGAACTAATGATTCGTTTTCAGGTTGATTATTTAGCTCATATCTCAATGGCTGTTTTTCTCAGGCATCTTGGCTCACAGCTTTGTGAACTGGAAAAGCTGATAGATAAAATGATGATTGCAGAGTTTTCAACTTACGCTCGCAATGATTTAAATAGACCCCTAGAAGATGATTGCCAAATTCTAGAAGAGGTATGTCTGTTACTGAAATAAACTGTCTCATGAATATGTTTGCATCTTTAACATACTTAATTAACACCAACTAATTCACTCAGGTCCCTAGCAGCAACACCGTAATTTCAGACTATTTATCTTCTCATCCACACCTCTCCCCGCCCCTTTATTTTTGTGCTTGATAAGATGAAATAATTCTAATTAAACTCAGGACAGCAATCCAGGCCCACTTTATTTTTTCAAAATAATCAGTTCTCTTTTCTCTGATTAAATGTATACTTCATGAACCTAAGCATGTAAGTGGAAAAGAACATGGTTTCTCATTGACTTGGTTGTAAAATTTCAGTTTTGCAATGTTTGTATTTGCATGTTGTTCTCATTCTGTCTCCCCATGCTTTTATGAGTGCTTATACCAAGCATATGGTTGCCCTGAATGCATGCTTCATTCACAGTGTATATGTAGATACATATTCCTCATTCCTCTGAAGATCATAAACATATGAAGATTAGGCTATTGTGGTTGCTTTCTAGCCCAGAAAAGATTTTTCTGGATTTTGGCTGTAGGGCTCTTCAGTAATTGCTAGAGCCTATGAACTATTCAGCCTTGTTTAACCCATTTCATGAGATGTAGTGGTTGGCAGTAGCACTGCAGTACTCCCATTTCTGCCCTGTGGTTTCTTGCCCTCTGTGCTGCAGCGTGCCAGCCTCTCACTTGGGCTGTGCTTAGCGTCAGTCTTGCTCAGGGTCAGGAAACTCAGTCATGGTTAGAACTATCCACAGGTTTAAGCACTTGTGAGTGAGCCCAATTGAGGAATTGGCAGGAAAGAGGGGTGGGAGAAAGAGACTCAGCTGGTATTGCCACGGGGAACTTTTTTTGTATAGGCAAAGCTTGGCATTAGTCCGGAAGAACTGGATTGACCTAAATGCTGTTCATTGTGTGCTTGATACATGAACTTTCTTAACATTGTTTCTTGTCTTCACCTTGATATTTTTCATGTGTGTGGTTTTTTTTGTTGTTGTTTAATTTTTCTTTTTCTTGGTAGGAGAGACTTGTATCTCTAGTATTTGGACTTCTAAAACAAAGGAAGCTAAATTTTTATGAAATATATGGAGATGAAATGATTAATACTGCAAAGAATATAATTAAACAGGTAAGACAAACATTTCTAATGTATCTGACAAGCTTTCCTCTACCCCTTGCAAATAATTTTTTTAGTCGTTAAGAACAGCTTTGATGAAGTTTTTTGGTGGCTGATGGTGTCTCAGAGCAGCTGAGCTTGCAGACACCTAAGGGCTCCCTGAAGCACAGAGGTCTTTACAGAGAAGACCTTTTGGAAGGTGTAGGTAACATAAGCTCCCTGTTTTCTCTGTAAAATTGTTCTGAGCTTTCATTTCTCTTAACACATGGTTCTCCCAAACAGTAGCGTTGTGTCATAACATTTCATTAAAAACGCACAACAAACACTCCAAAACCGCACTAAAAACCTCTTCCCCCCAACGCTCTGTAAAACAAAACCCTTGAGTTCTTGATGTAAATACATAAAAAAGAATCAAAGAACTTGCCAGTTTAAACAAATGAATTCCCAGCAAATGGTACAGAAAATATTGCTTGCCTTAATGTTAGCACAGACCTAGTGCAGGCACATGATAAGAGGTTGGAAAATATACTTGCCTTTTTCTGAGAGAGCAAGGTGAAGTAATGCAGAAGGTAGAAGTGCTCACCTTTAAAAAAACCCTTAAATTAAGCCCCAAATCCTTTTCTGTGTTGGTGTGGTGGTTTGCCATTTAGGGCAGTGTATCTTTCAAGCTAAAAAGCTTTATTGCTAAAACCAAAAAGCTTTATTGATAAAACCAGCTAAAACCAATAATTGAACACAGTTCAGATTACTTCTTTGGGGGAAATACATTGGCTAATTTGGATAGTGACATGTTGGCTTTTGTTTGCTAACAGATTAGGTTGAACTTAAGAGTGTGTGTTTGGTACTTTCAGTTTTACTCCTCTTGTTTGTTTGCCTGCATATGTGAAGAATATTGTGTAAGAACATTTTTTTTTCCCCTAGAGATGGGTGATAATTTCAAGAGTTACGCTCTGATGTGTATCTCAAAGCCTGGGAGATAGGTGCTGGGTTGGGCATGTCCTGTCTCTTAGGACAGTCTGCAGTTCACAGCTGCATTGTGAACTGGGTTGGGAACCTAGTTTTTAAAAGTTTGCATTTTGTTTTTTTAATACTGTTATTTGAAGGTTTTTGTTTTAAGCCAGACTTGGCTGCTCCAATGCCTTTCACTTTGCAGCCCCATGGTTCTGTTGGTCTGGTTGTGCAGGATGGGGATAGGCCCATATTGCTAGTAAATAAAAAAAAAAAAAGGAATGAATGAATAACACCACAATAAAGCTGTTCATCTCCCTGGCAGTCTCCACTGTTTTTTCACTTGCCTCTATCAGCAGTCATAAGGAGACTTTTTTTTTCCCTTTTAAATTCTTTGTTTGGTCATATAATAGACAGGTAGCACTCCCTGTTTTTCTGCTCAGTTTCAAAATGCTTTTCCCATTCTGCTGGGAAATTTAAGTTGGATTTTTTAGGCTTCCCCTCTGCTTAATAGTAGACAACGTTTAATCAAATTCCGGTGTAAGTTTCTGTTGGTTAAGGAAAACAGGCAGGATTTGAGTATTTCTGTGTGGTTTGTGCAATGCTTTTGTATGTGGCCCATTGTCTCAGCTCTTAGGGGTACTTTTCCTTAATAAGGGAAACTGTTTTCTTGCCACACTTAAAGTGTGCTTCCTCTTCAAATGCATTGCTGGGCTGTTTTGGTCAGTGATTTTTAGTAGCTTTTTGTTGCCAGGTGGGTGTAAGAGCAGAGATTTGTTAGCACTGAGCACACTGCATAATTCAAGAACAAGGTTCTGTTCTTCAGAAGCTTTTGTGCTGACCACTATTATTCAAAACACAGGTAAAACCGATGTGGCTTGAGATGCCAGCCCTCAGTCACCACTGGGATTGTACAAACTTGCTTAAAGGCAAGATGAGTTCACACTCTACTATTCATTCGTTCAGTTTATTGACTGGTTTTGGGAGAAAAGCCCTTTTTCAGTCTGAGCGGAGTTGATTTGTACCTTGGGCTTACAGGTAATGGGAAAAGAGATCAGTGGAATGGCAGTAAAACAGTAGATGTGTTCGGAATGAACATTGATTGTACTGGAGACCTGAAGAAATGCTTCTGCCTGCTAAAGAAGCTGGCCAGTTTTGTATGCACCAGTTGCTTTGGGGGGTTTCTTTTGGTTTGTTTTTAGAGAAACAAGTTGTTAAGTGATAAAAGTATGTCTTTCTTTTCTTATTTTACTTTTCCTTATTTAACTTGAGGATTAAGATCTTCTTTTGTTTTGTTTTTTTTCCCCTTAAAATTTGACAGTGTGTGGTTAATACGGTTTCGCAGATAGAAGAAATAGATACAGAAGTGGTTGTTAAGTAAGTATGCAGCCAGTTTGGGTTTGGTTTTTTTTTGTGGTGGGTGGGGATAGTATGTTTTTTAGCATAGATAAATTTACTGTTCTAATTTTTGCTTGAATTGCCCTATTGTTAAGGATTATGCTTTTCTTGCATCTTAAGACTCTGTTTTTGTCTGCCTCTGGGTGGGTATTGTGTTTTACTTCTCATTCAGATCCTAATGTTACCTTAAACTTACCTTTGAAATAAATACTAAAATTCTGTGAATCTCACTACATGAAGCATATACCTCTTGAATATATATCCACTTGAAGGCATTCCCTGTTGCCATAATCTGGGACTTTGTATTAAAACATGTCATTAGTTTAAATTCCTCCCCCATAATCAAGAACAGGAGCTATCCAGAGAGGAGACCAGACAACTTCAGCCCTAGAAATGGTCCATCAGGAATCTCACCAAGCTCAGCAAAGGCAAATGCCAGAGCACAGATGGAGTTGGAGCCAGGCTCCTCTCAGAGTTTGCACAGAGCGCAATGGGCACAATGTGGAAGATGAGAAATGCCAGCTGAATTTTAGGGAGAATCTGTTCCCCATAGGACTGGTCAAACACTGGAACAGAAGCCCAGAGAAGCTGTGGAATCCGTGTTCTGGGACATGGTCAGGCTTTGACTGTGCAGGGCCCAGAGCAGCCCAGTGTAGTTGGACCTGCCTTGAGCAGGGCTTGGCAAGGCAGCTCCAGAGGCCCTGGCTCCAGGGGCCCCTGCCAGCTCCTGTTTTTTCTGTGGCTTTATGATTCGCTTGACTCAGCAAAGTGTTACCCCAAGATAATAAAAATAGTCCAGCTGATAAAGCAAAGCGAGTTGCAGAACCTGCATGGGTTTCATACTCAGACTGGGTAACAACTGGGCACAGGGTCATTTTTAAACACTGGGTATTTGGTCACCATTCTCCAGTGTTTACTCTTCTGCTCTTGGGTCCTAACTCTGTGTTAGAGGGTTTCACTTCTGTTCTGTCAATGACTTTTCTGCCCTTTTGCCACAAACAGGTGACTTTCATGGCAGAAGTGGTCTCATTGCAATACCTTGCATATTAAGCCTTTAAATGGGCTTAATAACACAGCTTTGTAACACTTGGAAAGTATTTTCATGTAGTTTTTTTTGTGGTTTGTGAAAATGTTATTAACCCTCTCCCTTGTTGATAACACATACTTATCCCAGGGAAAAGAACATTATGCCCAGGAAAAAAGTAAAGGGTAAATCTGAAGCGTTCGTTTTCTTATAGTATGATTTAATTCTGTATCCCTCCTTCCCCACTCCACTTACGTTGTGTTGATTATGACTGTTGTTTAGGTGGTGTCTGTTGTTTGCCAGGTAAAAGTCTACACTGTTTTCCTTATATTTCCAATTCCATTTAAAGCACATTTTTTCTCCTTTATGTGCCAGTAGGCATCATGGCCAGCAAACAGTTGCTGTTTGCTGAATACTGCTCTTTTTTTAGGCTTGCAGACCAGATGAGGATGATGAATTTTCCTCAGTGGTTTGATTTACTGAAGAATATTTTTTGTAAATTCACCATCTTCCTCAAGAGAATAAAGGTAAGACATTAATTTACAAAGAACTTCACATAGTTCAGGCATGAAAGGGGGAATGAAGTTTCTTTTCCATTTGAAGTCGTAAGATGTTGGTTTTGCTTGTAGAGTTCAAACTTCTGATTGAAAGAAGGAGATGTGAATATCAGCGTCCAGGGCAAAAATGATCAGTGCTAGCAAAGAGAGCAGTGGCAAAGAGAGAATACTTCTTGTTGCTCGATTACTTCTATTCTAAACTGCTAGGGATTAGGACAGGACTTTTGCATGTGTTGGATTGCTCCAAATGAGGTTTCTTTCACCTATCTCAGAAACACCAGATACTGGTTGCCATCAGACAAATGGATCTGCCTCCAAATACTAATCACACAACAGAAAATAAAGCCAGAATTTAGTTTAATTCTGTGGGCAAAAGAAAATCTCCTTCTAGCATAAGCTTGTGGCACTGGGTATTGGGGCGTTTTTTGTAATAGAAGTTATATCTCATTTTAGGCAACGTTAAATACTATCCGTAGCGTGGTTTTCTTGGTTCTAGACAAGAACCAAAAAACCAGAGACCTGGAAGACACGTTACAGAAGAACTCTGCTAAGGAGAGCACGGTGGACACCGAGGTGGCCTACCTGACGCACGAGGGAATGTTCATCAGCGACGCCTTCGGCGACGGGGAGCTCCCAGCCGGAGCAGCCGACACGGCCTCCCAAAGGAACACGTCCCCCAACAGCGAGCCCTGCAGCAGTGACTCCGTCTCGGAGCCCGAGTGCACCACCGACTCCTCATCCAGCAAGGAGCACACCTCCTCTTCCGTTACTCCAGGAGGAGTAGAGATGATGTGAGTGAATACCCTGCCTGCCTCCACCTGGCAGCGTGGCCGGAACAAGGGGTGAGGTGCAGGCGGTTGTTTCTGGTCACAGAGTACAAAAATGACTTAGGAAGAATGTGCTTTTTAGGTAGGTGAAGTGTAGTGGCTCTCCCCCTAGAGACTGCCATCAGAGTGCACTGTTCCCAGCCTTTGTTTCATTTATTTGCCTTGCTTTCACCTGCATCTGTAGTGGTACAGGGACTGATTTATGTCACTTCTTCCAGAAAAGAGCCCCTTCTCCATTAGTTTTTCTGGGGAGGCCACTTGTGTAGAGAGCAGGAAAGATGTGAGTCCGTGAAAGACAGATTGTTTGTCATGCCTTTAGCAGGCAGAAGCATTTCTGTTCCCTGTCCATGTTCCCTATGGTTATTTTTCCTAGGGTTTTATGTTTGTTTGTTTGTTCGTTTTAAGCTGGCTTCATGAAATACACCTTGATAAATTCTAGAGAAAAATCTCCTCTTTGTCATCAACCATTTGACCTGCATAAATAAATAAATAAATAAATCTCAGTGCTTTGGTTACACAGGCAGTGCTGCCCTGAGGTGCTCCAGTCTCCAGAGGTCTAACCTTCTGGCATCCTTTTATGCACCCCTTACTTGTGATAGCAAGTCAGAGCTATCTTTTGAAAAGAACTGGGCATAATATGTGTGGGACTCAGGCATGAACCATTTCAAAAGCCAGTAAGTCTGGATACAGAGTTATATGAAGCAAAACTGAAATACCACGTGTTAACCCTGCTGAAAGATGGAAGACAGCAAGTGGCCTGCTATTGCTGCTTGGTCCTTGAGTATCTAAACCTATGTGTTGAAGCAGCTGTTAGTTTCAATAGGGACCTTCCCCCCAAATCACAATGCTGGCTGAAGGAGATAGATTTAAAATAAATATGCTGTGCATAAAACGCAGGCCTTTGTATGTCTGAACATCTGTTGTGTGCTGGAGGAGAAATGAAATGTGAAGAGGAGTCCAGGGTTACGTGGAGGAGCAGGGAAAGGGAAGGGGGTTGGATCCAAACTAGTCTGGAGCACTTTGCCAAGTTTCCTAAAAATATACCATCCAGCTAGAGGTTCTGAGGAGTAAAGTAGTTTCTGAGGCTGGTTGCATAACTTCATTCTAAAATGCACTTGCTTCATCGCTCTTCTGGTTTTGTTTGCACCTTTGCTCTGTGTTTGGAGCAGGCTAATAAAACTGCACAGAACAATGTTAGCCCAGTTGTTGCTCCACAGTGTCCCAAGTTCTCTCCTGTCACGCTGTCAGTCTCTTGGGCTGGCCCAGAAGATTGTGATCTTCACTAATGGCGTGAACCATAAACGGCAGAACTGTGCTAAGTGCTGGCCTCAGAACAGTAGACAAGTCATACAAGGTTTTTTAAAAAGCACCAACTTCAGAGCCTGAAGTCTAAAGAGGTAGTAGAATGACAGCCTGTAGACTAAGGCTGGGGGGAGTGCAGAGCATCTATTTTAGGCCTTACACTTGCATCAGAAGAAAGATGCTGTGTTTTATCTGTCATATGCTTGTGATGCTGAAGTGTTACAGGAGCTGGGTAAATTTTAGCTCAGTAAATGTTAATTATATTTATTGTATCAGTAATGGTTATATCTTGTTTACTCTTAGACCATTAATAGCAATTAGAATGCGGATTCAGAAAAAAAGATAAGGATGTGCAATTATGCATTTCCTTGCTTCAGGGGCTGACAGGACATTGACAGCAGCTTAGAAGATCCCATCTGTATAAAGTGACTTTGGTGATTAGCTGACTGTCTGCATTTGACAGTTGCTGCAAGGCTCTTTCCTCCTGCGTGCAAAAATATGGTTTTCTCTATGAACTGATGCTCAGCCAACTGGTTCTGTCATTTTTAGGATCAGCGACGACATGAAACTGACTGACCTGGAGCTGGTCAGGCTGGCAAACAATATCCAAGAGTTACTTTATAATGCCTCTGATATCTGCCATGATCGTTCAGTCAAGTTCCTCATGGCAAGAGCAAAGGTGAGGAGCTTGGGTCAGACTGCTGGTGGTGCCTCATGCTTGGTGAGCATTTGCTTCCAGGTTACTGCTTTAATGAGGGTTCTGGAGCGGTGTCTGCGATGGGAGTACAGGGCTGTTCCTGCTGCCACAGGCTCTGCATGGTAATGCTCAGAGCACACTAGTGTTAACATACACCATTGTAAGGCAGTGTTGGTTTCTTCTACCTATTTCTCTTTTTAATATTCTGACTTCCTGTCTTTGATGCTTCATGCAGAGAATGTGTGTCTATGTGCAGGTAGCTGCTTGCACTGCAGTTTACCCTGTCTGTCACATGTAGGGTTAAAGAATGTGCCTCTGAAAACTGCAGTAGCCCTCAGATATGCTGACTAGTTATTTCTGTACATCTCTGAATTTTTGTGGTGTTGTGTCTCCTTACAATGGTTTTCTTTGCATGCAGGATGGCTTCCTAGAGAAGTTGAATTCCAACGAGTTTGTTACTCTTTCTCGCTTGATGGAAGGCTTTATCTTGGATACTGAGCAGATCTGTGGCAGGAAAAGCATGTCCTTGAGAGGAGCTCTTCAGAGTCAGGCCAATAGATTTGTGAATAGGTTTCATGAGGAGAGGAAGACAAAGCTAAGGTACCTCTGGGCAGACAATATTTGTGTTCTTCCATGAATAATTTTATGTATCGTATACCAGCCAAACAGAGTCTTTTGTTGCCTAGAACATTTGTAAGCTTGTTGTACTTTAAAGCAGGGGGTAAAAAAATTGTATTGAACCCCAATTAGCAATATTAGACTTCTACTGTTTTCATAAGTTGATTGCTTCAAACTGGATTTTTCTCCAGTTACCTAAATAAGGACAGCAACAGCTACAGAAGGTACACAAGACTAACATTGAAGGGGCAGGGTTGCTCTGTTTCAGGGGTTTAAGAATAATTCACTTTCAACTGTTTCCTGAAAAAAAAAAAAGCCAAAACCAAACCACTTGGAGGAACAGCCTTGCCAGTAACATCCATCAAGTCTGTTTGCTCTCATCCATCAAAAGCTGTTAAAATTCCAGTATTTGTACATTATTTCATTGGCAGTGATCTCATAAAGACCTTTATTGCCTTTATTGAGTGAACAATTCGTGAGATCTCTAGACCAGCACAATGTTGTTCTGTTTTGCTGCTGACAGTTGTTGGTCACCTCCTTCTGATGAAGATGACTGACATAACATTTGGGGCCAGTGGCTTTTTAGAAATTGTTCTACAGCATTACAGGCAGGAGAATTGTCAAGACAAGGTATTTCTTTCTCAGCCTCCTCTCTTTTGTGTTTATAACCAGCCTGCTTTTGGACAACGAGCGCTGGAAGCAAGCTGAAGTTCCTGCTGAGTTCCAGGACCTCGTTGATTCAGTGTCAGATGGCAGAATTTCTCTCCCTGAAAAAAAACCAACAGGTGTGTCTTGCAGTCCTGCTGTGAATTGAATTTATTATCTGCAAATTCTGCTGTTGAATGTTGATGAACATATTCTGATGACACTCTGGATCTTTGTTTGCTCACTGTCCTCTGGGGGGATGAGAAGAAAGTTGATAGCTGGTTTTTTTAATTGTATTTTTTTTCTGTTACTAGTGTTGAAATGCCTTGCGCTGAAAGATTATCTGTTTGTATTTTGAAAACGCCCAGAAGTGTTAGCACAGGGAGGGAGCTGCCTTTTTATACAAATATTCCCAGTGTAGAGGCTTGCAGTCTCTGCACAAATTTGGTCTTTTCCCACAAGGTACTGCTGAGGAATTGCAGGGAACTGAGGAGCACGTGCATGTGCTCAGCCCTCCTTGTGTGAAATGAAGCCTGCATCCTTCCCACTGCTTCATCATCGCTGGTTCAGATGAGAGGCAGCATGCCATCTGGCTGCTCGTGGAAGGAAAAGCTCATGTTCATTCAATGATTTACCTTGTCACAGAAACCTCATTTGACCTCAGAGAAGTCACTTTTTCCTCCTTCTGCCCCACTTCCCTGTGTGCACAGTGGGAATGCTTAATGTGTTCTTACCTTGTGGGGATACTTGTCCAGTATTGCAGTGGTGGGGGGAGAGGGGGTGAATATCCAGAAGAGGAAGAAAACATGCAAAGAGGGGGAGAAAAATGGCAAGAGATTAGAAGGAAGAAAATACAGTGATATCATGGTGGAGAAACCCTGACCTCCTAGAAGGAGCATAGCAGATACAGGGAGTGTATTAAAGCAATAATCACTCGAGTTATGGAACATAACACCAAAATATGTTCATCAGCCATTGCTTGTAAAATAACCTCCTCCAGCCTCCTTCAAGCAGATAATTTAGTGTGAAAAACTGCATCAGTAAGAGCTTCTGTTATGAAGCCTGAGGAAAAAGTGATTTGCAGTTAAAATATTAATATACACAGTAAATCACTTGAGAATGTATAGTAGAAAACCTAGTGGCTTTTTCTGCCTTTCTTCTATTTTCAACCTGTTGTATTTGGAGTTTTTAAGTCCATAATGGCTGTGGGACTATGGGATTTTTTGATCTAAAATTGTAGCAGATAATGAAGTAACTTTATGGGTCATAAAAATTATGATGGGTGATCAACTGTCTAATAAATACTGTAAAAGAGAGAAATGCTACAAAGACTGATTGTGGGTTTTTTCAAACCTTAGCAAGTGAACACTGCATTTTTATAAACAGCGTTTTTTGCACTTGTTTTTAGTTCAACTCACTCCTTTTCCTGTCTTGCTAAAATGTCTAGCTACTGAAGAAAGAAAGCCAGCTGAATTCCTTATTGTTGAAGGACAAAAATATGCAACAGTTGGGTAAGATGCACTCTTTTCTCTTAGCAGTGGGTTAGTTGGCAAGAACTTTTGAGTAGAACTGTGATGAATGCTAACAGCTTTAGCAATCTTACTTAAAGATCCCTCTCCTTTCATAGACTAATTTCTCTTTGGTTCCCAACAGTTATAAAGTACCACAAACTCTTTGCTACATTAAAATGCTGTTTCTTCTCTGAATGGCTAGGCTGAAGTTTATAATTTTATTTGAATCCTTTTTTCCAATTATTTCATGAAAACACACAGCTGATAATACAGGTTTGTCTTCTGAGCCCAATGTTGCTTCTTGCAATCTTTGTTATCTCTGGCAAAAATTGTAGGCTCTTAGAATAGTTTGGGGTGAAAGAGACTTTTAAAGGTCATCTTGTCCGCACTGCCTGCAGTGAGCAGGGATGCCTTGCACTAGACCAGGCTGCTCAGAGCCCTGTCCAACTTGACCTTGAATGTTTCCAGGGCTGGGGCATCCACCACCTCTCTGGGCAGCCTGTACCAGTGTTCCACCATTCTCTTTGTAAAAAATTTCTTCCTTATGTCCAGTGTGAATCTACCCTCCTTTACTTTAAAACTGTTGCTCCTTGTCCTATCACCAGCAAACTAAACAGTTTGGCCCTATCTTTCCCATAAGCCCCTTTAAGTACTGGAAGGCTGCAATAAGGTCTCCCCAGAGCCCTCTTCTCTCCAGGCTGGACAGCACCAAAATGCCTGAGTCCACTACTGAATGATTGCTTATCTTATTCAAAATAAGATATGGGCCATCTCAGAAGCTGCATATGCTGTTTCTTGGTATCCTGTCTGCTTTGAATTGGAAAGTGGTTTCTTAAAGCTGGTTATATCAGAGACATTTTAAAATGTATGATACTCACTTATTTCTTTCATGTAAAAGCATGCTGTGTTTGCAGGGACTGTGAGGCTTAAGCATTAATTATGCATGAGAGTATTTTTGGAGAGGGAGTAAAGCCTGGAAGATCTCACTCCCCAGAGCTCTAACATCAGTTTGCACCAAACTTAAAAGGTGTGATGTACAGAATGTCTTGGACCAGCTGTCATTTTATGAGTTGCTTCATGGTGATGTGTCATTGTTCAATTGGAAACAGAATCTGATGGCTGAGAACTTCTGTGCCAGGCAGATGATATCACTGCTGAAGAGCATTTCAGGTTGAGCAAGAGCATTGCTCTAAAGGATAAATTTGCTTAATATATGATGTGTTTGATAATATACCTCTGCTCACTTGAAACTTGTTCAATTGAGCTCTGTGAAGCAATCATGAGCTTCACAGTGCAAATATTTGTTTCATTTCTACACGCTTCTACATCCAGTTTCATTGCATCTAATCAAATAAAATGCATTCGTCACAAATGCCTAGAGTTCACAAAACATTTTCCAGGTGTTTATTTTCAGCTGACTTGTCATCATCTTTCTGCACTCTATTGCCTAAAGGAAGAAAGAGATTTAGCTTTTTGAAATGTTAAAATATCTACTCTGAACATTTTATCTTGCGTCAATTTCCCTGCCTTTTGTGTATTTGAATTCAAAGGAGCATGCTTGCTCTGTGGGAAGCCGCCTTAATTCCATCCAGTAGCTCCCAAATTCTGCAGTGCCTGCTGACTTCAGGAGAAATTACAGATGTTGAGCATTTTTGAATATTTGGTGCTGTTTCTTTGCAGCTGCCTTCTCTGTTTGTGACTCCTTAGCATTTATTACATATATTTTTCAGAGGTTTTTCTCTCATATGAAGTACTTCTTCCACACACCACCCTGTGGAATGGGTATTGGTTGTAACTATCTCTGTGTAAATCTCCTTTATGTTTCACTTCTGCTCCACATCAGTTAGTGGATTTATTCAGTGCTATAATCTCTAGCATTGGGTAGCTTTCTATCAACATGACTGGCTTGTGTTTGATTTTTCAACACCTTTTGCGCGCTGAGATGGCACATTTGGCTGTTTCCTCTCTTTCAGGACAGTATTGCTGCTAATAAGAATAATCCTGGAGTACTGCCAGTGTGTGGATAACATTCCCTCCATCACCACTGACATGCTGACCCGCCTGTCTGATTTACTGAAGGTATGGCTCCAAATGTGCCCCCTGTGCCAAGCAGGGGCAGGCAGGGTGCAGAGAACATGTCTTACTCTCCATAACACTCATGTGTTTTTGTGATTACATATAACTAATACAAATTATCTAGAAATCATTGTGTTTGCTACTATGCCATAAGGAAACCTTTCAAGCCAAAAGCATTAAAGATGTAATTTGTTGTGGGAATTAACTCTGAGAGGGCTATCTTTCCTCCTGTTCACCTGGAGTATTGGAAATCCCATCTAGTAGTATTGACATAGCTGCCTGTCCTTCAGGCTGGGTGTGGGATTAATGCTGCTGAAGAAAAAGCAATTTAATCCCAGATGCTCGAGAAATATATATCTATATTGAGGAAGGAAACAAGTCCCTTGGTTTTTACAAATTAGTAGAGTCAGTAGAAGCATGAAAAATGGTATGGGATGAAGGTTCTGTTGTAAAGGTGATGAAACACCAGGACCTCTTTGTCATTTATTTCTCACTAGAGAAGAGGAAAGCTGGTAAAGCCCAGACTCTGCAAGGTAATAGAAGTAAATAATAATAAAAGGAGCACATTAATGCACCTTAAAACTGTCTATGTATCCACGCACACACAGACACACATATATATGTATCTATATAGGCTCCAAAGCCTCGCAGTTAATTTATGTCAAGGTTTTCACTTGTGTCTTTGCCCACAAAGGTTGTATTGAATATGAGCATAATCATTGAAAGATAAACAGATTCAGTCTCCACAAGGATATTTTACATAAGGTGGGGGGCAGGAGAGGGGAAACAAACCCTAGGAGATGGAGCTTTTTAAATATTTGTCTTGTTGGTAGTTCTTATTTGAAAAACCAGATGCAAGAACACTGCTCCCTGCAGTTGTCATTCAGATTAATCCACAAACCTTTCCTTTTAAAAGCACTATCCAAGGCAAATCAGTCTGTCTGGGCCTGCCCCTATTCAAATCTTCTCCACCTGCTGCTTCCCTCAGGAATTGCAGCACCTTTTCACAGGTAGAATAGCCAGATTTGCATATCTGTGTTACTTCCCTCTCCTTACTTTATCTCATTCTAGCTCTGTCATTTATGGTTTGTTTCTTGGTATTCAAACATCATGTGCAGTTTAATTACTGTATTTCCTGTCTGTCAGCAAGGTGCCATCAATTGGAGAGATGTCAAGAACAGCTAGAAAAACAAAAGCTCATTTATTACACTTCGAACAAAGTAGAGCCACTCCAGGTGTCCTGGCAGGTCACTGCACTTTTTGTTTGACACCTGTCAGAGCCAGCAAACTTTGAGGGTAGCAAGAGCTAGACTGATTGTGATGGAAAATGAAAAGCATTCCCAGGTAATGAAATTCCAGGTGGTTCCGAGCTATGGCTGCAGCCTGAGTGAAATGACATCTGTGTATGGGAGAAATCATGGAATCATTTAGATTGGAAAAGACCTGTAAGATCAGTCAAGTCCAGTTGTTTACCCAACACTGCCAAGGTCACCACTAAACCATGTCCCCAGGGCCACATCTACATGTCTTTTAAATACCTCCAGGGATGGTGACTCCGCCACTTTCATGGGCAGCCTGTTCCAAACTTTGACAACCCTTTCAATGAAGAGATTATCCCTAATATCTAAACTAAACCTCCCCTGGTGCAACTTGAGGGCACTTCCCCTTGTCTTGTTGCTTGTGGAAGAAGAGAGTGACCCCCTACATGGCTACACCCTCCTGTCAGGGAGTTGTAGAGAGCAAGAAGGTCCCTCTGAGCCTCCTTTTCTCCAGGCTGAGTGCCCCTGGCTCCCTCAGCTGCTCCTCATCAGACTTGTGCTCCAGACCCTTCTCTGGGCACACTCCAGCACCTCAATGTTGTGAGGGGCCCAAACTGAGCACACGTGGCTGTAATTACTGGGGTCGTTCAGGCAGTGCAGACAAGAGAAGGCTCTTGGCCCTCCTGCTGGGTGCAGGAATGCTTTCCTCCCAGCAGGCACAAGGAGGAGGTGTTGCTCTTTGGCTGTTCCAGGCATTCTGCTCCCTCACTGTTCTGTCTGCATCAGGCCATCTGGGAACAGTCATTCTCACAGAAGGCAGGGGACAGTACGTGTGTCCAGCACCCTTTACAGACCAAGTTTTTGATGGTCTGCCTCACAGTTAAACCTAACCTGAGCTAAATACCTGAGGAGCTTAGGCGGTGGGAGATACAGCTGCCTTTGGCTCACTGATTCTACTTTAAAGTCCATGCACAGGTGTAAGAAAAGGTCTTGCTTTTCTGGAGAACATGAAGTGAATGTGAGGCAATTTCAGCCCCTGACTTCTGTCAGCAGTGTAGGTTATGCCTCTCTCAGCTCAAGGGCCACACATAGCTCTGGTTCAGTTGTAGTGCGAGGTCTGGATTGCTTTTCTGGCCCTGGATGCACCATTCTGGCAACCCAGAGTTGGGGGGGTGGTCCATGGTGGCTCTGTGGGCCTGCATTTTGTGACTGACACCAGGCAACAGACAGAGAAATTATTTCCCCTTTTTGCCCAAGGAAGGTTGAAATATTGGGCTTGTTCTTGCATTATCATGAAGAAAGACCTGTGAAGCAGAATTATGCCCCTGCCCTCAGAAAAGTGGTCTTTATGAGGGAAATCCTCTGTGTTGCAGGCACAAGCTGCAGGGCAGTCTTGTCACAATTTCTTCTGAATCTTCAGGTGTATGAGAAAGGGTCAGCTCTCTGTAAGTTTTGCCTCCCAGTGTCAAAAGAGTGTTCTGTTCAAATACGAGCCCTGGGACTTCTGCTCTCCATTCAGTGCAGGAACTGGGGATAACAGCAGTGGCTTTTCTACTGCATCACCCAGGCCAGTCTGGAGTATCTGGTGTCTCAAGATGAGTAAGGAAGCAGAATTCCAGTGTAAGACAGAACATGCTGAGAGCAACTGTCTTAACTGCCCAGAGGCTTTGCTGGCCTATGTGATTTTAATGATAACTTCTTTTCTCCTGGAAGTAAGTTAGGAAAGTCTAAGCATGAATTGTCCACTATACCTGGAATTCTTACAGGACTGGCTTTTCATCTTCTGTGCATCATTTCTTAAATCCAGTATTTCATAATGTTGCAAACATAGATTCAGTCACCTCAGCAGGAGGGAGTTTCAGTGCTTTCAAGTTTCCTTTAATATCAGCAGTGGAGAAGGTCAAGAGCCTGAGCAAAAACTTGTCATCTTGAAGTTTTCCACTCTGGTTTTCCACGTGGCTACTCTACTGAGGAAAACTAGTGAAACTCTGGAACTGGCCTTCATAATAACTTATTTAATCTTGCAAAATTCTTTTGATGGTGTTTCTAAACTGTGGGGTTATGTAGTTGATAAAGAATCAACATTCATTTTCACTGTCCTTTTTCTTACAGTATTTCAACTCTAGAAGTTGCCAATTAGTGCTTGGAGCCGGTGCATTACAAGTTGTTGGTTTGAAAACAATCACTACAAAAAACCTAGGTATGGATTTCTGTATTTAAAATGTCAAAGGTTGTTCCCCTGCCTATTGAAAAACCCAAGTGCAGAAAAGCCCTAAATATCTATGATAAGCTTTGTTTGAGTTCTGGGGCTGTGCATGGACACAGAGGGTGATAAGACCTTGCCAAGTTACCTGTCTGGAGTGTAGTTTTAAACTTTCTCCTGAAATTAAGAGCCTTTGATTGATGGGTTTGAGCAGGTGTTTAAATTTACAGTTCCCATGTTTCAGGGTGAGAAACTGGTGAGATTACCAGTCTGCATTTCCCTTTTGGAAAGGGAACAGCCTGATGAGAAAGGGCTGAAAGGCTCTGGGCCACAGCTGGGTTAGGTTTTTGCTGCAGAATGTTTGGCCAATGTGGTGACCACACTGGCACCATTGAGTGTCCTGCTGCTGGCAGGTTTGCTGGCAGCAGCAAACTCCTGTTGGAGTTGGGAGAAGCCTGTTTTTTTGGGATCCTGTTGACCCTGCAGCAGGAGCAGGTTCAAGGCAGGTCAGTGCTGGCAGGGCAGGGTGTTTTGTACTCCACTGCAGGAGAAACACTGCTGCCTTGAGAATGTGGTTGCTGAGGTTAAGTAGCTGATGAGTCAGGTCCTTTGAGATCTCCCCGATGTCTGCATGTGCTCAGGGCTCAAAATGTCGAGTAAACACTCAAAGCCTCTTGTAAAATCAGTCCCATATCCCATTTTACCAAAGCTGGGTGTGAGTAGCCAGGTAACAGTCTGGCATCTTCACTGGGTGGGGGCTCCCAGGGAAACAAACATGTATCTGTGTGCTTTTGCAACAGACAAAAGCTCACCATGGTAAGCTGTGTCAGATCTATTGTTTATGTCATACGGTCCATACAGAAATGACTCTTCCTGTGTAATAACTACGTTATTTCTCTTCCTGCATTCACAGCCCTTTCTTCACGTTGCCTCCAGCTTATTGTACACTACATTCCCATTATCAGGGCTCATTTTGAAGCTCGGCTGCAGCCGAAGCAGTTCAGCATGCTCAGGCATTTTGACCACATCACAAAGGTAATTCTTCTGGCGGTTTCTGAAAAGTGAAGTTCTGCATTTCGACTGTACTCTGAAGAACATGAATGCCGCTAGAAAATGAAACCTGCTTTCTTCCCTTACAGGATTATCACGACCACATAGCTGAAATTTCAGCAAAGCTCGTTGCCATAATGGATAGCTTATTTGACAAACTATTATCCAAGGTAATGATTTATGGAAATAATTATACGCTCTCTAAATTGCAACTGGAGGTCTCATTGTATACAGCCTAGATGTTTCAAATGGAGGCTTAAACTTTCCTAACCAGGACTTGTTTGAATTCCTTTTACCTATATAGATGGAAAGCTCTGTGCTGTTCTCATGAATGTGTTTTGTGTTCACATTTGCCACCTGGGTGTCAGTCACCTTCACTCCCAGAAAAATGAAATGTTTCCTTGGCTCCTTCAGCAGGAGCAGCAATGCTGTGGCTGGTGCAGATGCTCAGCTGTTCAGGAACTGAAGTGCTCTCCTACCACTGACAGTTCTTGTCTGCAGCCAGGCTCAGCAGGTCTCATTTCCTGCTCTTTGCAAGTGGGGAGGGTGGCATTTCCGGCAGCTGAGGGAATGGCAGGAAAGTGCTGAGGAGGAAGAGTTTTGGAGGGGAAGGACCAGCCCATCTGTTGGGCTGCAGGTCTGGGGACTGGAGGTCTGTGCTCAGCAGTTCCTGCTCTGGGGCAGCATTATTAGTAGCTGTCCCATGAAGTGCTCCTGGTGTGCTTTGGTGTTTGAACAGTGGTGCAGTGTGGTCCTGGGCTGGATCTACTCCGACTCACCTCAGGGTGGAACACACTGAGACACCTCCGTGGCCCACAGATACATAAAGTACATGACCTTTTAAAGCTTAGTAGTGTGCTTTGGATCTTAGGGGTTTGGGGGAAAGAAGTAAGCTGTTTTGTGACACAAATAAATTAATTTTTTAGTGACAGATTTGATTGATTGGCCTGGGCCAACCTCTTCCTTCAAGGAGCTCATGGGAAGCACGGGAGCACAGGCTGGGGACAGGCTGATGAGAGCTGCCATGGGGCAGTTACAACAGGCAGCATTTCTATCTTCCTTGCTGTTTCTTTTATTATATTGTTACTTTTTGTTGTGCTTTTTCATTTCACCTGTTTCTTTGGACAGTCAAATGGTGCTGCCTAAACTTAAGGGGGGGGGGGGGGGGGGAAAAAGCCAAAGCGTTTGAATTGGGATTCCCCACTCCTGTTGTGTTTACTTTTTTAAAAAATGTGTTTATGATCTTCTCTAAAGACCAAAATGATCTGCTGGTTTTGGGGGTTTTTGTCCCCCATAAAAGTAGCTGTTTTGTTAAGTAACATGGCTTTTTGGCCACTGTATCTCTTGAGAATAAAAGACAAATGCAAGAATTTACATTATTGATACTAAACAAGTGTAGCCCACAACAAAGGAGGAGCACAGTTTATGCTCTTGATGGCATTTAGTGAGAACCCATCCCTTATGGTCCCTCCATTTTCACAGCCCATTGTCCCTTTGGGAGCTGGCACAGGATGTAAACTGAGGCTTTTCCTGTCCTTTAGAGCTCTTGAAGGCTGAGTGGCAGTGCTTGGCCCGCATGAATGCAGCCCACGGAGTCCAGGAGCAAAGGAGGATTGATTTGCTTCAATTCCTAGCACCCCTCATCATTTGGCTCATCTTGTTCCTAAAACAATGAAATCTTGGCACTGAAGGCTGTGCAGAGCATAAGCCCAGGACATTTGGGTTTATGCTCTGCACATAGGCAGAGCATAAATACAGGCATGTCAGAAATAGGCATGTCAGTACAACCATGTCAGTGTGTTCCTGGGTTCAGGTGTTTGTGGTGTCCTGGGGATGAAGCGGTCACCTGCTTTGAGGTGTGTAAATCTGCACAAGTGAGTTCCATGGCAGTGGGTGCCCAGCACACTTCAAACCCAGAAATTCCTGCTTTGTAGAGGAGATGAACAGTTGGTGCAGTGGACAGGGTGTTGACCTGGCACTGGGTAATATGAGCAAGTTACTTCTGCATTTCCAGGCTGTGCTTCCCCTGGGAGCGCCATGGCATGGGAGCTGTCCTCACCTGGTGCCACTGAGACAAGGCAGTTCAAAGCAGCATGGACACTCCCAACAGCTATCTTTAACAGGGAAATACAACAGGAGTGGGGTTATTGAACACTGGAAATAATAAAACTAACAAATGGGAAAGGCTTATTCATTACCATGAATGGAAAAAAATCCAGTGTGAGTTCTGAGCTTCTCTTGGAACTTGCTGTCTTGTGACTGTTTGGACAGAAGAGCAGTGAGGGTTTTTTCTGATCCCTCATGGTATTAAAGCTGTTGATCTCAGCTGCTGATAAAAATGGCCAGGAGAACTTGGGGTACTTCCTGGGGGCGTAGCTTTTCCCTGTGATGGTGAAGAGTTGTGTGTGGCTGTAATCATGCAAGAGCCACTGCTGTAGCCTCCCAGTTCCCTCTGGCTTTACAACGTGCTGGGAAATTGGAAACAATTTCTTGCTTAACTTCCTTGTCTTGAGGCATGCTTGATCCTGCACGCTGGGTGGTTGTTCCCTGGAACAGAAAGCATTAATTTTCTGCTACTTCTCCTGTCAGAATTAGGTCATTGGTTTGGATTCTCCATAAAGATGTTCTCAGAACTCCCCATTTCTTTCTTTCTCTTGTGCTCAGACAAGCTTTGTTCTCTTTCACAATTTAGGCCCACATAAAAGCAGGCATCTTCTCCAATCTGTTTGTAAATGATGTAGTTACAACAATCTGGTTCTTTCCTGAATTGTGCAAGGCTCCGTGGGGAAGTGTCACACTCCCAAAGGTGACCTGCCTACGTGTCACCCAGGCCTGGGATGGCATGGGCTTTCCACCTGGAACTGCACAGCTGGCTTCACTGTTCCTGGGACAGGTTTTCAGTGTTTCTGAAATGCTATTCAGATCTTTATCCAGAGTGGGGACATAAGAATTCTGTTCCCTTTGTAGCAAATCTCTTGCCATCTGGTGTTACCCAGTGCCTTGTTTCTTGGATTTCAGGCACTGGGAGAAGGGATGGTTTTTTACTTTGCTTTCCAAGGTATTTCTGCAATGTTCTTGTGGGATTTTTTGTATGGTGTTGTGGCTGGGGTTTTTTTATGGCCAGTGATGAGATTTCAGGAGTTTCCATTTCTTTATGGTTTCCTTTCCTTGATTCTTCAGAAATTTGGATGTGTATGACACAGACAAGCAGTTTTCTCTTGGGAAGTACTAAGGGGCACATTTCTCAGAGGCAGAAGTGCTTGTCTGTCATTGACTCGTACCAGTGTGAAGGAGAGGGCCAGCTTGCAGCCACGGGACCTGCATCTGCAATTCCTGGCTGGATCAGATCATGCCCAGCCACCCTTTTAATTTGTGGTGTGCTAAATGGATCTTGATTCCTGACATTATTAGCAAAGCAGAGCTCCAGGTGGCTGTTGGGAGCTCTCCTACATGAACCATTTTAAAGTGGCAGAAATGAGTTAACTGGTTGTGTGTTTATTTGCAGTATGAAGTGAAAGCCCCTGTTCCTTCAGCATGCTTCAGGAATATCTGCAAGCAAATGGCAAAGATGCATGAAGCTATATATGATCTCCTTCCTGAGGAGCAAACTCAGGTGAATGTTATTTTTGAGCTTCATCTCACAGCTTGCTTGCAAATGTGCATGGACCTGGGAACAAGAGAGACTTTATCTGGGGAGAGGGGAATTCTTTTTTGAGTCCTGGTGAAACCCACACGTTAAAGGGCTTGGCAGCAGTCACATGGACAGCTTGGGCTGAGCTGAAGGAAGTATTCCAATGTGTAGGGAGAATGATGACACGCAGAAAGAAGAGATTTCTGGATTTTGAGCTGCCTTTTGATGTCTAGAGATGGCAATCCAGGAATTGGTGCTGAAATGCCTTGCAAATGGCAACATTTTGGGGTTTGAGTACAGCCCTCTGAGAGGACTGTTCTGTAACACTGCTCAGAATCAGTGGCTTCCAAAAGTCCCTAAATGAACTGTGCACCCAGACTGTACCAGATGTTCTTTTGCAGGATTTTGCTGCAGTCATTGCTACTGCAGAGTTGCAAATCTTAAGGACAGGAAGGACCAATCCAGTCACTGAATACAAGAAGCTGTCATTTTTCTTGCACATTAGATTAAATGGTCCCTCCTAGCACAGGAGAGATTTTTTATCTTCGAAGCTTAATACAAGTTGCTGGATACTTCAGACAACAGAGGAGAAAAGTTCACGTTCCAAAGAAAGTGTCCTCTAAGTGCCACCCACAATGAGTGGGTGAGGGTGTCCTGTGTGTTACAGACTGTATGTGGCCAGAAAGGCAAGGCTGAAGCACTGGCAGAAGGAAGAATCACAGGAGTTGCAAAAACAAAACCAAAAGTCAGTGATTGAGGGTGTTGGCAGTGTGTTTTCCCTGTGGAGGCAGTGATGTGAGCACGGGCACAGTTCCTTACTCTGCTGCTGTGGTTTCTTCTAGATGTTGTTTTTACGAATTAACGCAAGCTACAAACTCCACCTGAAGAGGCAGCTGGCCCACCTCAATGTGGTCAATGATGGAGGGCCTCTGAATGGGTGAGTTGGGGCTCTTCTTTGGCTGTTTAAATAAGCAGGCATTGACTTCTGCAACAAAGTCGTGATTGCAGAATCACAGCTCCATGTTTTAGCATGTCCCATTTGTAGCTTTCTTACAGTAAAGGACATGACTTGTGCCATTCCACAGTAACTAGGAATGCAATCCACTTGGTAACAGACTGGGAGCTGGACACTGTCCAACTGGAACCCTACTTGTAGGTGTCCTCAGCTCGTGGATTGCTTTTTCTCCCTTTGTGTGACAGCAGCAGCCACAGTTTAATTAGCAGGAATTGTGTGATTCCTGAAGCAGTTTTGAAACGTGGATGGTGACTCATGGTGCTGGCAAAGTAAAAATAGGAGAAAGCAGCATTTCATCTGTGCAGTGGGCAGCTCTGCAGGGATGGATTTTACAGCAGAACTAGATTTGAAACAGAGTTTATGCTTACAGAGCTTTTCCCTTCCCTGCCACAGCCTGACACCCCGTCCCCAAACAGGTCAGGGGTACCTTTCCTGAGAGAGAGGGTTGCCTGGCTGTCCCCACCTCCCAGGAAAAGTCTCTTGCAGGCTGAATTCTGTTGTCAGTTGGATTGTTCCTTGAAACAGTGGAGTTTTTAATTGTTCTTAATGACCTGGGGGCAGTGATGTGTTTGCAGTGTAGCAGGGGTGAAACTCAGTGGGCCTACCCACATGCAAGAAAAGATTGTCTTAGGTTGCAGAAGTCAGAGAAGAAAGTTGATAATGTTTCAAATGTCCCTGGAATTAAAATTCTGTTCCTTTCCAATTTATTGTTGCTTCTCCTGCTTATGTGCCTTCCATTCCTCCTTGTACTTTGTGCAAGAGTTTATCTGAACTGGTTCTCTGTACTCGTGGTGTGCTCACAAGGTGACTTCCCATTGCCTTTGGTACTTGGAAAGATGTTTGTAACCAAGCTCGTGGAGTATCCACTGCAGCCCCAGCTGATGTGAGAGCCCCTGGATGTGCTCAGGGTGTCTCTCACTGGGATATCCAATCCCAAACACAGTGCTGTGCTGCCTTCATCCTGCACTGTTGGTTTTGTTCTGTCCTTGGTGGTAAGGGGCCTGGATCCCTTTTGGATTAGGAGGGTTGGGGCAGGTGTTCCTGGTGACGTGCTGGGGGTGTTTCCCAGCAGTCAGGAGGTCTCAGCTGGCGCAGGACTGTCTGATGGCAGCAGTTTCTTACTTCAGACACAGCTCTCAGGGAGCTGGGGCTACTTGAGAAGGGGAACATCAACCCCTGGATGGCACTTGCTGCTGTTCCAGCACTCTTCACTCACCAGGTTCTTAACATGGTTTTCTGATCCTCATTCTGTTTAAACTGCTTGTTTCTGTAATAATAGTAAAAATCCAGGTCTGTGAAGCCTGGTTAATTTTTTTACCATGTAAATACAGCTTCTGTTCCTACATCTTGCTAGCAAGAAGCATCGTGATCCCTGACATGTTTCAACAGTGTCTGAGGGATTTTAAGTCTGTATAAACTGTTACAAACAACACAGCTGTTGTGCTGTTCAGTTGCTTTTTACATTAACCTTAGAATCATAGAATCATTACCTTCTAGAATACAGAAGTTAATGTTGCAATAATTAATATTCTTAGTTGTAATGGAATTGGGGGTTTAAGTCTAGATAAGCCTGGGATTACAGCAAGAGAATAGAAGTTTTAAATGCCTAATTCCTGCTGAGTTTTCTGAACTCACGGTTTGATCTCCCTTCCCTAGAACTAGTTTTACACCCAGCAGTAATCCTGTTATGGATGATCACTGCTGTAAAATAAACCACATCCATAGCATTGAGTTTTGAACTGATACTTAAAATATCTAATCCAGGCATAGGATTTGAACATGTATTGTAGCAATTGTGTGCCAAAGTCCTCAACAAACCCTGTCTGCTTGTCCAGGCACTCCAGGTGGATGGGATGGGGTCAGATTCTAATCTTGTGTGTTTCACTGCAGGCTGGTTACTTCAGATGTGGCTTTTTACACTGGAAACCTTCAAGCTCTGAAAGGCCTTAACAACTTAGATCTAAACATGGCTGAAATCTGGGAGCAGAAGAGGTGATAATCCACTGGGAGCAGTCACTTGGCTCTGAGAACAGACTGACTTTCTTCTAAGCAGCGTGACGACGGTGAGGTGAATACTTGAGCCCAGAGCCCCAGAAGGGCAGGATTGACAGTCGGGGGAGCTTAGACTCAGAGGGTGCTGCAGGGAGAGATCCTTCCAGTGTCCTTCAGCAAGAAACAAGTGATCAGCTGTCTGTGCAATGTTTTTTCATTCTCTCTGGAAACAGACTCAGGTTTCTTTGGACCAAATCCAAAAGAACACATAGCTGTAACACAGCTGTAGTTGTCTAGAATGCTCTGTATATCTTTATATTAAAAAGATGCTTTGCATTTCTTCTAGTGCAATGAAATTCACATGGTGTCCCACCTTATTTAATGATGGTACAGTATAAAAATCTTGCAGTTGGAACTCTGTAGAAAATGTTTTTCTCTATGAAACTATGCTGTTCTAAAATTTATTTTTTTACAGAACTTTATATAAATAAATGTCTTTTGATTGCTCACATATAGGATTCAGCTTTGTTAGGGAGCAATCCTGTTCCAGGGGATTTCTCATGACCTAAAATCTGAAGATAGATTTTCTAAGCAAGGGCCAGTTCCTCAAAGCCATTCCCTGGGGGATGGAGTGACCTGACCCTCATTATCAGTGACAGGGTAACACTGGGACTCCTGGGGGAACTGGAAGGTGGGAGAAAGGCTGCTGTAGGGATGGCTACCTCCAGCTGCCCATGGCCCCAGCCAGTGGGGAAGGACAGGGCCACAAAGAATAGGGCAAGAAGAATGTTCAGGTTTTTAGGCTGCTTATAAAAGGCTGCACCATTAAGGAGAGTGCAGCTGCCATCAATGTATTTCAGAGTTTTTAATACTATCTTTAACAGACCGGAGGCTGGCAGTAGCCAGTACAAGTGCCTGTGTTTCACACCTCACCTCACCCCTCTGTACCTGACCCCAGTCAAGTGCCTAACCCTGAGATGATCATGTCTGATGGAATGGTCTCTGCTGCAGTGTGTGTGTGCCTGTGGTGCCCTCAGCCAGGCATGCTGACCTGGTAGCATAACACGTGTCATTAATTGTCAGTCAAAATAAAGCTCTAAAATCACAGTTGTTTTTAAAGACCAACTTCTTTAATGATACATACCAGTGTTATACTAAGCTTATAAAATAAAGTTGTCTGCATGTAAATACAAGAGAAACATTAAGAAATCAATAGTGATCAGGACAGGGATTTCGATTCCTGTACAAATTTAGAAACTCAAGAGAAGATAAATTAACATACATGGCTGTGACAATATGAACATAGGTGTAGTCAACGTGATCCATTTATTGAAAAAAGAGGGCAGATCAAGGATTAAGATATTAACAGGAGATCCAGTCTTAATGGGATGTGAGAAAGCAAACACCACACGTGGCTACTGAGGCATTTTTCTCAAGTATTGGATTCTTTGGGCAAGTTTGGAACACGGATGATTCCCACTCTCACGATACGGAAATGGAGGTATTGACAGCCTTACCCCAGTACCTCGACATACAACTGGGATAGGACATCCCACTTGTAGTTTGGGGGGCGGTTGAAGAGGGCTACAGGTTGTGAGCACATGAAATACAGGGTTTTAAGAGCCTATTTAGCAGTAGTGAAACTTTTGGTTTTCAACTGTGCCTTCCTAAAACGTCACAGGAGTTGCCAACCATGTTGTCCCACATGTATTGCTTCACAGCTTTATTTCTGCAGTTACAAGCAATTCAAAACTACTGCATGGTCGAGGCAAGCCTCTGAACTTCTTATCAAAGAAGATCTGTCCATCTTCCCGCAAGACAAACAGTATTGCACTTCAAGGTTATATTAACTGAGTTACAGAATCTCTTTAAGGACTGAAGCATTACTTACGCACATCCATGGCGCTTATGTGGCTGCTTAAAGATAAGCAAGAGAAATTAATTTTAAATTAATACTGCAGGGTACTGTGAAGATGACAAAGCATAGGCCCTCTGTGTACTTAGATTTCTAATGCTTAAAAGGTTCTTCCACGAGGAGGCTGGTTTGGCACAGCAGCCCCAGCCCTGACCGTACCCTCTCCTCGACTCAGTGGTCCAGGATCCGTAGGTTGCCAGATACGATTTTGTTCTCTAGTAGAGCTCCAGCTGGGATGTCAATCCTGTCACCATGGTTTGCAATGATGATGACTGTTCCCTGGGGTTACAGAAAAGAAAGCAAGTGTTCAGAAACCTGTTACCTGTTGACGTGGAAGGAGGGAAGAGGTTGTCTGGAGGAGCAGTCAGGTGTCAGCTGTACCATAGCCAGAGCCTGAATGCATTGAGTTGTATTGTTTCTGCATGGACCTTTGGGGGTTTTTCCTCCCCAGAACAAAGGTTTTAAACAAGCATCACTGGAACCTTTATCATTACCATACTAGATCCCATCAGCCTACAAGTAAACTGGTAACTTCTTTGAAGGCATGCTTGCTCTAAGGGCTCTTGTCACGTCTGCTTGCCTTGAAGTGGAAAAATGTTACCCCCATCCCCAGGTGTGTCCCAGGAAGGCTCCTGTTCCAGTTGAACAGGAGGGACAGAGGGCCAGCTCAGAGCCTGGAGCCCAAGCCTGTGCCAGGTGATTGCAGCCCCACCTTCATCCCTGGCACCTGCTGAATTGCCTTAGAGAACAGTAGGTGCTGCCAGGACTGGCAAGATCCTAAGGAAGAATTTGAGGGAGAAACTAACTTGCTCAGCTCTATCATTTACTAATAAATTGAGAACCCCAAAATGATGCAAAAGGGCCCGAAAAGGGGTGGTAAGGCCAGCCTGGGAAGGGAGGTAGGACTGAGCCAAAGGACAGAGGTGGCGGCAGTGTTTGAACAGAGATGTGAGGTCTGTGGTGCTTTCAAGGTCCATAAATAAACCTCTCTGCCTGGGCCTGCACAGAGCAGCAGCTCTGGCAGCAACATCTTGCACACCACCACAAGGGTCACTGTCCAGCCATGGTCTCTGCCATCTTTGGGCCAGTTACCCAATTCCCAGGAGTGCTCCTATGGCCTCTGTGTACAGGCAGAGGATCAATTCAGGATCAACAGCCAAGAAGCAGCATCCCCACTGCACACTCACCTTTAATGAAACATTCTTCCCAAACGTAACATCACCTGAAACCGTGAGATGATCCAGCTCCAGCATATCTGGAATACTTTCAAACCTCCGCAGGTAATCCTGAACCTTTTGGAAAGAGGAAATAATAGAGACAGTTTTAAAGCCATCTGTGAATTAAGACAACCGTGAGGGCCTCTTGAATACTCTTCAGGAGCCTTTCCTATAACCTACATCTGAATCAATACAAAAGTTGCTACTTTGTAATTGTGATTTCCTTCAGAAACAAGTGTGAGGAACAGCAGGGGGGCTGCCCACCAGCGCTGGGCGAGCTCTGGGGAGCACACACAGCCAGCCCACCTCCCATTGCTCAGCCGAGGGGTACAGGAGCACCCAACAGTAAATATTTGTATTCTCACAGGCTTTACAAAGAGCAAAAGGGAAGGCCCAGGGGGGCAGAGGTAGATAAAGCAAACCTCACTTTCCAGTAATTTATTGCTATGAACTGCATCTTTATTCAAAGAGGTGAACACCAGGTGTTGTGACAGGAGTTTACCTTTGTGAAGGAGCTTCCCAGTTTGACAAGAGGCACTGTTGGGAATTCGCGCTTCTCGCTCATCGTTAGAGACCCTGCGTTAAGGCTGTACAAATTCGACATCACAAGCAAGAGATCCGAGGTGGTCTTCACAGGCAGGAAACGACTTCGAGGTACGTTTATCCCCAGAGAGTTCTCAAAACTCTTGATAGCAGCACCAACTGCAGTCTCCAGCTGGATAACATTCAAGCCTCCATCCAGAGTCTGGAACAGAAAACCCAGGTAACACATGGAGCAGGTCCTGGCACTCAGAGCTGGAGCCCAGCATCAGTCAGAGCTCTGCCCTCACCCCCAGACCAGCTCTATGAAGCAGCAGTGCCTGTTACCCACCCAGAAACAAACAGTTTGTTTGAGTCAGTGTCCTCGAAACCCCTGCCAGCTGATTACCTTTGGGTTAACAATGATCTCCATGTCAATGGCATTTTTCTCTTGCAGCCTTTTAATTGCAGACAGAGCAATCCACAAATTGTTGGTATTGAATATTTTGAATTTTGACACAGACTTGAATTCATCCACATGTGCTTTTGGGACCTGAGCTATCTCCACCAGCCTCAGCTTATTCTCGTACTGCGTCAGCGTGCCACCCTGCAAGGGGCAAATGAGAGGTTTTAAGCCCTGTTCGTGAGAAGCCAGAGAAATCCTCTCCTCAGCACAGGCAGATGCACTTGGTCTGGTGGCCAGAGAAACCCAGAGAAAACACATTTCTTGTTTTTAGTAACCAGCTACCAGGTTACTAATTATAGAGGAGCATGTTTAAATAAGTACAGTCAGAACCATCCAACGATCATATTTCAGCTCTCCGAGACAGTTAATTCCTTTAATGAAAGTTGTTGAGAATATCTTGCAAATGCTGCTGTTATCAAAAATCACCGTCAGCAGTTCTTTGTTAGATGATGGAGCAAAAGCTAAATTAAATCTAAGTACTCTTAGAGTGCATTGCTGTGCTTTTGTAGGGCTAAGTCAGAGCTTCCCTAATGAATACAGAGAAAATCCAAATCCACGTTTTCACATATGAAAGAAGAGAGGCAGAGCACAGTTGCAGGACAAATTACTGCAGGCTACAAGTATTTGATACATGTCATAAACCTCTGAGAAATGTCATTCCTGGACTTTGCACAAAGCCAGGGGTTAGGGCAGGAGCAGATGGGCAGCTGTGCCACACAGAGCTGTGCAATGCAGGGTTGGGAAGTGGCTTAGGCAGTTTTCTGTGAGACACAACTGAAGCTTCTGCCCCTGTGCACGTGACAGTTTTTGGAGAAGGTGCAGAGGTTGTGACCAGCACCCCCCACAAATCACTCGTGCTTCCAGTCCAGCCCAGACTGTCCTTGTCTGCTGCTGCCCAGAACACAGACCAAATCTGTTCCATGAATTAGAACTTCCTAAATTTGCTGATTTTCTGCATCTCAAATTAGATCCCAGCTGATGTGTTAAATGGTGCCTAAAATAGCTATGAGGAGACTGGATGCATGTCTGAATCCATGGATTCAGAGGAGGCTGGAGATGGCCACCAACACTCAGACTTTCACCCATCTCCCTTTACCTTCACATCCGCCCGGGTTTTGTTTGTGACTTCCATGACGAACTCACAGCGTTTTCCATTGGGTGGGTTCATAAGGTGGTTAAGAATGTAAAGGTCCACAGTGGCACCCAGATTATCTATATTGGACACAAAAATATATTCCTTCCCCTCTGCAATGAGGTTGTCCAGCAGACCAGAGTTGTAGAAGCTGGCGTAGATGTCTCCATGGCCTGGAGGGTACCAGCACTCTGTGTTCTCTCCTGAGTAAGAGACATCCTTGGCTATTGGCAGCAGAGTTTCCTTGTTAATTCTGGGATACCTGTGAGGACAATAGGTCTTGTTACATTCTCACCAGTGTCAGACTAGCACAAAGAAAAAAATGCTACAGAAAGGTGCAACTCCATGGGTTTTTGGAAGCATGCTTTTCCTGAGTACTCTGAACTGGAAGACCCATCCAAATTCTGAGCTGTCACTGAGAAGCTACAGAATGCAATCTATCTACTCAGGGATTTAAAGCCGCAGTTCTCAGACCACACTGCAAACCAACTTTCTTCTGACAGGCAGGTTCACAGCATATCAAACACACCTCTAACCCCAGCAGCCAACTGGATTAGAGTTTGTTCTTCGTAAAGAACCATGGTCTGTCTCCCTCCAGAGCCCAAGGACACTAAAAGCAAATTGAGGAATCAAGTGGCCAGCATCCAGTACACCACTATTTGTACATTCCTTAGAAACTGGGGCCCACAGACCCCCCCCTCAATTTTAATATATTGCCCTTGACTCTACCAAAGACCCTGATGTTTCAGTCTCTCCACGAGGCCCAAAAGAGACCAAACACGGGTACAGAAGACACTGTTGCTAACCCAGCACCTCAAACTGAAGTCCACCCCATTCGGAATATGGAGAAACAAGCTAGTTTTTCTTTCTACCCCAAGTGGAGAAGTCTTTTGATACCTGCTTTGATTAAAAGTATATATCTTCACACGGCTGTGACTGTATTTCTGCAGGATTTTCTTTGTGTCATCGTCTGTGTTGAAGGAATTCATGAGAACCAGAGGGACATCAGTGTTGTAGGATTTGTTTAAATGCTGAGATGGGAAATAAATGGTAAATTCAGCATGTATTATTAGCTTTAACTCCTGACACCTGAGATTTTGGGAGAAAGAAATTAGGTAAAACAGACTGGAAATAATGAATGTGTGAGAGAAAAGAAGAGATGCACTTATGCTGACAGAAAGGATAATATATCAGGTAAAGGAAAATAAATCCCTGTTAGTAGTAAAGATAAGACCCACATTAATTAATCTATCTTTAATTAGTGAACCTTCGTTTTTAAACCTGCCTTGAGATCTAAAATCTGAAACCATGATGCCACTAAATGATCATTTTAAGTTACAGCTACTTATGATTACAAAAGGCATGTTTTCCATCAAATTGTTGCAGCCTGTCAAGGTGACATTTCCACACTGTCTCTGCACAGGAAGCACTTCCAAGCCTTCTTGGCAAGCTGAGAGATGGACAGTTGTATCAAGAGCACACAATAAATGAAACATCACCATGTTAATTGTTTGGGAATCTATAGAATGGACCTGAAATACACAAGAGCATTTCCACATCCAAAGGCAAAAAAAATCAGAGATCATGGCAGTGTTCCACCAAAAATAGAATGTGCAGGGGAAAAAAAAAAAAAAAAAAAAAGACACTTGAGTGAGGTTTAAGCTTTGTGTATCAGCTCACCCTCATCTGCTGGAGCGTTTGGGATCATTACACTTTGGTGGAGTCAGAGACTTCCACAGTGATGCTTTGGAGAAAGGGCTGCATCAGTTGGATTTAAATTTGAGTTTTCCATAGAACCATCTAGCACACATGGGAGAGTCACTCCAAACATCACCACACTGAGGCAAAAATTGTTGGCACTCCAGAAACCATGGGCCAGGCACACCCCACTTCCTACTCTAATAACTGTCTTCATTATCTGCTGTAAGATGAACATTCAGCATTAAAAACATAAGCTGAAATGTCCTCTCCCAACACCAGCAGCTGTTACTTTCTTTTGCTCTTCTTTCTTCAGAGGAAAATGCCAGCAATCTCTTCCAGCACAAGAGTTTAAATTCATCAAGGAACTTGGAGCTGCTGTGAAAAGCTTTGTTCTAATGCACATTAAAAAAACTCTTTTTTGAAAAGATGAACTTGCAGCTGGAGGAGTCAAGAAACAAGCCCAGGAGTTACCCAGGCCAGACAAGCTCTACAGTGTGACTGCTTGTGTTCCTGGACACAATGCCCCCCATCCAGGGCTGGTGTGCACAGGCTGGATCACACTTGTGCTAATACATGTGGGGGACAGAGAGTTCAGCCGCTGACTGCATCATCCCTTTCGTGTCTATTCTTCCCAAAGGAATTCTCTGCTTCACCCCAGCACTGTGACCAGACCTCGTCTCCCTCTCCTCTTCCTTTTGGCAAGCCTCCACTTGATCCCTCTTAACAAGTCATGCAGGAACAGCTCAGTGTGTGTTGCTTCCTCCAACGCAGCGAGAAAAGCTCATCAAAGGTTACCTCAATCTGCTGCACAGTCAGGTCCAGGAAGGTGTTCTCGTTCCGCACCCCGATGAGGCTCTTGGGGCCTTTACAGCCCATGCTTGTGCCCAAGCCACCATTGAGCTTCACAACCACCAGCTTGTTCAAGACAGAAGCAATGTTATCAGGCAGGCCTCTGGCCTTGATCTTCTCATAGGGCTGGATCTGGGAAAACAAACGAACAGAAAGAAGTACCCAAAAAAACCAGCAGTCAGATACGCGGAAAGAAATTGCTTTCTCCTAAAAACTTTCAAAACTTAAAATCTGGCGATAAAACCTACAATTATTCATATGCTTTATGACACTAAAGAACATCTGCAAAATGAGTCTACAATAATTGATTTGTTATGATACAAATAACCCGGTTTGTTACTACAATAACCTCTTTTCTCAGGAGGTTCTAGAGACTTTGTGACACCAGTCACCATTAGCGTCATTCAGAGAAGTCAGGCCAGTTATGCCACTTGTCACAACCCTGTTCCTGCCCTGCAGAAGGGGAGGGGGTTTCCTTGGGAGCCATCTAACTTGCTGGCCCATAAGATGGCCCCTCCCCACCTTCAGTCAGGCCACAATGTAAGAACCAGGCTCTACATGCAAGGCATAGAACTTTCCTTCTCTGAGCAGCTTAAACTTTAAACTCATAGATTTTCTTTCGGTTTTTTTTAGCTCTGAGGTTGTCAAAGGCAACATCCTTGGCAAAATGTTGGTTCTTTAACTCAGTCTAAACTGATTCTTATTCTAACCACCATTCTGATACAATTCATTTCTCCCGACAGCATGATACAGAGTGGAGGAAAGTTCCTAGTTGTTATTCTGCTGTTTTCAGGATGTGTTCATCCAGCTCACAATAAACCTTACAGGAAGTCTTCTACCTCACTGACAGCTGTTTCCTACAGGTTTAAGAACAGAGTCTGGGCTACCTGTGGGGCTAGTGATGGAGAGCAAAATCGGGCTCATAATGACAGTGTGCCTCACATTAGGTACTGCTGTCCCCAAATTCAAAGCACCTAAGTCAAAGAAATAATGGTTACAATGCCACAGTAAGAATCATGCCAAAACTGTTAGAGCAGAATCAATACCATTATCCTTTAGCCTGCCCTTCTAGAGATTTTCTTTTGAAGGAAAGCCCTGGTGTTCCAGTGCTGTAGCATTCTAGCTGCTAGAAAATGATTTTAATTCTGATAAGGGGTGTGTAAGATCCACAGCTGGTTTCCAAAAACAAATACATACAGAGGAGTTTTCAGAGCTGTGTTTGCTTTGGGCAAGGGCTGGGGTTCAAAAGGAAATTCACACTGCACTGGAACAAGAGTCCTATTTCTTACTGGGATGTGCGGGGGTAGGGAGGACAGCTTGTGCAATTCCAGCATTCCAGGACACCACTGGCAGCAATTAGGGCAGATCCCTCACATTAGGGAAATGCGCGGAATTTCCTATGGGATCTGGAAAGCTTACAGGATGTAGTTCAAGATAAGATGACTCCATGTGGAGTTCTTGTGGCTCAGACAGAAAGCAGCACTACAATCACTGCCATTTCATGAGGACATAGGCAGGAGCTTCCTCCCAAAGTTCCAGGAACTTTTCAGGAAGAAGTGCACAAAAAGCGGACTCTTGCTGTGCTTTGTCAGCAACAGAGATTGCGTTCAGGGTGAAACGCCCTGAAAAACAACTGCGCTCTCATTAGCAACGAGATGATAAATCCTGGGTTTAATGTCTTGAAGGTCCATCAGGAAACTCAATGAACATTCTGCTACCAGCAGGACCTGCAGAGATTTACACCCAGATTTACTGCCTGCCATCCACTCCAAGGTCAATAACATCCTGCATTAGACTGTACATGGATTAAAAACATTTCGTCTTGAGCTTTAGCTGGGTGGGATGTGAGTCACATCCATGATGTTCTGACACTGTCTGAACATCCAAAAAAATTGTCTCAACTTTCAAGTCTCACTATGTTCTTCTTGCATCACTCACAAAGAGCAGAAGGTCTGACACTCAGTTCAGGGCCAAACTGCCTCAAAAATCATTTGCTTTTGCTAAAGTGCCAACTACCTTTTGATGCTTTCACTATCGTGCCTGAAACCAGCTTTGCAGAAAGCTCAAAGTCCTGAAGAAGGAAACAGTTCCACCAAGGGCTCAGTTCACTGGATATTGCATCAGTTCACAACAGAAAATCTATGACTCAGCCTCACCAAATATTTCAGTTTCTTCTGGCACAGGCATTGGAAACATCAGCTTGGCAATAAAGCCTCGGGAAGGGCTTGAAGGGTCTTTAATTCAGAGAATAACAAATGTCAAAAAGTCAAGTTCCAGCAGGAACGTTGCAGCACCAGGACTGCTGGATGCCAATGCTGTCAATCCTACAGTTCCAGCCATGTGCAGGCACTAATATGCAAAACTACCTCATCACATACAAGCGTACACACAACTGGAGAAGTGCTCCACAGTTATAAATTCTAAGGGTTTGGAACAGTGGGCTTGACAAGTAAGTTCTGATGGGGAAATGCTTCAGGAAAAAACAGGGGCAGGAATGACGTCTTACAGATGTATGGCTGCAGTGTTACTTGCTTGAGACACATCTGGCAGCCGTGGTTTGGGACTGTTCTGACAGACATATGCAGCTTCTTTTGTTTTGCAGCCAACGTCACAGAAGTGATTTCTCGGAACAGTCTGGATGAGACAACGTTGGGAGTTTGACTAACAGATTCCAGAGGCCTACTCCTACTGCAAGGAGGCTTGCAAGAGTTTGTCAGAGACAGACAAATGAGCATCAGGGCTGTCATCGTGGGTAGACCGGAAAGGAGGACGCCCCTATTAGTTAACATGTACTTACAGTTCAAGGAAATATTTACTCAGCACCAAGGGACAGTTCTAGGAATAGCACCAAAGGAAGAGGTCTCTGCCCTCGTGAGACCCCACCTGCAGTGCTGCACCCAGATCTGGAGTCCTCAGCATAGGACATCTGTGGACCTGTTAGAGCAGTGCAGAGGAGAGCCACGAAGGTGATCAGAGAGAGAGCACCCCTCCTGTGAGGTCAGGGTGAGAGAGCTGGAGGTGGTCAGCCTGGAGAAGAAGAGGCTTTGGGGAGACCTTCCAGCACCTAGAGGGGGCTTACAGAGGAAGAGGGACTTCTTACACAGGCTGATAGGGAGAGGACAAGGGGAATAGTTTCAAACTACAAGAGGAGAAATTTATATCAGATCTTAGAAAGAACTTCTTTACTCTGAGGGTGGTAAAGCAGAGGAACAGGTCAGCCAGAGAAGCTGTGGCTGCCCCATCCCTGGAGGTGTTCAAGGCCAGGTTGGACAGGGCTTGGAGCAAGCTGGTCTAGTGGAAGATGTCCCTGCCCATGGCAGGGGGTTGGAACAAGATTTTTAAGGTCCCTTCCAAACCATTCTATGATTCTATGAACCCTTAAAACCTGTTTCCAGAGTTGAAGATTAGGAAGATGTTTTGCTTTTGAGTAAGGGCATAACATTCATTCTTTTCCTTCACGATATAGTTCACTGAGGTGACAACCTGAGCTGCAGACAAGACTGCAACCACTGGGGAAGAAAAAAACAAAGGCTCTAACAGACAAGCTCCTTTCACACTCACATTGCTTCGGATGCTCTCTTTACATCCCAGATGAGGTTTTGCATTGCTGTTCTGAGGTTAACTTGATCACTGCAGTTCTCTCAGAGGCCTCCCAGCAGGACTTTGCTATTGCTTCCAATTCAAACAAACAGATAGCTGTAATCTACATCGAGGGGATTAAGTTACACTTGCCATGTCCACATTCTTTACCTCCTCTCCCTGTTAACTGGCACTCTCAGTGTGCTTTCTTCTCTGGAGACTGTAACAGTAATGGGTCCTAACTATGCAAGCTATCACTGTAAGCCTTTGGACATATGAAAGCAAAGCATCTGGAAGGAAAAAACAAGTCAGAGGTTTACCAATATAGTGTGAAATGGGTTCAATCTTCTGTTACTGTCATCAGTATAAGTTGTTACACTGAAAACATGGAGGTCAGGGAAGAAATCTCCCATTGCAGAGAAAAACAGAGGAATAATACAGAGCAAGAATTTGTGTTTCAATTTACTGACAGGAGCTTTTACTTGTCTTCAGGAAGAAGCAGAAGCTACATTAAGAGAACAAATACAACAGATAACACATTAGATGACCTGCAGAAGTCTGACAGAAATTCTGCTTCTGCACAGCACAGTCCCTTGGCACTGGGCAAAAGCCTGAAACACTCTTTCCCACCTAAAAGACAAAGCCTATAAATCCAATAAACTATTCATGAACTTTTTTAAGCTGCTAAATAAATAAGAAAGCAACAAACCTACACTCTGGCAGATTTTTTGTGAGCCTCTGTTTACAGATACACACGTATGTCTGTGTGTTTATACACACACAGGCACATAGATACCTCAACATATGCTTTTTGCTCTTCTAGGGATCAGCTGAAGATTATACTTGCCAGAATTCCCAGCAGCAAAGCAATTCTCCAAAACAATCACAGGCAAATAAACTCACGCTGCAGAGAATTTGGTGCTTTCTAGGCCACGATCCTTGTAGTGTGAGATTCTCCAGCATACAAGCATCCCACCACCTCAAAAAACAAGGTCATCCCTACAGGCAGTTATTTTCTGGTAATCTTGTAAATGATTTATAAGTCTTCTATACCAACCTTCATGCTGTTTTAACAAGAACAGGAGGAGAATATGCTCTGAGGTTTTACAGCTAAGAAAAGAAAACTCACTTGGAGCTGAGCAGAAGCACTCAAACAAAATATGCGTTCACAGATGGATACCTGTCCCAAAGAACTCAGTACTGCAGCCCTTCAAAAGTTATCCCCCTTTACGCCTTCTAAAAGCTCATACTGTTCTTACCCATATTAGCTAGACTAGTAATTCTGAAATTCTGGTCTTTAGGAAATCAGCTTTAATTTAATAATTCCACAAGTCACACTCCTCAGCAAAGAACAATTTGGGAGAAGGCCCCTTGAAATGTGTCTTCTGTGAAACCCCTTTCATTTTGCAGAGTATGTCCCTGACACGACTGACATATTAAAAAGGAAGGGGTGGATACAACAGGATAGAGAGATGGAACTATTATGGTCAGCAAAAAGGAGAAAAGAAAACAATAATCAAGAAATTTAACCTTGCTCTCAGTTTTCCTAAGTGCTTAAACCACCTCCTGTCAGATCAGGAAGCCCAAGTATCCCTAAAGAAAGGGGTATTTACTACACAACGAAGAAGGCATGGAAGGAAGTTTGTTTGCAGATATTCTGCTGTAGCTCTCTTCTGTGGCACTTATCAAGCATGATTACTTGATTTAGAGCTCATGGTAGGAAACAAAATTTCATTTCAGATCATGTATGCATCTCATCGGACCAGAACTGACCTGATTCCACAGAATTCTTACCTTTCTGTCTCTCATCAAAAGTTGCTACATAGCACAGGGCCACACATCAGAATGAGCAGTACAGGCCGTAAGGAAAAAGAGAGATACTCTTTCGAACTCTGCCCTTCTCCATTCAGCCCTCTGTGACCTTAAGTTAGACCTTTCTCTTAGGTCTTTTTTTAGCAGCTTGCCATGCCTGGGAATAAACCCCCGGTCTATTTCAGAGCCTTACCACAACCCCCAGGTTGACATCTGCTCCAGATGTCCTACCTGGGTACTTTCAGGCCTTTATAGAACTTATAAGTTTTTCCACTGAAGGTGAACAAAACTTGAAAATTAGACAACAGCTCTTCTTCTCCACAAAGCAGCCATTCAATCTCATCAAATTTCTGTAATTTAATCCCAGGCCTTCTCTTGGCACAGGGAACAGTTTATTCCTTTGATTGTCCTAACTACCTTCTTACATATTTAAAAGACCTATCGCCCCACCTGAGTCTCAGCCCCCCTACACTGAAAGAAATCCCCTTTTCTTCAGCCTTCCTTGTAAGTCACCTTATCTAGAACTCCAATTTCTCACCCTGGCCTCTTCGTTGAGGGCAGACTTCTCTCCCCCAAAGCAACACTTCATTCAGTGTTACAGTACAGAAAAGAGAGACATCACAAGTTTTTGAAGTTAAAAGAAAACACTCAACCTTGGAAAAACCCTAGACTTGCTCTAAAACAGCATCATTCTTCAACGCTTTATAGAGCAGCCCTGCATCTGTTCTGGAAGTAACTGGACAGCCTGCCTTTCATGGGAAACAGAGCCTCGATTGAGGCACACAGAGAGCCTCAGAGAAACCACAGGCCTGGGAGCCCACAGAACTCCTGCAATATGCCAAGATCACTACGCTGGGAAAAGCAAGAATCTGTAGCACAACTACACCATTAGTTACACAAGAGTCAAAGGACAGCCTAAGGCCACTGATGAATCAATAAAATGAGGTTAGGTTTAATAGGAAGTATTTATTTCAGTACTAAACAGTGCTGAAAACATACATAGTGCTTTTTCAGCAGCAGCTCAAATTACAGGTTGTAAGTTACAACAACACAGACAACATTAGAAAAATCAGGCTCCATAACTCCCCACAGTCAACTCCTTGTTTCAGATCCCTCACTTTTGCTGAGCTGCTGCAGGTTACAGAAGTTGCTAAATGAGCTCTATTACCCAGCCCACTTGCCATATGTCCCTTTCAAATTATTAAACATAAAGGATCACTGGAAACAGTCTCATCTGAGACATGCAACCTTCTTCCATGGGCAGGAGGGAAATGGGAATAACAAGGGTCCTCCCCACTTCCCCTCTAACACAAGTTTACTCCAGAGAAAGTACCAAATGGTGAGGTGGCATCTGTCCCATTTTGTTTCCCTGCTCCCAGAGCTGCTAACAAAATAATACAAAAACTTGACACATATGGTAAGCAGAACCTGATGTTCAGGAACACATACAACATATGTCAACAAATAATTATTTCTCAGTTAGAACCCAAAGTGTTGTCCTACATGGTTTTACAGAACCATGGCAGATAGACCCATTTGATGGGTGAATACATCATTTGACTTAAGTAGCAATTACCAGTTTTACGTTCCTTACAAACTGTCACTTAACCACAACTTACAGAATCTTCTGGAGGTCTCTGAATCTTCCCCCAGTCCACAGATGGTCCCTTTTCTTGTAGGAATCTATGAAACAGCTTCTTAAATCCTTCCAGGTCCTTTTTAGTGTGCTACAAAAAGAAATACATTAGTTAATGCTGGTATTTAATGCACACCTACTCAATCACAGAAGCATTTCTACAAATTGAGGTACAGTCTACTCATGAGAGTAATTTCATTAGCACTGAAACAGACATGCTAAACTTTAGGTAAAACTCCAGAAGTTACCAAAAGCTCATTTTCACTAAAACTCAAGAGTACAAAACCAACTTGGATACCTATACAAGTCTTTTGTCAAAATCATAACCATTACAATTTGGCCCCACATTTAAGAAAACAGCTTTACCCTCCCTTTCTGTAATCCAGTGAAGATTACACAGAACCTTTAATAACTAAAGATGATTAAACACTTAATAATTCCGTCACCCAGTCTAGAGGGAACTGAAAGTCTCCTAACTGACATTGTATCCAGGCTACTCTTCCACACAGGATCAGAGCACATCCCAAAAATAAAGACCTGGAAATCCGTGATTTATCTTCTTGTCTGAGATTTGCCTCAATGTGCTGCATCCCATTTCTCATGCTCTGAGTAGCTCCCACTCTGTGCTCCTTACCTCTATCTCATTTGAATGTGCGGTCGCAAGTATCTTATCAAGTTCTACTTTCATTGAATACTCCAGCTCTTGCCGAATGACTTCCTGAAACTGTGAGGAGCCAGCTTGAGACATTGCTTTGCTGAAATCTTGAATTTAAGAAAAAAAAAATTAGGAAAAAAAAAACCCAAAACAACTAGCTTATTTAGACTACAAATAGCCTTCAATTTTCTTTAAGAGTGATAAACTCATAAAATCTAGTCTTATCACCATACTAGCATTCCAGGAATCAAAAGTTTTTGTTCCTAGTTACTTGGGAACAGATCTTAAACTGGTCCCAAAGAATAATGGCCCTTCTTTCAAAACTCAAAAGAACCCCAAAGGGCCAATGGTCCATCTCACGAAGTATCCGAAAATCTGCAGCACTGCACTTTTTTGCTAGAGAAATCACATCCCACTGCATCGACACACTTTAGCAAGTAGAAGTGTGAAAAAGAAGAATTTTCTTAGTGAAAAGTTATGTAGAACATTGTGATTGAAGGTATCCTTCTGTTCCACAAGCAAATAAAAACATATGCTTTAATTATTTATACAGTGCACTTTCACAGGATCTTCTGTTTGTTCCAGTAAACATTCCCTTACTTTGTCATGAGTATTTTCACACTACAGCATGCATTTCAGTTACTAAGCAACCTAGAAAATTGGGCTGTCTATCACTTCAGCATTTGTTTTGTTTTTGAAAGTGATAAACTCCACAAACGTGAAAAAGAGTAAATACACAAATATTCTATAAAGTCCACCCTGCAGAAAGAACCAGGAGAGAACACGACTTTATTTTCCAACAGAAAGCATTGGAAGTGAGTGTATTCTCAAAAGACATTCTGAGTATGTTCTCTGAAGACCTCAGTTAATTTAATTTCTGCTAAATCCCTTGAGTGATCACTTCCCCGTAACACAGAGAGCGATGTATTGCCAAATATAGCTGGATTTTAGAAACACCCTTAATACTAGTGCAAAGAAGGGACAGGAGGGAACTTTACAAGTGAACAGAGTGACACTGACAGAAAACATTGCTAGAAGAGGAACCTGCATTTAAAGTCTACTTACTGAGAACATGTATTAAAAGGCTCTTCTATTGAGAATGTCTAAGAAAGCCAAAGACGGTTCATTTCAATGCAATTTTGATTTTATTTTATTTTTCTAAGCAAAGTATTCCACAGCCTCAGCCTCAGTGACAGTATCTAATCCTTGCTTTGAAGCCCACAGAAGCCATTTTCCTGACTGCACTGTTTTGCAGGTAGGGGAGGGAGAGAGGAAAAAAAAAAAAAAAAAAAAAGACAGACAAGTGCTGCAGTGCACATAGTATGTGTGGTGCAACACGGGAAAACACCAGCTCAAGATGAACAGTACACTGAACAATAGGTCCTTTTTTAAATCAAATGCTTCATTTAGTAGTAAAAGCAGGTAAGAGTTGAAAGCCTGTTAGGCGTATCTTTCCGGGTCAAATGTGTGACAACACAGACAGCTCTCCACCAGGAAGCACTTCTTCCTACAGAAAAACAAGGAGGTCTGTACCAGCTTCACGCTTAATCCCAAACTGCTACAAATACTCCTTTCATTCCCGCCCTTTGGGGTGATGCATTCCGAAACAACTGCGAGGAGATGCTTTCACATGTTTCTAATCCTCCCTGCAACGTGTTATAATAGCCCACTTCTGTTACAGCAACAACAGTGGCCATTTCTCACCGCTCGCCGGCCTGTAAAACATCTGAACCTCCCCGTGTGATGCAACACATCTCTGAGGAACTCTGCACATCCCGAGTCTCAGCAGAGACCTTCAGCCGTGCTGTGGAGCACACTGGGGCTGAGGGAGGCACAGCCAGCTTCCCCGGGCTGCCATGTAAGTAGGAAATGCTTGTTCCGCTCTTATTAGCCAAAAGACTTGTATCTACCAGAAAAAAAGGCACTTAGAGACTAAGTAACACCACAAACAAATCGAGAAAAAAAGGCATCATAAAAGCAAATATATATGGCAATGTCCTAGTTTAGGGGTTTGGGTTTTTTTCTGTAATACTCTAAAATTCTCCATAAACTGAATGTGCAAATGCTAAACACATTTGATCACCAATATCCTCGCAGGAAAGCAAAGCAGACCTGTTGCTTCTTCCAACATCAGGCACACAGAGCAGCAGCTGGATGGGACAGCTCTTGCCGAACCCCAGCCTGCCAAAGCTGCCAGTGCCGTACCCTTCATCAGCAACAGGGGGTATTTAGGCTTCCCATTTAACAACTACTGCAACCCCTCGGCCGCATCCAGACCCAATGTGTCAGGTCACGGTTGCTTGGGAAGAGCATTGTTAGTGCTGTTAGCCCAATTATTATTATTTCGGGGAAAGAGAGAGGAAGAACACGGCTGGAGTCGGTAAAAACATGTCTGGTGCAAGAAAAGTATCTATTCTGCATAGGTAAGAATGTGAATACTGTAACTAAGAGTCAAGAGAAACAGCAAGTGAAAGCTCTTCTCTTAACATGCCACTGTGAGGCAGAGGCTTTGAGCATGTATCTTGAGGGATGACCACCAGGACCTGGCCTGCACTCTCTAGTGTCTCCCCAAAGCAGTATCGGTCCATGATACGAGTGAACACAGCACCAGTTGTTCCTGCTGCCCCTCAGAGTTTTTGGGAAGGAGCTGGTATTACACATCTCAGCCTATGGCTGGCAGAAAGACAACTGCAGTCCTTCAACACAAACTACAGCTGAATTTAACAGCCTGGGTGAAGATTGATTTCCCTTTTCAACCTAGCAGCAACAAGGAAGTTGAAAGGCGAGTGCAACTGCATATCTGAAAGCAGTTCTTTCCTGCAGGCAACTAAAATTTCCTACAGCCGTAATGAAAAGTAGTTACTGTGCCTCTAAAAATCACATGGGAGGCTGGGGTGCTGGATAATTGCAGGAAGATATTTCCAAGGACACACAGGGCCATAAAATCCCAAATTATGTTTAAAAAGAAATGCCTCTTCCAAGCTATTTCACAACCAGTGCCTCATATTTCAGCCTAAACCCACTTTTATGAAACCAGTGCTCTTGAACACTCATCAGACATAAGAAAAGGGTGGGATAAGGTAGTGGAAGACACTTTGGGGACCTGCCCACACAGGAAATGAGCACAGACCAGAAGAGCATGACTAAATAGTTGAGACTTCAGAGAACACTGGGCTTTGCAAAAATGACCACAGAGGGTATCTTACTTTAATGTCTTTGGTAGAAAGTGTTCTCCCAAGTAGCAGAGACAGGACAGCACTTCAGTCAAGTTCATGCTGGTGTTTGAGGCGTAGAGAATTTCACTCCAACCCTCCTGCCCCCACCCACTGTTATTTCTAACAGGCTTTTGTGCTCTGCTCTGACTGCTAACCTGGCCCCTGCCCTCACAGCACGAGCTACAGCACACGGAAAAGTATTGGCAGGTTTATGATGCCTAATTTTATAGCTGACATGTGAAAAAGCAAAATGTGATATATCAGAGCAAGCTAATAGAAAGGAGGACTTTGTACACTACCAGAAACAATGTAAGGGGCAGATCTCCTCAGGAAAACTGCACAAGAACAGAACAGTGGAGAACTCTTACTTAGGGACTTGCACGTATTTCCTCTCTGCTGTCCTTCCTCTTATTCTACATTAAAAGCAGAGAAAATGTTAAGATTAATTTTGTTCATTAATCCACTCAGAAGAGAAGTTTACTGCCTTGGTACTCAGTGTACAAGGAGGCAGCACAGGAGGGAGTTGTGGGACAAGCCAAGCAAGAACTTCTCTCATGAAAAAGTAGGGAATCTCTAGGGCTGAGGGCTATGGATCGTGATTACTTTTGCAATCCAAGTAAGTATACAGAAAGACCTACAGCAGAAAATTATTTAGGTCTCCCTGGAGCCAGACTAATGCATAAAAACCTAGAAGGGCGGCCAGTAAGTTACAACATGTAGCTAAACTTTAAATGCTCTACCCTTGAACTCTGTGCTCAGGGTACAGAGTGAATGCCTTAACTTCCAGCAGTTCCTCTTAAAGTTCAAGGCAATTTTTATCTCTGGCAGAGATAAAAGTCTCTTTAAATATCCACACTATAACGCACAATGCTAACGAATACTACTTTGAATTTTAGAAGTGAACATACCCACTCAGCCTCTACAAACATTTTCCTACTACTAGAGGCAAAATTTGCCAACACGCATCGGACTGAAGCATCCGTGAAGTGAAATCTTTATGCTCTGACTCTTCCTGATGGATGAGCACGTTAGTCTGAGCTAACTGAGAAATTTGCAACCCAGGAAGCTGTTCTTGCCAGCTGCACACACCAAGAGTTTAGGTGTTACAGTCAGACACAGCTGAATTTCCTGGTTTAGCAGATGATCCTCATGCTAAAATATCACTTGACATGACAATACGTTTCAGTACTACTGGCCTGACAAAAGAGTATCTAAACGGCGGATGGTTTTTGGCGGGTTTTTTAAGGCTTTCAGGATTGTCAAATCTCTGGTAGTATTTTAAAAACCAATTATGACCTTCACATAGGTTTCTACAGCTTTCAGTTTCAGAAACAACAGCACTTCTCTGCAAGATGGCTACCTTCAACAGAGAGAGATAAGCCAATTCCATTTTAAAAGAACAATTGCCAATATATTTTCCTAATAAATTTCACAAGGGCTTATCTTGGTAACTTTCAGAGTGGCTGGTTGAGCAACATGCTGGAAACACCTTCTTCCTCCAGCCGCCTGGTTCCTGCCCAGGTGTCACGGGACATTTGTAGACAGGTGATGCCTTTACACAGCCAGCATTGTCCAGTCCTGGACATCCACTGTGTGAGGGACAGTGATTTCCCAAAGGCTGCCAAGGCCTTCAGTTGCCTGCAATACCCAAGTTTGTATAGCAAACGACCTACTCGTGTTCCTTCTGCAGGCAGCATTACATTTGTTGATAGGCCTGAGTGGATTTATATTAAGGAACCCTATACAAAAAGCACACCCGCACCATTAGGAATATTGGAAAACAGGGAAAGAAAACTGCAACGGCAATGCACCAAAGTAATTTTTCTTCCCAAAATGACCTCTTGTGGGCTGGTTCCCTGTTTTGCAGGGAATCCGAAACTCAGACCACGTACACACAAACGCTCACACATGCGGAGAGTAAAGGAGAGCGCCGGAGCCTACCGGGATCAGAAAACGCCAAAACACACTCAAGCCTCAAAAAAAAAAAGAAAAACAACAAAACAACAACAACAAAAAAAAAACCACACGAAAAAACACAACACCCAAAAAAGAAGAAGAAAAGAAGAGAAAGAAAAAAAAAAGAAAAAAGCGAAGACGTTCGACCTCGGAATCCATCCTCCCGCAACTTTACCAGACGGCTTAGCGGAGAGGGCAGATTTGTGCTGGTGAGGTCCCGCAGGATCCCCCAGCCCCTGTCCGTGCACAGCGCTGGGCGCAGCCCCGCCGCCCGGTCCCGCCGTGCGCCCGCAGAGCCGAGCCGAACCGGGCCGGGCAGAGCCGAGCCCGGCCGGCCCCGCCGCCGGATCACGGACAGGGCTCCGGGGCAGCCCGGGCACATCGCAGCCCAGCTGCTACCCCCGAGCCACCGGGAGCGCGGACCCAAAACACAGCGCAGCCCCGCGTACGCACGGCGGAGGAGCCGAGAAAAACAAAGCGCGTCAGCTTACCTTTCACGAGAGCCGACATTTTCGCGCTTTAATAAATAAACACTTGGGTAAACACAGAGTGCCCCGCTCGGGGGGTTCCGCCCCGCGGCGGGCAGCGAAGGGCCGGAGCGCGGCTGCCGCCCCTGCGGAGGCTGCGGCGGGAGAGGCGGCGACCCCGGCCTCGCTGGCAGCTCCCGCCCGCCCGCCGCGCTGCCCCTCTGCCGAGCAGTCCCTCCCGGGCCGGCGGGCGGGCGGCGAACCCCGAGCAATTTAAATTTCATCAATGGAAGAGGCGGACCCGCCGCGCCCCGGGTTTCGCCACCCCCGACCCTCCCCTCCCCTCCCCGCCGGGCCGGGCCGCCCGCCTCCCCGGGGAGCTCCCGGCGCGGCTCCTCCCCGCTCCGGGACGCGATGGGACGGGACGGGACAGGCCGGGCCGGGCCGGGCCGGCGCGGCCGCCCCGCGCTCCGCCCGCCCCGCGCGGCCGCCAGTCCGGGGGCGGCCCCGTCCCACCTCCGCCCCGGGCCGCGCCGCGCCGCGGGGCCCCCCCGCCGCCCGGGCCGGGCGGTGCCGGCGGCGGCCGCGCCGAACCCACCTCGTCCTGCGGCACCGCGGGCGGGGGGCGGGGACCCGCGTGCCGCGCGCGCCCCCGCCCACCCCCTCCCCCCGCGGCGGGGGCGGGGCCCGCGCCCATCCCGGCGGGCCCCTCGCGCGCGCCGCCGCCGGAAGTGGGCGGGGCCCGGGAGCCCCCCCGGCCGCGAGCGGCGGGCGCGGGAAGCGGGGCGGGAGCGGGGCGGGAGCGGGGCGGGAACGGGGCGGGAACGGGGCGGGAACGGCGGGGCGCGGGGCCGGCGGAGGGCCCGGGGCGCGCCCTTGAGCGGCGGCTGAGCGTGCTTCGGGCGCAGAGAAGGAGGCTCCGGGGGAACTTCTCGCTCCACAACTCCTGACAGGAGGCTGTAGCCGGGTGGGACTCGGCCTCTTCTCCCAGGCAAACAGCGGCAGGATGAGAGGATATGGCCTCGAGCTGCGCCAGAGGAGGTGTAGGTTGGGCATTAGGAAGAATTTCTTCACAGAAAGCGTGGTTTGACATTGGAATGGGCTGCCCAGGGAGGTGGTGGAGTCACCGGCCCTGGAGGTGTTTAAGGAAAGACCGGACGTGGCACTCACTCAGTGCCGGGGTCTGACTGACACCGCGGTGTTGGGTCACGGGTTGGACTCGATGACCTCTGAGGTCTTTTCCAACCTGATTGATTCTGTGATTCTGTTAAGTATATCTGATTTTGGAGTGTACCATGAGTTAAAGCATCTCCACCCGTGGCTTTCCATCCCGGGTTCATGGCCACATTCAGTGCTGGGGAGGTGCCGTGCTGGTGCAGCGCCCCTGGCAAGCACACAGGTGCCAGGGGCCAAGCGTCGCTCCTGAGCTAGGCTGTGATTTCCCTCTTTGTCAAATATTTTCCCTAATTTTGTCTGCAGACACTTCCCAGCAGTGCTTTGGCTTCCCTCTGCACTGTGGTGACACCCAGTTATGGTAGAAACCCCCTGCATGCCATAAATACCCCCAACACCCTCCAGGTAAATCACCACCCTGGTTTTTACCTTCTCATTTTTCTAAAATCAGCTCTATATGGCCTTTCAATATATGCTTGTATGTAAAATCATATGTAATACATCACTGAATCCTTATATCCACAGAGAGTCAAACTGCAGACCACACCAGTGCCCTGTTACCATGAGGAGAGAGGTGTGGGAATTGGCAGGGTGCTGCTGAATTCCAGTTTCAAGGGGTGGATGGGTGCAGCCTTGCCTGAGATGGGCAGGGTGGTCTTCATCTCTGCTGGCTGAAGCTCCCTGTAAGTTCTCTGGGATAAACCAGGCAATCCCCAGGATGAGCCAGTCCATTTGGGGGTGGGATGGCTCACCTCTGCATCTGCCAGTTTCTTGGCTTTTAAGAAAACCAAAAATGCAAAGACCCTGTGAATTTTACATCCCAATCCACTGGACCTGGGAGCATCCCTTTTCATTTTGTACTACTAGACAGTACAGGGCTCACTGCATTCTACCTTCTTGACATCAGGGAAGATGCTCCTCTTTCTGCCCCGAATCCACCAGGAAAAAGTCCTGGATTCACTCCAGAACTTCAGCAAAATCCTGATCCTTTTCTCTAGACAGTGATGGGACCTTGCTGTTATCTTAAATGCAAGAGCAGCCCCACTTGCATTAAGGGGTGCATAAGGCATAACTTACAGGGTAATGAGCAGAGAGAACTTTTTATCTGCCAGCAATAAAACTAATTCCAGTGACCTGTCTCACTGTGGTGGAACCAGGGGAAAGCCCTCCCTCCTTCACTGCGTTTTATGGAAGGAGGGGAACAGTCAAGACTGAGCACTGATGGTGTCAGTCAGTGTCACTGAGGGTGGGGGTAACCAGAACCAATCCGTCCAAAACCAGCAAAGTTTGGTAAAGCTCTTGAGCTCGATTAAACTCAGGGAGAGGTTTATCTCACAGGACACGGGCAAGCTGCTCGTGCAGCCTCCTGGTGCTGCTCCCGAAATGCCAGCCGGGGATGCGCAGGGAGCAGTGTCCTGGCAGCGCATCCACCTGCACCAACATTTCGGGTTAAGTAGACACAGGAACACCAAAGAGAGGTCTAAATGCCCCAAATGAAAAAGAAGCTTTTGCTTCCCCTGTGCATGATGTCGCCACCTCAGCCAGGGCATTCAGCATCTTCCAGGAACATGGGGCTGCATCACAAAGGAACAATGGGATAGAGGCACCGAGCCCAAACTACTGCCTGGTTTTATGCCTCATAAATAAGCTGCCTCATAAATAAGCCTCGTAAATTAAATAAATAAATGCATTAGTTGTGATTTCCTTTGGTTTCATCAACCGAGAAGCTTACACCAGTGTAAGATGCTGCTGCTGCTCCTGTCCCCCCCCTTACTTGAACCCTTCTCCCCATTCCAGTTTTGGCTCAGCACTGGCAGTTTTTGGCTGGGAGAGTTGTCTTTTGGATGGGCTCATTCCTGGCTTGCAAGTGGCCGGTGACAAGGGGAGGTCGTAAAGCCCTTCTGAATACCCAGCATCACCCTTTCATCTCATTTATTTCTTCCTTAGCTCTCCTTATTAAGTTTCCCACTGAGGACATTTATTTTTCCTCTCTCCTCTGTTTTTCATCCACTTCATTTATTGCCTATGAACTGACTTGTTTGAGCTGAGCAGGGTCAGCAGATAATGAAAATCTGGGTGTTTATGGGGAAAAGACAGTGCAAATGCCAAGGAAGTATGGTTGTGAGGCAGTTGGAAAGCCAAGGTGTGAACATTTTAATTTACTGTCTAGGGAAGAATTAAAAAAAACTTGTTGATGTCCAGATAGTATAAATAGTAACACAACTGCTTTATGGCCATTTCTTTGTCAATTATATATATTTAATAGTAATATATATTATAAATAGACATGTATGTATAATACACATATGATATCAGTACATAGTACATATACATAATATACAATATTGTGACATGTATATGTGTAATAATAAATATGTAATAATATGCATATACATAATATGTATAAATGATTTCTATCTCTTATGTCTATTATATACGTATATTTTTCTATATTATATAAATACATATTTACAACTTTATCTACAATATAAGTCCAGGAATTTATATTACATGCATATAATTCCAGATGCATCCAGGCATCCAGCAAAGTAGACATGATGCACACATGGATCCCCAAGGATGTCTGTGCATGTATATAATATAAATATTTATTACTTATAGATTTATATATTTTTAATATATGTATATACATTTATATTATGGATGTATGTATTTACACAGTCTGTAAAACCTGTATAATATATATAGTTATATATTGTCATTTTTCTTTCCATTTTTTCTTTTTTAAATCTGAATTTTGGCCGAAAAAGACAGTGAGTGACTGGCAGCTGTAAAAGGCCACCTCTGGGCCCCCTTGGGTGGGGCACACGGGCCACGGTGCACCTGAGCTCCGCCGCCTCCTGTTTGCCCAGCGAGTGCAGCAGCCGCCCGACGCGTTCCCGGTTGCTCAGGAGCTTTGTTTCCTGACCAACACCCATTTGCAGTATTTCCCAGACGAGCGGAGGCTCATCAGCGAGCACCATCGCTCCCACTCCCTCTTCTCCTTCCAGCTGCCCCTGTGGGCTGGGGAGCAGCCGAGTTCAAGCAATCCGTGCTCGGCCATCAGCCGGGGAGGACGTAAAGCATTAACGAGTTTAATAGCACCAAACAGATCACAGGTTTCAAAGTGCATCGTTAAAAAATATCCCTGCGGCACCAGTCTGTGATACCCCAGGGCTTCAACGTGGGGTGCAGAAACCTGTGCCTGCCTTCTTCTGAAATCCTTCCCAAGTGTTTAAAAAGGTATAACAATCCACTTTTTTTTTTTCTTCTTTTTTTTTTTTTAAACAGAGTCCTCCCTGCCCTTGCCGTGCTCACACAGCCATTGTTCAACTCCACCTGCTTCAATGCTGGAACAAAATAAAATTAAATTCTTAAATTAAGGTAATATCTCCAATTCTATGCCTTTTTCTCGCTGTCTCTCTGTCTCTCCTCTCTCTTCCATGTTTAAAGCAAGGACACACAGCACACCTTTGGGGCAACAGCTGAAAGCCACAGCTGAATCAGAAATAAGCCTGGTTGCACCTAAAAAATCTCCTGTTAACAACCTCAGCGGGGACCATCTACAGGTTATGGGTGCTCCCCCTTGGAGCTGCAGCATTCTTGAATAGTAACTTATCCATCGAGGAGCACAACAGAGGCTGCAAGGGCAGGGTCTCCCGGTTTGGTGGGGGTTCGGCGGTGCTGGGAATGGCTGGAGCTGCTCAGGCCTCACAAGGGAATGGGGGTTATTTCGCCCACAGATAGACTGGAAAAAAGGTCTGGAATAATTCAGGGTCTATTTTTACCTCCCTTCTTGCAGGAATTTTGCAGCGCCTGGCGCCACGCCGGCACACAAACAGCGCGGGGCTGGGAGGGGGTGTTGGGAACAACGCAGCCCTCTCTGGTCTGGGGGTGCTGGGGGGAAGACAGCCAGGGAGGAAGGCAGGGTTTCTATAGGTCCTGTCCTGCCTGCTGCTTCTCTGCGTGCTGGAAGTCTTTGTACTGGTTTTTCACAGAAAACAAAACCCTCCCGACAAGCCCTTATGACAAACGACAGACGAGGCTTGTCCTTATCGCCACCCGGTTGTCACCCTTTCACATTTGCCCCTGGACCTACTCCCACCGCTATAATTAATGGCAAATCAGATGTCAGTTTGCTCTGTTGGACACAGCTGTGGAAATTCTTGGCATGGTGCTCTTCCTTTCGGGGCTGGAAGCCAAGTGCTGGAGACATGGGAGAAAAACAGCTCATTACGCCTGCAGCGGGGCAAGAGCCTTCCCCTTCCTCCCCTGCAAGCCCAGGGCTGGATCCAGGACCTAGTTCAGACCCAGTGACCACTACTGGACATCTGTGTGCCCACCCAGCAATCCCAGGTGGGGAGAGCCTTGCAGTACCACACCAGGCTCATCTACCTTCCACCTTGCACTCGTGGTCAGGCAGGTTCCCTGCAGCCAGGAGCACGGTGGTGGACCTGGGAACGCTGGTGCTGCGGGCCTGCCGTGGGCCTGGAGGTCTGCAAGGGATGGGGCTCAGCCACTGGGTAATGAGCCTCCCTCATTGCCCCACTGAGGCTGACTGGGCTTGCTGACATCCAAGATTCCTAGCCCAGAGGATTAGGGACTAGCACTGCTGGTGACTTCTCCTGTGGGTTTGGGGAAACATCTCAGGAGGATTTTGGTGCCTGCCTGGCAGCTGGAGGCAAGGGGAGAGAGATGGTTTCCAGGTCACTCGACTTGGCCAAGCAAAGCATGAAGAGGTGTTTGACCAGACAGTAATTGAGTCTTAAAATGTTGGACATGAATAAAGAAAGGACATGCACTGGGGCATGGTGAACCTGGCAAGAAAAAACATCAAACAGGTGGGTTAGGAAGAAGACTAAAGGAGTTATTGTAATTTTTCTGGTTTCTCTACCAATAGACCATGGGGTTTTGTTAATAAGTCATAGCTCTGCAGAAAAACAGAGGCCGGGCAGGAGCTCTGGAGCTGGGACCTCTGGAGGCTCCTCCTCCAACTCCTGCTGGATCAGGTTGCTCTGGGCCAAGGTTTTCATATCCCAAGAGAGATATTCCACAGCCTCACTGGGCTCCATTGTTGGATCACTCTCATGGAAAACACTTTTTTTTTGCTGATATCCAACTGCAATTTCTCTTCTTCCACCTTGTGCCCATTGCCCCTTGTGTAATCTCTGAGAAGAGCCTGGCTCCGTCTCTGCTCTGGCATTTGCCTTTGCTGGACTTGGTGAGGTTCGTGATGGACCATTTCTAGGGCTGTTATTGTCTGGTCTCCTCTCTGGATAGCTCCTGTTATTGATTATGGGGGAGGAATTTAAACTACTGACACATCTTAATACAAAATCCCAGATTATGACAACAGGGGATGTCTTCAAGCAGTTAGGAGACACATGCCTATATACACTAGTTTATGCTTCGTGCAACAAGATGCACAGAATTCTAGTTTTTATTTTGAAGTTTAATAGCAAGTTTTAAAGCAAGGTTAGTTTAAGGTAACATTAGAATCTGAATGAGAAGGGAAATACATGATATTCTCATGGAACTGAACAGCAGCAGAAGTTTAAGGCGAAAGAGAAGGTTAACCCTTAGTTATAGGGTGATTTAACCACAAATTAGAACGGTTAATTTATCTGCGCTGAAAATGTCCATCTCCTATCCCCACCCATCACAAAAATAATTTGGTTGCATACTTACTTAACAACCCCCTCTATATCTATTTCTTCCACCTGCAATTCTGTATTAACCACATGCTATCAAATATAATGAAGAAAAAACAAGAACAAAACAAAATCCGAGCTTCCTTCTAATGGCTACCGAGTTTATTAACACACACACATTAATCCCTGAGGCAAACAAGGAACAGAAATGCACAGGAAAGACCTACTGGCATCGTTCAATGCTCTGTTTGTTCAGCAGCCCTTCCCTTCCATGTCCTGGGACCATGCCCAGGCTTCTGCAGCAGCCCCAGCTTTGCAAAACTGTCTTCCCACCAATGTCCCCTCCAGAGAGATGACTTTTTTTTCCCCTGTTCACCACATTTCTGAGTATTTTTTCTTGCAGTTACCCAACCAGTTGGTTTCTGAGGGAAAACAAAATCTATGCTCACAAGCCCACATGCAGCAGCACAAGGGAGTTTGTCCCAGAGAGGGAATGGTGCTCTTCAGCCAAGTCCTCATCCTGCAAAACCTGCAAAACCAAGCAGAAGACCAACCCCAGTGTGTCCACATGATCCTTTTCCCCCCTTGAACGGCATAAAAAAAATTCATTTCCGTTTTATTTCTTGCAATGGTTGTGCCCCTTACTGGCAGACCACCAGCCTCCTTCCCTGGCACAGGCAGTGTTTGTTACATGCACCACTACTGGAGTAAGGAACAAAATATCACCTGTTTTCATGCATAATAAAAACCTCTCAAGGCCACCAGATCTTTTCTGGGGCCATGGTTGAACTGGCAGAAGCCTATCCCTTGATGGCAGTGCTGCCAAGCACCCTGAGGGTGGATAAGCCCAAAGAGCCAGTGGTGAACTCCAGGTTTTCACGTCCTCAAGTGCTGCCTCTGAGGGAGCTGGCAAGAACAAATGGGAATCACTGCTTTGCTTTGCTTTGCATTAGTGGGCTGCAGGCTGGGGTGACAGGATTGGGAGGATCCAATGGAAAGCCACAACCGAAGCTGCTGCATCCCAAAATTTCATCGTCAACATGAGGCTTCCTGACAGCCAAACGCCTCCCCACAGCTGCCTCTCATCGACACAACACGTGGTGTGAGTGCCGCCTTCCTGAGGTCACGCTGCAGTGCTTTCACACAGCAGGGATGAGGCATCCTTGTGGGATTTGGCAGGCTCTTGCTGGACCAAATTCAGGATGGCCTCAAGCCCGGAGCCGTGGCTCCATGAGGCTGTCCTGCCCCGGGGAGAAAACTGCAAAGAACATGTGGTCCTGTTGGGCCCCTCATGTCCCTTCAGGTGCTCATAGTTAGGGAGATTTAGGAGGAAGGCAGGGAGTGCCAGCTGCTAACCCATTTCAAGCCACAAAGTTATCAATGACTTGTTGCCTTCATTTTGGTTTAATTTTAGACCTGCTCATTTTGGGCACATTCTCTGAAAATACAGCCCATAATAGAAAGGAAAAGATCTTGTATTTATTGCTAGCAATGGACATGTTTTTCACCTCCTCCATGTTCTAGCCAAGTCATCCACTGCCAGGCAAGGTCCCTGGAGCCCCTTGGAAATGATCTCAAGGACTTCTGTGGTAGGACAGTGACTCCCCACAAAGCCTGCCCTGCGCTTCTACCCCTTCTCCAATGGAAATGGGTGGATTTCATCCCTTTGGTTCTTGCCTGCTGCACACTGGACTTCCCAGCCCCATCTCTGCTGAAACAACCTTTATCACAGATTCTCCTGCTTAGTAAATCCTCTTACTTAAGGCCATGTTTGCTTCCCTTCCTTAGTTAGAGACAAAAGACTTTAGCTGGAACCCCTGCTGAAATGTTTTCTTCATGCTACTAAATAGTCACGGAGAAGCCAGATGAAACATCAGAAAACAATTTATTTCTAGTGTCCACACCACTGCACATCGGTGTCCCTGCCCAGTGAGGGGGAGGGTTGGAACTTTAAGGTCCCTTCCAGTGTCAACTGTTCTTGGATTCTATGATATTGCCACCATAATCCCATTTTGGTGGCAAAGTCAGAATCTCAGATGCTTTTGGATGACCTCACAGCTGTTCAGGCTTTGCTGGTGGCAGCACAAATCCTCTTGGAGCACTATCAGCTGCCATCCTTTCCAACCAAGATGGGGGTGGAAGGGGTTGAAGTTTGCCCCCAACACTGTTCTTCGAATGTTGGATGATAAATCTGTTAATTGTGAAGCATGTTTAATGTTTTGTCAATTTCCAAGGACATGCTTACCCAAGTGCAACCCATGCCTTCAGTGAGGTCCTGAAGGCTTCCTGAGGGCAGCCATGGTCCATCCTGGTGGGCCAGGCTGTGGCAGCAGAGAAAACACCTGGAGAGGAGCAAGTGAGCAACTTCATGCCACAGAATGGGTCTCTTCTCCAAACCAAAGTCATCCAGGAGGTCTCCAGCAAAAATGGGTAGAAGTGAGGCACAGTTGCACCTTGAAACATCTTGAGAGGACACAGTGGCACCTCCCCAGAGAAGGGATTTTCCATTTCTTGATCAGAAATAGTAACTCCAAGGCTTGTGAGTCCCTGCCATGCTACTCTAGGCTGTCTGAGGCAGTGAGGGAGGGGATGACATCTACGCCCTGGTTGTCAGGCAGCATCATGTCCTGGGAGGGCATCAGCACTGCTGGAGGAGGCTCAGAGGGGAGTGGTGCATACTTGTCCCATTAATCGTTTGCCACACAGTGATGGTTCCTACAGCAGCAGAAGTGAGTGGTCCCAGTGCACATATTTTGGTTTTCTGAAGCACCTTTCTGAGCAGAGTGACTTTCTGCCTCACAGTGTGTGAGTAGGAGGCACTGAAACCCATCCAGGCACAGATGAGCCCTGTGCTACAGCCTGAGTCCTCCTGGTGGGGGAAGCTGCTCTCAGGCTGGTCTTACTCATCTGGCTGCAGCAGACCTCTGGCAGCTTGTAGAAAGCCATCCACACCTCCATTACCCAAATTCATGAGTGCGTGTCCATGAGGAGGTCCTTACAGAGCTCGTAGGGGTAGCAGTGAGGGCTAAATCTCAAGGTCCTGGCTAAGCTTCTTACCCAGCAGTGAAATTGTGCCTTGAGTGCAGCCATGAAGGGTGAAACATTGCAAACATAAAGCCAGACCCTTCTGTCCTGGGTACATTTTCATAGAGGAGGTGTCCTAAAATTTTCAATCCTGGTCAAGTTTCCACTGGGGTTGGCACACAATGAGCCCCGAAGATCCTTGCCCAAAAAATCCCACAATGAGTAATTGCTAAGGGTCACTGCTCAGGACCTCAGAAATAGAGCTCAGGCTAGGAAAGGTCTCTGAATGACAAGATGAGGCCAGTGAGCAGCCTGAGCAAACAGCCTCATTCCAGCAGCAGAGAGAGCCACAGCTGCTGTAGGACCGGAGACCTGGGCTGCCTCCCCTGCCTTGGGCTATGCTTATTACCAGGAGCATGCAATGCCATGTGCTCCAAGAGCTGTATTTTGCCCCATCAACAACCCCTGAAAGCCAACAGCTTTTCCCATTCTGCAACTAGGTCCTGATCAAATTCCTCCAAAAATATTTAATGGTTGGATTCAATGACCTTAGAGACTCACTGATCTTTTCCAATCTGTGATTCTGTACGAAGGTGGGTGCTTCAAAGTCAGGCTTTTCTCTTCAGCTAAACCATACCTGACCTGTCCAGGAGCACTTTCCCTTTTTTCTCCCTAGTTTTTTTAAGCTCTGGGGTAGAACATGAGTGAGTTTTATCTTCTGCTATGTGTCTTTGCCGGAGAAACCCAGAAACAGCCAGAAATGTTTTACAAGCTTATCAAAGGCAATAACTGTTCTCTGCTTGAGTGAAGAGGCTTTCACAGGAGTTTGGCTGCACTGATGGGGAACTAGCTCCACAATACAGGCGTGGTCCCCGAGCTTTACCCGTAGCTGTGGGAAACGACCTCACATGCTGCCAAGTTCAGGCTGTGCAGAGACGGCGAAGGCACCACTGCATCGCAGGGTGCGAGGAGCCGGCGGGAGCAGGGGGCTCCCGCGGAATACAAATTCCACTGAGAAGCCAAATCCTGCAGCTTCAGCAGAAAAGTTTGGGAAACTGTTAGGAAGGGCACGCCACGGGAGCTGCGGTGTTGCCAGTTGGAAGCCGCAAATAAGGCAAGCAACGAGTTGATTTACTGTGATGGCCAGCATGCTGGGCCACACTCCGGTGTGTGGCGGGAGGGGACGATGCTGTCGGCTTTGTCAGCCACAGAGATTTGACCCAGTGCTGGGAGGCTGAAAGTGCTCTGCGTGTATTGTAGATACAGCTATATGTATAATATGGCCAAGCTAGCCTGAGCTTTGGCATCTCTAGTCCATGCTCCACCACACTGGGCTTTGAGACAGGGTTTGTCATTTCTGCCTCTTCGGGAAGTTTGGGACTGGAAAGAGAGTTTAAAAAACAGATATTTTTTTCATGCAAAGGGGAATAGGCTGAAAAAATCAAGATCAGAAAGTCAAAAGGCCATGCAAGAGGTTAAACCGGCAGGTACTACCTCTCCAGGGGACGTGGCATTTTTGCTTGGTGCTGTTCCTGCTGAGCCTGGAGCTCAAGGGGCTGGTCCTCAGCTCGTGGCAGCTCTGCCCAGCCCAGCACAGGTGCCAGCTGTCCTCCTTGCCCTCTGTCCCAGTGTCAGCGCTGAGGTGGCTGTGCTCCAGCAGCTGCATGGCACCACCAAACCCTGCCTCCAGCTGCAGAGCCACCACCCTCCCTCGTCACAGCCACCTCTCCCTGCCCCCGGGTGGCTCCGACTTCCCGGGAATGCAGTGGGGTGCTGCGGTCTCCCAGCAGGCAAGAATCCGCATGCCAGACCCTTTGGAGAGCTCATCCCTGAGGGAGAAACGTCCCAAAAGCTGGCATGGCAAAGCAAGAGCTGGTTCAGGCAGCCTGCAGGGCTGTGGGAGCACCACCCTGTGCCCCTGCTTGCCTGGGGTCCCTCTTTTAGGGACTTCCCATGAGGAATGCCGTTATCCCAGCCAGTGATTATGGGCAGAGAATGCCTGCAGTCCCCACCACGCCCCAGCAGCCCCTCACAGCCCTAGGACCAAGGCTGCAATGTCTGCCCTGCAGGGCTGGGCACAGCAGCACCCTTGCTGCTACAGACAATTTTTTACCTGCCCAGCAGCAGCACTACCTTGCAACAGGCATTAAAATCCTGACTTCTCAAGTGAATGACAGCTCCAGGATTGGGCTGTAGCTTCTTGGGTCTCCCCTACCGTGTGTTGGTTGCAACTCTGTGGGACAGTAGATTTCATCTGACTGTCTGGGAAGTGGGGACACAAAGCCACCGAGCTGGAAACACGACAGCTTGTCAGGAAATAAGCACAGGACTTTTTTCCGGAGATGGAAGTTTGATGAGATCAGCTCATGAATTCATCCAAAGGCACAGAGCAACTTCTGCATTTTTTAGAGTCCTGGAAGATTAGAAGCTCCCATAAACTTTAATGAGATACTTCTGCAAAACCATTAGTAGACGCTGTTGAAAAGCAAATTATAGCCATTTATGGGGACCTGAGAAACTCCCGCAGCTATTCACTCAACGAGAGCTGGCAAAGCAGCTTTCCTTTCAAATTTCATAGTCCCCTTTGTCAAGAACTTCTCCTTTCTCTTGTCAGGCTTTAATTAAATTTGCCCAGAATGGATACATTTTTCCTCCCAAGCCACTTGTCCAGGGGCCAGCCTGGAGCTGGATTCAGCCAGGCAGATCACCCGCTGCACTCCAGGCACCATAATTCCCTGGGGAAAACCACGGTCCTGAACAAACCCAGGCCTCACCTGATGTCTGAAAGGATGATGTACCAGGTGGCCTCCAGGAACCCCAAATGATGGGCAATTGGAACTTTTAAAGCTAATTTGGCAAGATTCCTGATCTGATCAGAAGAGAGGTGGATATGGCTTTTGAACATATCAAATGGCTTTTAATGCCTTTAATGAAACCTGGGGAGAGAGTAAATTTCTTAGCTGCTTGACTGACCTTTTTAAAAAAGGCACAATACATCTCAGCCTTTCCCAGAGAAGAGAGCAACTCCAGCATGTCACCCTTCACCTTCAAGATTTGTCTGCAGGGCTGTGTCATTACTGCAGCTAATTAGAGACTTCAAGCTGATTATGAGAATTGCAGTAAGTGGAGTTACAAAATCCCTGGGCCTGATACTCCTTAATACAAAAGCCACTTTACACTGACCCAGCCTTAAAATACCCTGTGATGATGCAAAGTGCTCTTAAAGCAATTGGGATCTCCACATGCATTCCGAGGGACTGGCACACATCGCAGACCACCAGCAGACGAGGCTGATGGGGCTCTCAAAGGCCCCATCTGCCCCCAGGGTGAAATGAAAGTGTCTTTCTGGTCAAAGAGAGTCAGGTCTTTCACCACAAACTAAAACAAAACAAAATATATTCAAGCAACTACCTGAAGAGCTGACTGATATCGACCCAATAAAAGCAGAATAAAAATGTTGCTGAGTCCATTTGCAGGTACCTCTGGGGGTGTCTTAACCTTAAGAAGCCAGTAAAACTTCCCCTCTGAGTCGACTCTGACGAACTTGCATCGTTGAACTCTCCCTAAACTTCAGATGTATTTTGAACTGGGTACAAACCTGGAAAGAAGAGCTCAAGTTTTCCATATTAGTGATACTGAGAAAGGAAAGGATCATCCTATGTTGTTTTCAAATAACTCAAAGCAATAGATTGTCCACAGAACAACTGTTGAACCTAAAGTGCCAGGGATGCACCTGTGGCCTGGAAGTGACCATTTGGGTAACAAGGTGCCAGTGCATGGCCCTAACAGGGAAGAGCCACCCTCCTCACAACAGGGGGGATCCTACCAGCCCCAGCAGCCCCATCCTCACGCCTTGGGATCTCCCAGAAGCTGCCAGTGCTGTGTACCAGGGCAGAGGACTGCACACACGTGGCCACGATATTTGCAGAGAAAGGAAGCTGCAAGGGAAGCCTTATCTCTGGGCTAAGCACAGCTCCAAAAATATGACAGCATATCATGAGGCCCATGACCCCGGTCACCAGATGTAAGGTTACTGCCGTGGTGACATTTGGATTACAGCATCATCTATCACAGCGTTGAGTCAGCAAATAAATGCAGCCAATGGTTTACATTTCCCTGCTGATAAAATAATGCAGGAAAAGCATTTTGCTGCCAAGTGTGTGCCATCCAACCCCAGCCCCCCGTGGGCCCGTGGGGCAGGGAGGGAGGGAGGGAGGGAGCTGGGGTCTCTGAACATGCGGGAATGACACCTCTACTCACCCTGAGCACCTCGAGGTCCTGAGTACCAGCATCAGGGTGGCACAGGGGCTTACACAGAAGAGCCAAACTACTGCATTCCCTCCCACTCACTTCCCAGGGCAGATCAGCCCTGTCCTGTGCAGAGGCAGCTCTTGCCCCTTGGAAGTAACCTCTGATACATAAAGGAACGTGAAAATCCAGACAGACCAGTATCCCCAGCTGGCAGTATCAGGGACCTCGACCCTGATGGAATGGCTGGTGGAAACTGGGGCTCCATCTCCTTCAGACCGGGCGTCCTGCTTTTTCCAGCGCCAGCGCTTCGGGCAAGGGGAAACCTCCGTGGTCACCTTTGCTCAATGGCAGATAAAAATCTTAGGAAGGACTTTTCTCCTGCAGTGGGAGGTTCTGCTGGGGAATGGGTATGAGCTGTGGGATAACACAGTGCCAGCCCCACACCCAGTGGGTTAGTGGAGGAATGGGATCAGCCTCGCTCCCTACATAGGCAAAACCAGGGCTTTATTGATGCCAGGGCTTTCAAAGGAAAAATTATGGTTAAGTGGGATGAAGAGTTGAGAAGCAACCTGTTTTTGCATGGAGGGAAGAGATGCTTGTGTATAAATAAACACATTTATGTATGTGTACAAACATTTTCCAATTTAAATAAAAATACATGTTTACATGGCTTAACAATCTCATATTAAAACAAATAAAAAGATGTAAAGATTTCCTCATGTCCTGAAACCTTCCTGTTGCCCTCACCTGCCCAAATATTTGATCCAGAAGAAATGTTCCAGGAGAGAGAGACAGAGTACGCCAAAGGACAGGCACAGCTGGATCTTGGAACACTTTTGGATCATGTCCTGGTCACAGCCAATACAAAAGAAGCACGTTGACAGACCTTCCTGCAATCACTTTGGTGACCTGTAGTTTCCTACTTTCTCACATTCATCCCTCACTTTTCTTCCTAGGACTTCTGTCTGCAGGTATTTCCCACTCTAAATCTAATTTTTCCCTAACCACTGTCTTCTGCCATGATGTTTTCTCCCGCTTTCCTTCTGTTTCCCTCGGGTAGCTCCATCCTTTTCAGCTGCAATGCCTCTTCCCTCTCTGTTCCCTCTGGACCAGCTAGAAGGATGATGGTCCTGAACCCCTTTCTTGTCCCAGATGGAGGAGGATCATTTTGGACCATGAACAGCTCAGGGAGCACTTCCAGGTTTGCTGTATCTTTGTAGGAAGGCTGTCCCTAGCAAGCTGGACCTCAGCTCAGCTATCTACCCCTCTGCTTTATGAAGAGCAGTGTGTCTAAGTTCAAATCCATGTTTTTCCCATACATGAGGTGCTCAGAGCCTGATCTGGGATTTCTTCTAAAATAAGGACCCAGTTGCTTCTTTCTGATCCAGCTCCTCTGAAGCTCAGGAGGGCTTAGATGGAGAGTCCACATCAAACCAAATCCAGAGACATCCAGCCATGTGCGAGTTAGCAAGCAGAGAACACGGAAACAGAATTTAAATTATCAGGGCTGTACCTTCCACTGTTGTAAATCCTGCAGTTCTGCTGTGATTACGTCTGCAGCACGGGGAGTGGATCACTCATGACTTCAGCACAGCCCTTCAAAGCATCCCAGCCCACAGCTCGGCTGGTGACCTTCCTCCAGGGCAGCTGGGATGTGCCTGGGGGCTAAGGAATGAATGTTTACAACTTGCTCTTTGCGACTTGGCCCCCAGCACCAAAAAAACCATCTCAAATGCACGTTCCCAGCTTGGACAGGATGATTGTGGAGCTGTGTCTAACAAAAGCATGAGGAAAAGGAGCTGCAGAAATACTCTACAACAGCTTCTGGTTTCCCAAGGCGAGGCGATGCAAGCTGCCAGCTCCCCTTGACAAGAAAATGTCTTTGCAGGAGGAACCACTCCATCAACCCAGTCTGGACCCAAAATTCCAGGAGGAAAAAGTCCAAAACCTCTACCCTAGACCCACAGGCTGTTTTTACACCAGCATATACTAACTCACACTGCAGAGGTGGCCAGGGATATTCCCAAATGATCACCCCTGTAGTTATGTCGTACCACAGCCACGACAGTTTCAGCCAGGCCAACCCACCCTGTCCCAAACCATTCCCAGCACCCCTTCTAGCTCTGTGATGGGAAAAGGGGTGTCTGAGTAGAGAGGGCATCTTGCATAGGGAAGAGATCCCTGGTGCCTTTGGTGGGGGCACCTAAGGAGAAAGGCAGACATGGCTGGAACTGCCACAGAGAGAAACATGCTTTGAAAAGAGTCATCTGCAAGTGCCAAGGTGGAGCAGAAGCAAAGTGAGAAAAGAGGCGTTTTTCTCTCTGGCTCAATTGTACCTTTGCATTTGCTCTCACAAGTGCACCAGCACCCAGCTGAGCCGCCATGGAGGAGCCAGCACGGAGGAAAACCAAGCAAATCTCTTCTCCAATAAACCCTGTTCAGAGCAGAGCTGCCACTGTGAATGCACATAAATAATAGTAAACCAGCATGGGAAAAATATCTGTGGTTGCCAGGCAAATTAATGTCCCAGCATAAACAGCAAATATAAATTAGCTGAGGGTGCACACACAGGAACACAGCCTTTGTGGGGCCATGGGATGCTTCAGAGCTAAACACCAGGCAAGGCAGCAATACTTGTTGTTAGAAAAACTGGGCTGGGAATGAGGGGTTCTGGCATGGGAGGAGTTTAGCGGTGCATGGCTCCCATTAAATCTTTCCCACATGTGTTTTAGGTGGAGCTGTAGCTAGCTGGGCTGCTCTGTACCTTTCTTCAAGCATGTAATAAGGTAATGTCTTGTAATTCCTCATGCACAGCTTTCCACATCTTCCAGGTCAATCCAGCACTCCCGTTTTGCTCTCCTGGAGCAGGCTCTGGCTGTGTCCCCTGTGGTGTTTTGAAGCCAGGCTGCTCCCATGAGGAGATGGTTAAAAGGCACCAGAAATAGCAGGGGCTGTTGAAAAGGCAGCTCTGTGCTGGGAAGGCTGCAGACGGACTTCAGGAAGGGAGGGAAAGCTGCATTACAATCCTGGCATTGATGGTCCCTCCTGCTGAGTGCTCCTTTCATAGCTGGCTGCAGAGAAGGGAGACAGGGAAGGCTTACTGAGCCATCCCACATCCCAGTCCCACCAGCTCCTGTGGCATTGGTCTTCTTGTACCCCTTTCAGGTGGGGAGGAGAAGACAATTCTGCTTTTTTTCCCCCTTAAAAATACATCCTTGTTGGACTCAGCAGCGTGCTAGGACTTCAGTGGAATATTTTCAGTGGCTGTGAGTTGTCCTGTGGTTAAATAACAAACACAGCAGTAAAACACCAGTACATTTTCCTAGTGGAGGAGACAGAGCATCTATTGTCATCAGTCCTTAAGAAGTGCTATTCTTATTTGTGGTCCCTGACCTCCTTTGTTATCCAATTGTCTGTTCCCCAAATGCTTTATTGGGAGCAGATGCCAAATATGTGCCATTAATTCTTACCATATATTGTTCTTTTGATATTCTGCAGTTGCTGTCAATGAAATGAGAAGTGGAAATTAGCTGGCCAATGCTATTCAGCTAAAGAGATTTCATTTCCTAATCCTCTGAAGAAGGGTATAAGCAGGCGACTGTACTCATAAGAGCAACATTTGGACTGAAGCTGTAAAAGTGGATCCTTCATAATTAATTCTGTGCCTAAGTGTTAAATGGAAAAATGCACGGAAGAAATTGAACACCAAGAGGAATTTAAGTTTTAAAATGCTGCGATGATTAAAACTCTACATTGCCTCCCTGAATTGTACAATCATAGAATATCCTGTGTTGGAAGGAACCCACAAGGACCAAGGAGTCCAATGCTTCCTTCCAATAATTCTAACAGGAATTTTTCTGTAAAATACAATTTTTTTCTGAGACTGACTTGTAAATTCGGACTTTAATGAGACCCACTACAGGATTCACCATTTTCATGGGAAATTATGGGGCTAGGCATGTCTGGACTTTAAAGTACCCACGGAAAACTGCAAGGAACGCTAACCAAAATCTGCTCCACAGGGGCACACATCCAGCTGGTATTAAAGAACTGTGTGCTGCTACCAAGGGGCAGCAATCCCTGATGAAGCAAATAAACCCATCTGTAGTGTCCTGCATCCCAGTTCAATGACAGCACACGTGTTTGACTATGCAGAGACAGAATTTGGCATTTCACTACCATCACACGGAAAACAACTTTAGTATGATAATTGTGTTGATGCCAAATCCAGACAGAGGGTGACTTGTGTTTAATTTTCCCAGTATAACTCAGCAAACTTCTATCCACGAGGCTCCACATGACTTTTTTCATTAAGCTGTACAGCATGTACCAAGCCCCCTGTCTTTAAGGTGACATTTCAAACCCCTGTGGAGGAGGGACAGTTGTCAGGGCTGTGATTAAAATAGATCCTTGTTTGTTGGCGTGATTTTTCCTCAGCTCCCGGGAGATGTGGCAGTGAGCCCTGCCACCTCTCCCAAAATGAGAGATGACCCAGATGGAGGCACATATAACATCCTGCTGCATGCTCTCTTCCAACCTGCCCTTGTTTGCACTCACTATTTGGGCTGGTGATCACCTGCAATCGCCTTTCCACCTTTTCATTGCACAGGAAGCAGGCAGGAGTGTCCGGCAGGTTGGCACAGCCCTTCCACCTGCCGCGGGCAAACCCAAAGACCTGGTACCACACAAGGCCAAGTGCAGTGGTTTCATGGGAGCACCAAGAGCAATAATTCAAGGTCCTAAGGGTGCATTTGTTTGTGTTTACGCAGTTCAATGTCTTTTGGAGGACTGCAAGGATTTGTAGGGAACCTCAGAGGCTGACGTCCCACAGCGTGTCCATTACTTGGCGCAGCCCTGGTGGTGAACTCAGCTATAAATAGAGCTGAGCCTCCAAGGCTGAGCCCACTTAAGCTGCTCTAATGCAACACCTGCTAATCACTGGCCCCGGGGTGAGACAGGCATGTGGAGCTGCCCTGCCAGAGTGGGTTCCCAGAACTAATGCTGGAAGACAAACCATTTTCCAACGTCACTTTTTCAAACAGAATGAAAGGGATGAGGCGGAGCAGCTGTGGCATTTGTCACATTGGACACTGAGACCTTGAAGATGCTCACATGCTGGCAGAGGCAAGGCAGAGAAGACAGGAATTTTGCAGGGGAAAATGAGGCAAAACGATTTAGTGACTCTTAACCATCTTCTTGAAAAAGCTGTATAAGAAACTCCAGCTATTTGCTGAATTAGAGCTGGAAAAACAATGTAAATTCCCTTAAAGCAACAATCCAGGATGTGTCCCACACTGTGGAGTGGATTGCTCCTGCGCTATAAACTTAAAGGACAGACTTTGTTGCCACCCTTCTCCATAGATGCTTTTTCACCAAATCTCACTCTGACTTTGGTCAGCTCCTGACAGGGATGTGACATCTACCATTGTCCAGACCTCCTCAGCTTGCAGTTGCCCAAATGTCTCAAATCTTCTCTTTTTTATCTCGTCATGTATCCCCATTGGGTCAACAGCTTCCTTGGAGAACAATCTATAAAAATACCATCTCCTTTCTAACATTATGTCTTCCACGTGTCACCCACTCCTTTTCTAAATCCTCAAAAGTCAGGACCAGTATTTTTGGCTGAGGTGGCAGCAGACAAGACCCGTGACTCCGTCACACGTCTCCTCTGAAGGTGAGAGCTGACGAGGGCTGGGCAAATGCCAGCGCTGGAAACCAAGGTTGGCTCAGCCCCAGCTGATCTGCCTGTCCCAGATGGCCATGGATGACTACGTCTGCCCATCACCTGGCAGCCCTGCAGAGTGGAAGGCCAGGTGAAATAAACACAAATCAGCTTAAATATTGCTTTAGAAATTCATTAGGTAGTTAGGAAGAGTGGGTTTTTTGATTTTTGCAACCAGGGAAATTCCTGGTTTTTCTTCAAATCCAGCTCATTATAAAGTGGGACAACAGCAGAGAAAGCAAAACTCACTTTTGTTAGTGATTTTTCTAGGAACAGCAGCTCCCAGATTAACTGAGTTTCTGTTATCAAAGGGACTTTGATAAGTTTAAGGTTTCATTCTGAGTGGCACCAGGGCAGTGTGTGTACACTGTGAACAGAGGGCGCGCTCCCCAGCTCCGGCTTGTGCCAGAGGGCTGGAAAACTCCCGGTGATTAAATATTAACATTTATTGCAGTGCCTCCACTTTGTTCTAGATCCAAAGCAAGCTCTTTCTCCCAGGAATGTGGTGGTTGTGGTGAGCTGAGCAATGTGGGAGCTCAGTTATTATACACGGTACTGATCACGAATAAAACCTTCACTGGGGCTGAATCCATCCTACCATTTTGGGTGGGGTCATTAGCTACAGAAATAACATAACAACATCTAATCTACCCTTGCAGCTCTGATTTAACCTTGAGATTGGTTTGTATGCTTTTTTTAATTACAGTTCTCTTCTGTCTGCTCTCTGGCTGCTTGGGAAAAGTTGTTATGTGTCTTTGAATGAAACTCTCCAGGCAGAGAGACCCAAACCATTCCTTTCTCCCGAGCTGGCGTGATTTCCCTTAGAACTCTTACAAAGTGCTTCATTGGAGCATCACTTCCAGTTTTATGTATAGCAAATAAAATCTGGGTTCACCTGTGAAACGGTCACTTCTTAAATGATGCAAATTTGGAATCAAGTCATAAAAAACAGGAGAAAGCCACATAAAAAGGAAGGGCTGGTAGATACTGGATGCATTCATAGTTAAGGCCTTTCTATCTTATGATCTTCTTCTCATTCCTCTGCTCTGATGAAAATTGATGACCACTTCAAGTGCTCCAATGTAGTGGCAATTATACAGCTACAAAGAGAGAGGATGTTAAAATAGTTATTGAGGGAAAACAAGCAGAGCAGGATTGTGCAAATTCACCTCACAACCCTGTTATATCTTCCATGGCGTGACAAGACAGAGGTGGGGATGGTGTGGATTAATAATTTGCTTTTTCCTTTCCTCCCTCATGTAAATGTAATAAATTTCTGAAAAACCTGTGCTCATGTGTAAAATCTAACACAAATGTGTTCACCCCAGGGAGTCTGGAAGGGAAACAGTGGTTTGGCCAGAGTTTGTATTTATGCTATTGATTCTGTCAAAGCTGCATAAATGGAAGAGAAGCCTTTCAGTCTGAGTACCAAAGTGCAGCCTCCGTTTGATATAATGAGCACACGTTTTCTGGAACTGTGGTACCCTGGGAGCTGCCTCCTTCCCAGTCTTCTGGCAGGTCAGCTCATGGGCTCGGATGACCCTGCCTAAAGGATGGTGGCCTGAAAGGCATTGCAACATTGTGCTTTTGTGTACCCAGTGTACCTACCACAGCAGGATATGAGTCAGGAGAGAAGGTGAGGCACGTCCTGATTGCTCCACGTTAGTTAGGTGTTCAAGAGCATGATCTGCCTTAGAAAAGCAAGGGTAGAATATCACATGGGAACAGCATGGATGGCTTGAAGCTACTTTCTCCAGCTCAGACTCTTGCCTCTTCCTGCGTTGTCTTTTTGCTGCAGGTGGGGGTTTGGCTGGGTTTCCAAGCAAGCCACAGCCCCGGGGTTGCTGCAGGACACACCAGGCATTCATGTCTCAGAGAAGGATCCAGCTGGCATCTGCTGACCTCCAGCGCCTCTGCACACCTGGATGGAACTGGCCATTAGATACTGCTGGCTGGCTGCTGAAACTGTGCCCAAAAATGGAAGAAATGCCTGTCCCCTGCCCCTCCAGACTCTCACCTTGAGCTGTGCTGGACCCCTGCTAGGTCCAGAGGAGGATCTCGCTGCAGAAAGGGCTGTGTGGGAATAAGGACAAGAGCCTTCTCCAGCACAGAGGGTCCCTACAGACCCCAGGTGCTCCTTACTGAACCAAAAGAGCTGGCTCAGTGGGGATGAAAGGAACATCCTCTTTCATAGAATTTTGGGAAAGTTTCGTAAGCCCTGCCCCAACTCTGTGTCATTTCCAAGTGCAGGCTCTCCTGCTGTCACTGCCTCAGTCTTGCTTTTTAACCTGCACAATTTCCTCCTCAGCCTGCCCTGCAACCTCCATTGCTGGCTTTTGCCCAGACTCCTCCATGTGAGTGTCGATTGGAGTTGTCCAAGCAACACTTTTCCCTCTGTCTCTGCTCCCGTGCTGTGACTCCAGTGAGGCAAGGCACCACAACCCACCCCCCCAGCCATGCTGGCTGCCATCTGCACCCTACTTCTTTCCTGGCTGATCTCGTTTGCCTTGCCAGCGCCCAAGCAAACACAGCGGAGGCACCGCACGACAGGGACATTTCCCCTGCCACGTGCTCCCGCAGCTGTCTCCTTGTGGCCTTTGCTGGGGCTTGGTGGCCACCAGCCTCCCTCAGAGGTGTGCTGGGTGTGATGCCACTGCTGCTCATCTCACACCTGCTGGGTGGGTCATAAGTGGGCCAGGTCATAAGAGGGACATCATCCACCTGACACCTCCACGTTCTGACCTCTTGTCTGTCCTACTTCCATCTCCCACTAGCACCTTGTGTCCCATCTCATCGTCTGCTTTCTCCTTACCACAGGGCTAATTCATCCTCCTCCTCCATTCCCCTAAATTCTCTCTATTTCTGTCCATATTCCCCTTCTCCCAGATTTGGTAGCTTTTGGGATTATCCCTCAGACCAGCGTGGGTCTCTTCTGGCTCCTCTCATTTATGCTTAATCAGCTCCTCCTAAGTTGAAGTGACGTCCTCATCCTCCTGGCCAGGTTGTCTTTCTAACAGTGTCACATATTTCTTTTCTGTGTCACCTCTCTTTGGGGTTCAGCTAGTGTTTTTGTGAGCTTCAGTCACTGGTTTCTTTGAATCATCTACTTGGTTTCTCCCATCTCTTGAAATCCACACTGTTAATTGCTGTTTCTGACTAGCTTCCTTCACTTTGCTTTCAAGAAGTTTGTTAACCTGTGCTACAGCCAAAAGCATGCCTTCTGTTGAGACAAAAACCAGGGAATTAATGAGCTCACACACACAAGGTTATTCTTATCACATTCTAAGATGGGGGGGAAAAAAGAACAGACCTTTTATCTGGAGTAAATGAAAGAGGATCAATGCAAAAAGACACGATGCAAAAAGAAAAGGAAGGGTGCTACAACCAAAAATGGGGGGTGTCATTACAGATAAGTTGTTTGGACAGTACAGTGTTACCTACTGGAAAGGCAAAAAGTATCTTAAGACAAAGCTCATGAACTAACCAGGGGAAGATAAAAACTTGTCATGATGAAAAATACCAGGTGCTATCAATAGCATATAATGGACTGAAAAATACGTGGGAAAAGCAACATTGATTTTGTGTCTGGCCCCGCTTTTATCAAGGTCCATAACCAAACCCAGTCAAAATCAATAGCAGAAGTGGCTGGGAAACCACAGGGCAGGTTTGATCAGGTTGCATCTCTGTGGCTTTGATTTTCAGGTTTTGAGTCACTCAAACTGCATTTCTTGACCTTTTTCAGTTCGACATTCTTAAAAAATATATCCAGGAGTCCCTTTGTGCCGTGACACCCCAATGTTTGCCTTGCCAGTGAAATAAAAAAAAACAAACAAAAAACAAGACAAACATTGAGTAATCATTTATTTTTTTTTACAGCTCCTTTTTATTTAGTTGTTTGCCTGAGGATGTACGTGATTTGGGTTTTTGTACTCACTTCCCTGACCTTTCCCTCCTGCTTCCCAGCAGTGCTGCCACAATCTCAGGCAGAGGAGCACCACGTAGGAGCCACGTGAGTCAGGTCACAGATTATTTGCTCAGGTATCACTCCCTTTGCCAAGAGACATTTTACCCCTGGGTAGGTGTGGGCTTCATCACCTGCTCTGTGAACACACCATGAACCAGGTGACTCATGACATGAAAGAAGTGTTTGCAGTAAGAGTTGGGAACGTGGCAGCCCTTCTCTCATGGATGAAGTGTTTGGGGATTTTATGACTCGTACTTTTCACAGTAAGGAAAACTTTGCAGGCAATATTTCTGACTATTTTTTCCCCCTGTAGAATTCAAGCAGTTTTTCCATGATTATCTGTGTTGATGAATGTGTCAAGGGAGCACATCGCTGGGATGTTTCAAGAGGGGCAAGTGTCAACTCCCAGAGGTTTGGCAGTGTCACTGGTAGCCGGGCATTTGGAAGAGGAGCTGCAATAACCCCTTGGCTGTGGAGTACCTCCCCACAGCTGATATGGGACAGCAGTAAATTTGTGTGCCCCCTTCAGCTCCCTGTATTCCCTGTCAGCAATTTCCATGCCAAGAGCTAAGATAAGCCCACTTATCCTGTGGCCAAGGTCATTACCCGGGTTACAAGACCAGGTTGAAGGACCACAGACTTTGAGCAGAGGTTACTCTGAGCCTTGTCTCAATGCAGGTAGCATTTGGAGAGACCTTCCAGTAGGTTTTTTTTTTTTTGTCTGTTTGACAGCCTTTCCTTCTGTTGACTCCTCTAGTCTGGAAGGGAAAACAACCAGTGCTGAAGAGCACCACCATCAGCCAAACCCTGTCTCCTGTTTTAGCCTAACAGCCTCATTCAATTAATAGCAGGAAGGGTGGCAGGCCCGATAGTCAAGTGTAAATGTAGAAACTCTGAGGCACTTTATTTTCCCCCCCACTCACCAAAAAGAAATGAAATCCCTGGGGTTTTATACCATAATCAAATGTTTCTCTGTGCACTAAAATGAAGCATGCCATTTCTGTGCTTGGGTGAAAAGAAAGGAAAGGCTGGTTTCACTGGTTGGGCTTTTGGTTTTGTCTACCAAACAGCTCAGAGCTTCACAAAGGGCTCTTGCTTCTGCTGTCCTCTCTGCCCGAGAGGATTTGGGCTGCTCAGAAAAAGGCACAAATTCTGCATATTTTGGGACACAAAGGGAACTCCTACTAATCTCACCTTGTAGAAATAACCTTACAGCAGCAAGAACTGGTGCCCTCAAGACCCATTTGCAGTCATCTCCATAAGGAGTTAATTTGCCTTAATTAGCCCTAATTAGCCCTTTTGCTCTCTGGATGAAAAGACCAGGAACGAGGATGGACACTTTCTGTGTCAAAATGATCACTTTTGGGGAAGTTACTGTTTGGCCAAGAAGCATCATTTCTCTAGATCACTTCTGTGCCTCTGTCTGGCAAGCACACTGAGAACAGCAGAGCCGTGGGACCAGAGAAGGACAAGGAAAATGGAACATCTGCTTTCCTCTATACCTACATTGCACCTACTCCAGCTAGTGGTCCTAGGGAGACTGGGAAAGATTGGATCTTTTTCTCTCCAAACGGAAGGGGAGCACTGTTTCTAGCATAAGCCAAAAAACCACATTCACCACTAAAAATTAAAGAAAAAAAAAAAAAGGAAAAATAAAAAGAGTCAGAACTTCATGCCCAGCCCAGCAGAGATGTGTCTTCTACTGTGGCTTCCCTCCAAGTCGTCCCCAAGGCCGTGCAGCTGCCCTGTGGGGACACCTCGTGGCTCAAGTGGCACCTTTGGTTTGCCTTAAGGGATCACCTCTTCATTGCACCATGATCTGTGCAAAGTATTTTAGCTGCTAATGAGACAGCTGGGAGGAGAGACATGAAGTAAAATTTGGAGGTAGGAACAACAGGGGGCAGGTCTAGACCAACTCTTTTAGCGATTTTTTAGCATCTAGTGAAATTATAAGTGGCTGAGTTTGAACCCCCCACCCTTTCAGATGCCCTTGACCAGCAGTGCTTGGCTGCTGTCCTCTCCTGCTGGCCACAAACGGCAGCCCAGCCCCACAGAGGGCAGGGGATGGAGGCACTGCGCAGGTGCTGCCAGGGGTTCACTCATGTGGATTTGGTTTGTGACGGCTGAGATCAAACACTTCACCAGATTTCACTGTTACCAGCCTGGGCACTAACAAGAAATTTAATTTACCCCATGTCTAGTTTCAGAGTGATGCAGCCAGTCAGGAGTATAGCATACAAGGAGCTGGTATTACTTATTTCTCTGTTTGTGCAACATGCAGAGGAATGGCCTGGCACTTGCCAAGAAAAGCCAACCTCATCTCCTTTGGCTTTGCAGAGAGAAATGGGAATGGCTGGTAACCCTGTTTGGCTCCTCCTTGCTCCAGATATTTTCATTCAGTGGTATCAACAAGCCCTAAACCCACAGAGGTGGCCTCTGGCTCATCTCCTTCATCTCTCCTCAGGAAAGCAGAGCTCCTGGTTCTCAGGAGAGGCAGATATTTATCGTGCTCTGCTCTGCACCAGCACCAGACCACACCAAAGAGAAGTAGAGAAGTTACCAAACAATGTTTGAGTTTCTCATGATGGTATTTCATAACAAGGATTTATGCTTTTCTCTTGAAAGCCCACAAAAGTAGCACAGCCATCTTCACCTGGATTTAGCTTCTCCAGTTAGAAGTTAATGGGTCAGGATTACTTGTCTTGTGGTTTGCTTGCTGATGAAGAGATGGCTGAGTTTCCTGCTCCACTTTCCTCTCAGGCCAGTGTCATCTTGGTGCATAGCCATCCCACCTTCCCCAAAGCACTTGCAAAGGAAACTCTGACCTTGCCCTGAACAGCATCCTCCAGCCAGTGCTTTCAACTCCATTTGCAAATATCTGCTGCAAGAAGCTGAGGGGAAAAGACAGGTCATCTGGCTGCTGTGGGCTCCTGCAGAGCCAACAGCAGAACTTGTTTTCTGAATTTATAACTTGACCTCAAGTGCGGTATCTGCTGGGGAATGGAAGAGAGGGAGGGGCACCAGCAAGGGTAGCACCAAGTGCATCCAAAGGTTATTCTCCTTGTCTTGGAGAAGTCACCTTTCATGTAGACATCTCAATGGCATGGAGACAGGTGTCCACACTGGTGGGAACGTGGGTATTTCACCAAAACCTTCCCTCTCCTGTCCAAGAGTTTCCTGAGCCCCCAGCCCCTTGCAGAATGGGACTTGTTTGCTTTCGCATGGACAGGTATTTATTCTCCAGGCTCACAGGTTGAGGGGAAAAGTTCTCCCAGTGTGACTCCCTCTCTGCTAGCTCCATCTGGAGGCTCGAAGAAAACTTGCATGGTAAAATTATTTTTATTTATATTTATTTATTTTACTATTTATTTAGGATTTAAGGTGGTCTTAGCATTGATGGTTAGCAGAGCTGAAAAAAGAAAGCATCTGTGCAATTAAGTTTTTACTAACAAATAATTAAAGATTCTGTAAAACCAAAACAATTTCTGGCTAGAAGACTGCATCTCTAGCTGTTCACTTTTCTATTTACCTGCAGTTACAGTGTTTTATTTTAAGCAGCTGACTGCTCAGCCTCTGTTCTAGTTCAGCAGCATTTATCATGCAGCTATGCAAAGCTGCCACTTAAAGAGCTGTTGGAATGGGTTTTTTAAAAAAAACCCATGACATTCTAAAAAAATATCTGCTCTTTAAGCTGCAAATAGTTACATTTATGTAACTTCCTCTTTTATTATGTAACTTCCTCTTTTATTACTACTGAGGTGTAGCTATCCTCTAGGACTTGCTATTTGGAATTCAAAATGTATCTATAAACATAAAAAAGACCCCAAACTACATGAAATGAGGTGGGTGGGGGGGGGGTGGAGGGGAAAGAGGGAAAAAAAGAAGTAATTCTAATAAACTTATCCAGGACATCTTTTCTCTGTTTTGCAAATCCAGTGCTCTGAAAGCACTTGCCTGAGAAGTTCTCTTGGCTTCCCTTGAGGAAAGTGAGATTCAAACCTATTGATTTGATATGATGTGATGCCTTATATCTCCAGCCAGGGGCAAAGCTCTGTGGTGAGCATCAGTATAATGTTGATTTAGATTCATTTGTTAGATCTGGAGTTTCCAGCTTCACCTGAGTTACTGTAAGAAATAGCAGGAACAGCTGTACTGGGAGAAGAACGATGATGCAAGACAAACTTGGAATCAGTTTTTTGTTAATTTTGGGAAAAGCTTTATTTCTTCTCCCTCTCAAAAGAATTCTTGCTGAGAATGGAAAGAAGCACAGAAAAATCAGATTAGCAGCCTGCCTTGTGCAGCTTTCAGGAGCATGAAAGGAGGATTTAGGATGCAGGGATTTGGCACTCTATGACCAATGCCAGCCAGGCTGAACACTTTCCAGCCTTCCCTGGGAGCCTTTCTGCTGACACACAGACTCAGTCAGGAGCCCTAATGTTCTCAGCTGGTCCATCTAGAAACCTTCCAGAAGTGGATCTGACAATTCCAGCCCTAATTTCCCCCAGGATTTGCTCCTCAAAGAATGCTTGAATGTGTGCACAGGATTTGCTGCTTGAAGCCCTAACTTTTGTTCGCTTGGAGAACTAATCAGCAAGTAAAGAATGGATGTGAAATCCCTCCCTGCACAGGAAGTCTTTATGTCCTGAAAATACCTCATCAGTAACTGGAGAGTAACTTCCAATACAAGGAATATCCACCATGTGGTAGTTTGTAAGTAGCAGGATGATAAAGCATTTGGACCATGAGCAGATGAGAGATTTCCTGTTGAACTGGTTCATGGAAGTGTGGAGGGAACAGAAACAGTGCTTAAGACAGCCTGGAGTTACATGTCAGTGCAACTGTTAACTTGGGTTCAGTCTATCAGGAGAGAGAGATACTCTTACTCAAGTACTGAGATTAACTATGCAATTGTTCTGATAGAACAATTAGTTAGAAGTATTACTTTACAAGAAGTGAGTTGTCTCCTGCAGAAGGCTGCTTTAAAATAGACATCAAAAAACCCTGAAGAGCCAGATCTTCCAGATTTTCTTTCTTAAAGCTTATTCCCTATATGGGGATGCTACAGTAGGTATGGCACAAAGCACACTGCACACCAGCAGCATTTATCATCCCCTATTTATGTTTATCAGGCCTAGATGTGCACTTTTTCCTTTACTTAGCCTTTTCATACCAAGTAACAGTGTGCAGTGGAGCCATCTCCTGTAATGTTCACTGCAAAACACCTCAATTTAAAATAAGATGTAGCATGATAATTACTGCAATGAATTCCTTTGATCCCTGAGCTGATGTTGAAATGAGATTTTACTGACTTTGCATGGAACACCAGAAGGCAGTCAACACATCAGCAGCTTTCCTTCCCTCCCTCATTTCTGCAGAAGTGCCCAAAATGTCATGAAAAGACAGATGTATGAAATTTTCTCCTGATAACTAAACTCTAAGAGACTCAGAAGAATGAGAAAAACAGGGAAAAAATACAACTGTGTATACTTCCTGTCTATTCCTAAGACTGCAGAAATGCGTAAATTCTTGCAACAGCTGCTTCATAAGCATTCACGGCATTCACTCACCGTGCCCTGTCCCAGCTGTCCTGTGCTGCAGCACATTCCATTTTCTGAAATGCTTCTCTCCCCTTTCACCTCTATGTATAATAAGTCTCTGCTGCATCATTGTCACTGTACTTAAAAGGTACAGTAATATTCTGAGAGCAGACTTATTTTTATGAATAAGCCTACTCATGTTTGCTGATTTATTTTATATTCTGGTTGGTAAATCCTCAAAGAAACCATTCAATTTGCTTATAATTCAGTTTAACCTTTCCTTTTCTGGTCAAAGAGGTTCTGTTTTTAATGAAAACAAACCAAAAAAGAAAGATGAGATGACTCCAGATATGACAGACCAAGATTTACTTTAGTACAAGGCAGAAACTTCTATTAGAACAGGACAGACAATAACTCGGGCAAAGGGAAATGCTAGTCATCATGAAAGCTTTTTAAAACTAGTTTCCCTCAGTTTCCTAAAATAGGCTTTCAGGGTTTTTTTTATCTTGTACTATCAAACTGTGTTAGTTACATAACTAAAACAAGCAAATAAAGCGCAACAGACTACTATTAGCCAATATCTGATTAAGCAACTTTTAATATTTTAACATTGTAAGCATAGCCAGAGTGAAGTGTATATACTTGAAGTCTGTCCAGTGATAGACTTGAGTCACTGAACTACTGGTGCAAGGAGAATTACTGGCATTCTAACTTCATTTTCAGTTAAGACAGAGGATGCTGAAGTGATCACGGACTAGGACGCATTCCAGTAGTGCCAAATTCTAATCAAAACTCAGATTGTGCGTTGGTAGCCAAGGCTGAGGCAAACAATTATCCTGTACCATACACAGAAAGCAACTAGCATTGAACAGACAAAAAGTTTGGTCAACAAACTAGTTTTACTTCTTTAATAACACTTTGCTAATAACTCAAGAGGCACAACAGTACCAGTAAGCATATGAATTTTAAAATGCACAATGGCCACTGACAGTTGACTTGGATACAGTAATAGTGTTTGGTAGCAGACCTACAGACGGCTTTTCGATTCTTCCACTCTTAAATGATTTTGTATTTCCTCCTGACCTAGTCATGCACTGGAGAGGAATTCCACAGCAGTCTCCTTCTCTTCAGCTAATTCCTTAGCAGTAAGATCCATCTTCTCACGAGAAAAGTCATTAATAGGAAGACCCTCAACAAACTTCCAGGTCTTGTCCTGAGTGAAAACAAATAAAAAGCCCTCCATGTAAGAACAGGCTCCATTCAGTCTGCATGAAAGAAACTTCGTGGCACAAGAACAAAGCTTATGGTCCTAAGAACCACATCAGGCAGCAGTTAATTTTATTTCAGATAAAGGATGCAACCAGCACCAGCTAGTCATGTCAGATTCTACTTGTCTACCAGCACTTAGCTGACACTCAAGTTAGCTTAACTTGGTTAATAAGAATCCTCTCTGTGAAAGACTGCTAAACCCTCACATCCCAGCAACTGCAGTCCCACACTGCTGTTAACAAGCTCCCATGACAGTTTAATAGGTCTTGCAGAAGATACATGGATTTAAATTCAGCCTAGTTACCTTGATCACAACAGGGAATGAATATAGCAAGTCTTCAGGAACACCGTAAGAATTGCCATCAGAAATGACTCCCATCGAAACAAATTCCCCCTGAAACCAGAAAAGAGACGGATACATTTTCATTGCTAGAAGCAAGCAAAATTTTCATCATTTTCAATATCCTTTATCTCCTATGACACAACTTACTCAGAAGAGGACAAGATTCTTTCCCCTGAACACACATACACTCAAGGTCAGCGAGGTGGGCACACAATCAAAGCATTAGGCAAACAAGCACTTACTCAAGAGCCACAGCTTACCGCAGGAGTGCCAAACCAGATGTCCCTCACATGATCACAGATAGCTTTGGCAGCTGACATAGCACTGGACAGCTTCCTGGCCTTAATAACAGCTGCTCCACGTTGCTGAACGGTCTGCAATTAAGAAAAAAACCAACCATAACTAAATTGTAAAGCAGCAAATCATGGCTTGGTCTACAGGCTGTTAGTAAATACCATCAAGAAAGACCATTGTATGTAATTATTTAATTTTATCAGTGAAGATGCAGCTCTTTCACTAAACAAACATGGCATACAATTCAGAAATACAATCTAGAAGAGTTTTGCCAACCAAGAATGTAACAGGATGTTTCAGAGGCTCATTCCTTAGCTTTACAGCTAGCTGACTTCCCTCATACCAACCAGATGTCTCAAGCTTTTCCCACCAGGAGATTTTGTGCACGTCAACAGTAACAGATGTCTTGAGCAACACAGTCAATTAAGGTATTGTACTGAATACCAATGTGAAACACTTGGTGGTCTCAATCCTACAATACTTAATGCATACAATTCATTTAAATCCTGAAGAGTTGAATCTACCTCACCATACTCAAATTAGTAGTTTTTAATTTTAATAGTTTTGGTAAAGCTTTATTCATCTAGGGCTTTAGTAACCCATTTCCCTCCATATTCCGCTTAGGTAGCCTGTGCTCTCGATCTATTAATACCACTACTTTGTTTTACTAACCTACATTATTATTTATTACCACCCTAAGACATTTGCAGGCATTTGCTAGATTCAGATTCCTTTTAAGAAATGATGCTGATGATGCCACAGATTAAGAATTGGAAAGTGTGTGTGTGTGTGTGTGCACATGCATGAGCAGGGAAAGAGTTGCTGGCCTTTTCTGGTGGGTGGGAAACAGCAAATGGATCATCCCACTTCATCTACAAAACTACCCCAAAAAGTCACCACAGTGAAATGGCAATGGTGCTTCTGTGTCACACAAGTTTCACCAGAGCTGTGATCAAAACTCTTTGCTGAATCATTTTAGCATTCCAACTGGATTTTTCTAGCAGGGTTTACATAGGCTTTCCTGCCTTGAATTTTACAACAGCAAATAACTGATAGCAACAAGATACCTGAAGATAGCTTATTCTAGTGAGAGAAAAGAGCTGCTTCACTAAGTCAATCAGTTACATTGTGAGCTTAGGAGAAATCAGATGGACAGAATGACCATTAAAAAAAAAAAAAAAGAGGTATCTTACCAGGATAAAGTCTCCCTTCAGCCAGCTGTCATCTTTTATAGCTTCATAGACTCCAACTTCCTTTCCTTTCACATTTACCTTCGCATGGTTAACATCTGGATATTGAGTGGAGGAGTGGTTGCCCCAGATGATGACATTCTTCACATCATTAGCAGTCACACCAAGTTTCAGAGCAATCTAATTGGAAATTAAAGATGTCCATTGCATTGACTTCAGCTTCTCAATTCACAGGCTTCTTTGAAAGCATTGCTCTGTTTGTATTTAGCAGAGATAACAGAATAGGCCCTTTTTACCTGAGATTTGGCTCTGTTGTGATCCAAACGAGTTAAGCAGCTGAAATTTTCCTTTGGTATGGATGGGGCTGACTTTGATGCAATCAGGCAGTTAGTATTTGCTGGATTCCCAACAACCACAACCTAAAAATGAAAAAACGAAAGATGAAGTAGGTATTGCTGCAAAACAACTCCCTCCAGTGAAATACATTGCTTGGCCTTCAAAGAAGCTATATAAAAGTAAAGTTTTCTAATCTCTTGGTTGTCTTCAACAAGATTGTTTTCTTAGTGCGTCAGTCATAGTCACCCAATTTTCTGTAACTGCACAGAAAAATATTTTCTAGGTAGGTATTTTCTTTAACTTGACATCCAATGTGAAAGGGAACCAGACTTCTAGGGAGATCTACTGTACACTGATCTACAGCCTGGCTTCAAACCTCATGCTACCAGATACAGGGAAAGACAGACATGTGCACACTTTTCACCAACCACTTTTAAACACTTTCTGGACTGGCTGCCACTGCTTTATATAATTGCTTCATAATTAAGAATGCCAGAACAGTTACTTATCTTGATGTTCATAGGCAGTTAGAAGTAAAATACTGCCTCAACTCAGATCAATTTATTACTATGCAAAACTGATTTTTATTCATCCTTCATTTGTGCCTCCAATGCCTTATGTCAAGCTCCATATACTCTAAATCACACAAGCTGATCTGCAAACCTCTCTTTGTATTTCCCCTTTTGAAAGTGAGTTCAGTAAATTTTCCACTACTCTGCAATAGTTATACTGAAAGTTTTTATTCCAACTGTAAAGAAGCAAACACATCTTCAGAAGCAGTAGGAAGTTCATCAAGAGAGGAAGCAGACATTAAAAAGTCAGTTACAAAGCACAGTCGGAGTCTGGGTCTGAGATTAAGAGCAGTGGGAGAGCAGCCACATGATCCCATTAACTGTGCTGAAGGAATCTGAGAGAGAACAATTAAAATCTTCCAATGCTCCAAAGAATAAGATGCAAACAACCTAAATAAAGCTGATTTTTGTGCAATTGTAATTCCATATTGATACTGAAGTTAAGGGTCATTATGGTAAAGGACACAGATGGATATGAAGTAGGCAGCTGCATGTAGATAATTCAGTTCTCCCAGAGAAGAGAGGTAATGACCAAAAGACTGCTTTTTTTTTTAAATACAGTTTTATGGGGTTGTTTTTCAAATTGGAGGTTCAGCAGTGCAGGGTATGTGTGGAATACAGCAATACAATGTAAGACCCACCTTTTTCACCATAGAAATTAATGACTAAATCATCCACCTATTTAACATTCTGTTTCTTATCTAGCCTTGACTGTGGTCTATTTTCCAGGGCATAAGGAAAGGAAAGCCTGCACTGAACAGGCTCCTGCTTGTGCAATATTCTTATACAAAGCATCCAAATCTCTACATAACAGAGAATTAATGTTTTAAATTCAGTTCCTATATTCACCTTGACAGTCTTTTTGGCATACTTGTCCAAGGCTGCACCCTGAGACTTGAAAATTTTCACATTTGCTTTGAGTAAATCCTTCCTCTCCATGCCCTCTCTCCTTGGCATGGAGCCAACCAGAATTGCTATGTCAAGATCTTTGAATGCAACTTCTTCCTTGTCTGTTGGAATGACCTCTAAAAAAAAAAAGGAAAGGGGGAAAATAACTCAGCAAGATAAATATTCATGGCGTAGTGTTAACGGGAATATTCTTTTGTCCATAAACAGTATATAATCTAATCTGACAATAGCACCACCTTCCCCTTCCAAAACCACCAAGTATAGTCATTTGGCCCTACCTCCACAGATTAACTACTTGCCAGTAAATGGGCTTTACATACAAATATTTATCTAAAGTGGAAAACACAGGAGAAATCTATGAAAAAGATACATTTCATGTGCCTCTATCCAAAAATGTATATATAAGTCCATATGCTTTTCTTCACTTTTACAATAAAATTTCAGTGGCAAGTACCAACACAATTTAAGTTTTCCTGCCCCTTTCACAATTCAAAGCAAAGAAGGTTTGATTTGTACAAGAGCTGGTACCTACATACTTTTTTTGTCACGTGTTACAGTAATTACACTAACACCTACTTGCTCCCTTTCTTCTGCTTGTTTAAACTATCAGAACTCAGCTTGTTTACATGGCTTGAGGAGTGATTTTTTATTTTGTGTCCTTATACAGAAGATACTTGTAAGACTAAATTAGTTTATTTTTTTAAATTTAGCAATAAATATTATATCTATATAAATAATATATTATTTATTTCACAGCTGGGCTAGAATACAATGCACATATGCACAAGTATCTGACAATTTCATGTCCAGGCTGAAACCCCAGGATTAGATGACATAAACCCAGGTATCTGCACTGGCAGTTCTGTTCAAAAAGCCTATACAATGTCATTCTTCCTAGCTTACAGGCTAAGTTAAATTGATTATATTCCACAAAATACAAAACCAAGGAAGGTTCATCCAAGATTTTCTTCTGCCTAACTTCCTGCCAGGGACTCATAAATGCAAGAATTGTACTGCAGCATCTTGTAGGTATGAGAAAAAATTGTTTTGGCCACCTCTGAGCAGCGGCAGAGCACAGTCCTGCAGCTCCATCACCACACCTTCCAATACCGTCATCATAGGGGTGATGTCCAGCAGCACAAGAATAAGAGGCTAGAAAGAAAGAAAAGGTTTAGTGCAAGCTGGGCACAATCTGCTTTGAAAATGAATTTGTCTTGTACTTGGCTGTTACCTCGTGCAAGATTTAAAACCCATTTGCAGAAAACAAACAACTTCAGCACAGCCACCAATTGAAAACTGGCATAACAGAGCAGGACTCCCATTTTCCCCACTTAAAGAAGAAATTACTTGCATATTGGTAAACCATTCTGAGTGTCTATGAGGAAACTAGTGTCAGGCACTGCAGTTCTGACAGTCATTTATTCCCGTGCAATTCAGTGTGAGAGTTACCTGGTCTTTGCCGAAGACATCGCCCTTGGCAATGCTGTAGAGGAGGGAGTAAGCAATCTGCCCAGCAGCTCCAGTCACCAGCACTCTGACAGGTTCACCCTGCAGACAAGGAAATGACACAGCCTCATCCACAGCTCCACACCTCAGCCTCACACTTGTTAAAAATTAAGTTATTGCAGCAATAACGTTATGATTATTTAACCTGGATGAAAGCATGTGTCTAAAGGCGGATCAGCCCCAGCTCCTGGGATCACATTTCTGATTCTGCTAGAACCACCAGCAATTTCTCTGCTTGCTTTTACAGAAACAGACCAGAATTGCAAAAACAACCTCAAGAATTGCTCCTGGAAAACTAGCAAAATGCCAGGAATAACAATGGATTTGAAAAACTTTGCATTCCCTTTAACAACATTGCCTTGTTAATGTAAGACAATACAGCATACACCCACCCATTCATACTTGAAATTTACTACAGAAATTTTATGAGATGTGACACTTGACTGGTTTTTAGATTCTTTCAATTTTGAGGGCTGTTCCTGTTAAGTATTTTGAACGCTTATTTGCAACCAAAGACTTATTAAATGCCAGAAACCAAAGAATCTAGTGGACTTAAAACTACTGCCTCACTAAACTGTTAGGCAGCAATTTAACTAATCCACAGACAAAAGCTACATTATGAACAAATACAGACACTATTATCCGTAATACAACTGCCTATTGTCAAACTGACCCAAAACTCCAAAAGACTAGGATAAGACTGCCAAAATGCTACTATATTGCAAATAAGAAGGGAAAAATTACTTGCCCCATAGCAAAACGCCACTTTGTTAAGCAGAATCAGGACTTGGAGAAATCCAGAGGTTATTCAACATTGAAAATTAAAGGCTGAAAGAGTTTGGCTTATTCAGTCTGGAGAAGAGAAGGTTCCAGGGAGACCTTATGGTGGCTTTTCAGTACTCAAAGGGGACTTATAAAAAAAGATTAGAGCAAACTTTTTAGGAGGGCCCATTATGAAGTGACAGGGGGCAATAGTTTGAAATTAAAAGAGGTCAGATTTAGATAAGAAAGAAATACTTTACAATGAGGGTGGTGAAACAGTGGCACAGATTATCCAGATTAAGTGGTGGTTGCCCCATCCCTGGAAACATTCAAGGTCAAGTTGGACAGGGCTCTGAACAACGTGGTCTTGTTGAAGATGTCCCTGCTAAATGCAGGGGAGTGGACCACTAACCTTTAAAAGCTTGTTCAAACCCAAAGCGTTCCATGATTCTATCAAAATGGAACACGCGCTAAAGGACATTTATAACCCAGTATTTTGTAAGCCTGTTATTTGTATTTCCCTTTTTCCCTAGAGGCAATAGGGCTGGGGCAGATTGTGCTAGGACAGGAACAAGCAGACTGACCAGCCTGCTGGAATGCCAGGCCCGCTTTTTCAGATAATTAAAAGATGATCATTTGAGATACAGACAAAACACCAGGCATAACTGAATGTGAAAGAAGTGATTTAATTGCATTCTGGGCTACATTATGAAAAGCCTAAGCTGCAGAGCAAAGACAGGCCTTGCACTCAGTGCTGGTGATGTTGCAGATGGAATACTGAGTCCAGTTCTAGCAACCTGAGTTCATGGTCTGCAAGATGAGGCTGAGGGTGCTAGACATAGACTGGAAAGGTAGAGGATAAGGGGGTACCTAACAGCAGCCCACCTACACCTTCACAGAGTGTTACAAAAATAACACTGCACCCAACACCTCTCAGCAGTGGCAGAACGGGCTGCAACAGCTACAAATCAGGAGAAAAACTCTGGATTGTGTGGTACTGCTACAGCAGAACAGGGTACCCAGAGAGCCTGCATAACCTTCACTCCTGGCAGCTGTCGAGACCCAGACCAAAACACCTATGACTTGATCTATCAGTGGCAAAAGTCTTGCCGTCAGGCTGCACTGGACAACCTCCAGACATGGAGCAAGAAAGAGGGCAGATTCTATGACCTCTACAGATCCTTTCCAACCAGCATTCCTCTCACTGATATTTATAGGAAAACCATGTGGGACTCTGAGTGTATTCTCCCTGCAGAAGTGACCAGCCAAGCACAGCTGCATCACGCTAGTGTTAGATACTTAAAAAAATGCAGCCACTTACCCCATTTTATCACATAGTACATAACACCAGAGCATACATGAGGAAGTTAAACTACTGAACTTGCAGATTTAGACCTGGCCTTCATTACAGGAATGATCTTTTAAATATCTCGTTACATGATTGCCCGTTACACGGTGTTGAAGTGCATTATTTTCTTTTGAACTTGTCCTGCTATGAGTCACACCCCTCCAACTTCATCGAAACTCCACTATGAGGGGGAAGGAGAGCAGACAATCAATTCTTGCTGGTTTAAATCTCAAAACTAGTTCTGGTACTCTACTCTTGAGCAGGGAAATGTACCATAACATCTGAATGATGATGGGCAGTATGGATTAAGACGCGTATTAAATTTTAAAGCCAACTTTTCAGCATGTTTCTAAGAAGAATCTACATTTTATTTATATAAATGGAACAACATTCTTTTAAAAGGCAGCTAACCACACTACTTAGTAAAATAAGTACTGGAAAGTTACAGGGCTGCAAAACCTTGGCCTTGCAAAATCCCCATCATATAAAAAGTGATCCCGTGCTAAGCTATTCCAGAACTCACACAAGTAGCAGGAGAACGCGTTTTCTTTATATTATAGGGGATCTGAAATCAATTGTGAATTGATTTCTGAATTTCCAGTGAACAGAAGAAAGATTTTAAAGGCTCTTTCTTCTAAAGTAGTGTCACAAAAGGGGGAAAGGAAAAGAGACTTTTTTTTCCATTCTGTGAACTTTATAAGTCAGTCTGATTTAAACACGAAAAATGCCAACCTACCTACTAGCATTATGGTGAGTATTCAGCATAACAACAGGAGACGGAGGGAGTAGAAGATAAAAAGGTAAGAGATAGGACTACTTATTATTTTTTTACTGAGACAAATTTAGCAAACAGCCTCTAAAAAAAACCCCAAACCTTCAATCATGACTCAGCTCCACCTTCTCAACATAATTATGTTTGCTTACCACCATCCTTCCTCTTGTCCCCCATTTGGGGCTGGAGGAGGAAAAAACATAAGCTAAAATAAAGTGAGGAGTGCTGCCTACTTGTTTTTCCTCTTCAAACCTTCAGTACATTGGATTCAGTACATTTCCCAGACCCTCTTAACCCTGCACCAGTTGTGAGCATTTAGCATCCAAGAAACTTTCATGTTCTCTCTTAAATCCAGTAGCTAGATTAACAAACCAAAAATGTTGTGCTTCTTACAAAATGTAGGTAACTCTCACCATAAAACCTTACATCTCATATTAAAATTGGTGTCACTGAGTGTCTGAGGCTACTTTTAGAGAAATGAGAAGCTCCCCAATAGAAGTTGTAGGTTCTGGACATTCATCTCCAGGCGCTTTAACCCGTGACTTGGCTCCTGCAAGTCCTTCATGCTGTGGCAACTACAGGGGTGACCTTTAATCACTCTCAGGTATACAGGAACTAGAGGACAAATTAAGCAACAACTAACTGAACTATTTTGTTCCAAAGCCTTCCCTACTCCACATTCAACCGATGTATAATTGAAGCACTTCAGGAAAATAAAAGAGTAGCAAAAGAAACGATGAGAAAAAAAAAAGGATGAGGGAAAAAAAAAAAAACCAGCAATCCCCAGGTACCCTTCTTCATCTAAGCCAGCAAATGTAGGATTTCTCCCCCTCCTAAACTATCACAGATAAAAGCAAAGCCTCCAATATCAAGTGAGGAAGTCGCGGTCTTAACACCCTCCGCACACACCCTGGTTTAAGAACTCAGTGCCTCAGTTATATCTGTGATTATAGCTGATAGCAGCAGACCTAAAATATTAGCGCCATACCCGCAAACAGCACTGCACTGCAAAACTGATTCAGGAGGTTACAAAGGTAAGTAAAAGATAACTCACAACCTATCAAATGTTGTGACAGGAACATCCTGACTGCACAAGTGATAGACTTTGCATTGCTAATTACAGATATGAGAGACCGCTACAAAAATTATTGCTGATAAACTTGTCTATAAAATACTATCAGCTTAACATTATTTCTGAATATTATAGCCAACTAAGCTATCCCACCTTGTTTTACAATAATGATTTAATCATTAAAATACATTTTTATCTCTTCCAAAGTCTAGAGTCTGCCTAATAAACTTTCCCTTTGCTCTCCCTTCTTTAGAAGGGAGATATGGTGACAATAAACACGTTTGGAAATGTACTAGAAAGTATCAGCAAGGCAGCCGTGCACTTGAAGAACAGCACCAGTGCTGCGGTTCAGAGACCAAAGCAATTCCAAAGGTACTCCTTCCTTAAGAAATGACCTTGACACAGGTTCCCCTGAAAAACTTTTTCCATTTCATCGAGCTAATGGTGGTTGCATTGATAGACAGATGATTTTATTTCAGAAATTTAAAGCCTCTGCCCAACACCACATGCATAATTTGAACAGCAAAGGCAAGATAAAAACAGTGACATTCTGAAAAGTCTGGACATCAAAAGGAGTTATAACCAACAGCTATAACTCTGTGAAACCAGCCTATTAATGTCATCAATGTTTTGTGCTTTAAAAGCTCAAATACAAACTAAAACTTGCTGCCATGTTGTCACTCCCATAAATCCATATTTTAAATAGAAAGAGTGGAAAAGCAGGATAAAGTTTACAGATTTTGGTATTTTTTAGGGTACAGCTGAAATAAGCCACGTTTCAGAGCATGCAAGCATCCTTTCTGTAGCAAAATACTAAAAGCGAAGTTTTGAATAACAGGGTATTGAGTCCAGAAAAACACAGAGATATTTTCATGCCTAGAAAGGAAAGCAAGGTCTCCGTGCAGGTTTGTCTATGTATACATCCTGCAGAAAAGCAAAGCACTGCAGTTCACCTGTGTAACCTCACGGCAGAACTAGAAGGATTCCTTGACAATCTGGAGAGTCTGAACAAACAGCTGGATTTCCGACAGCAAGCAGGGATGAACCAATAAAGCCATTTCACAAGCACTTTCCCTTGAGCTAACACAGAAGCGCACCAAAACCTTTCACGCCTCATGAACGAAGGCGCTGGCAGCCCTCATCTCCCGAAGGCAATGCCGCCAACCGCGGCGCCGGGAAAAGGCGCGATTACCCCTCTGGAGTGCCAGCCCCAGGATAGGGAGGTTCACCGCGTTCCGACGGGGGCACATCCCGACCTCCCCCGCACGGCCCTGCGGAGAGGCAGAGCCGCCGCCAGGCCGGCACCGACCCCACGTCCCCGCCTGGAAGGTCACCGCGGCGAGGCCTCCGCGGGAGCTGCGGTGAGCCCTGAGGCGCCGCCAAGCCCGGCTCCTCCGGGTGCCACGACCACCTCTAGGTCACCCCTGCCCCCCACTCCCCGGGCCCTCCCAGGAGCAGCGCGGCCAGACGGGGAGGGCGACGCCTTTTCGGGGTCACCTCCGCCTGCCGAAGCCCGCTGCCCCGACCTGAAGGAACCCGAGGGGAGGGGTACCGCAGCGGGCCGGGGCGCGGTACCGACCATGTCTGCGGGAGCAGCAGATCCTGCTATTCGAGGTCACCTCTGCGGCGCGACTGCGGCCGTGGCAGCGCTGCGCCGAGGTGCCGTGGGAGGGCGGGGCGCGCGGCCGCACGCGGCCGCCTGGGGGCTGTAGTCGCGACTGCCACCGGCCAGCGCTGCTCTGCTGCCGGAAAGAACTACAACTCCCAGCGTGCTCGGGGGCAGCGCGCCACGCCCCCCCGCGCCATTAGCGGTTGCCGCTCCCCGCTCGCCCCATTCATTGAAGAGCCCCGCAGCGCTGGAGGGGTTAGGCCGTTAGGGGGCGCTGCGCGGATCCCTTCGCTGCGCGTGCGCGCTGTGGGGGGGGCGGGGGCTGCGGCAGCTCGGGCTCCTCGGACCGCGCGTGCGCGCTCGGCGGCGAGGATGCGGGGGGGGGGGGGGCGGTGGCGGCGCATGCGCAGGGAGTGGCGCGCGCCGTTGCTGCGGTGACGCGCGGGACAGGCCCCGGTGGCGGCGGCGCCGCTCCTGCGCCCGCCCCGCGAACTCGGAGCGCTCGGTGGGTGCGAGTGCGCGGCCGGGCCCTGCCCTGCCCTGCCCTGCCCTGCCGGGCATCCCGGAGCCGCCCGCCCCCGCAGCCGCGAGCCCGGGGCGGGCAGAGCGTTCCCCTCGCGTTTCCCGCGCGTTTCCCTCCTCCCCGGCCTGTGGGGAGCTGGCGGCGCGTCCCGGCGCTCCAGCGCCTTGCCCTGGTGTGCGTCACACTTCATGAAATCCTGCCATTCTGTTGCTTGGTCCTTTTCTTTTTATTTTCAGGGAAAGCTGAGAGGTTGCCTGTGCTATTCCGCTGGTAGAACTGTGTGGCTGAACTAGCGACCTCTTGTACAAAAATAAAGCTGCTCGTTTACTTGTATTTCGAATTGTTGAGTGAAGTAAATTCCTTTGGTCTGGCTGACAGGGAGGCTGGTACTGGCATAAATACATCAGCAAAATACAGCTTCATAAACTGTGTTGTTAGGGTGTAAAAGAATGTCTTGGATAGCACGGCTGATTTTTCTTTTCCCTCAGATCCGGACAGGATTCCTTATTAGGTTAGTCTTTAGTGAAGTCTTACTTGTCCCGGTATTTTTCTGCAGGATTAGTTTTAAATCTTACTCTAGTCCTTAGGAGTAGTAGTATTTTTTTTTTTTTTTTAACAATCTAAGCAGCATGTGTACTTAGGAAATTTCTTCTTCTGTCCCGCGACAGAAAAAAGGAAGTTACTCCTTGAGGGCAGTGGGTGTAAAATGTAAATATTGATGCTTATCACGCAAAGTGTTCTCATTTCAGTGAGTCTTGTTGTCAGTCGTGCTCATGCCACAGCTCAGAGCGTCCCGTGCCTTGAACGAGTCTTTGAGCACCTGACAGCTCTTGCTGTACGGCAAACTGCAGGGGCAGAGTGGAGGAGGTACAGTAGCACTGGGTTCGTTTAAAATGTCGAGTATACCGAGTTATATCGGTTAATAACCATACGTTTTTAATATGAATGAAGACTGTACCCAAGTTCCCTTCTGGGGATGAGTTTGAAAGCCAAATAGCTGCAAGCAGAGCTGAGGGCTGGCTTGCTGTGAAGTGTAGGGAAGCTTGGTAAGGAGGAGGGAGCTTGTTTAACACAGTCAAGAGTTTTCCAGAGTGTCCTAAGATGCTTTACCCTGGTGACCCTTAACCTTCTCTGCACCTGGACGTTGTACAGACTTAATTAACACTATTTAAGATTGTTTAAGATTTAAATATACACAAAACCTGATATGGACCCACATAAGGTAATTTCCACTGACCATAATTGGTTCAGCGTAAATTGATTTCTTATCAATTTTCAGCTAAATCAATGTTAGCAGGCTGTAAACTGATTTATCTGTGTCAGCATAGCAGATTGTATTGATTTAATGGATTTCAGTTAAGAGCTTAACTTGAAACTTTCAAACTTTCTTCTATAGGTGTGGCTCTTCTTATTCTTGGTCCTTTTTTGCCCAAGCTTGTGCTCCTTGAATTATTTGCTGTCGGAGATAACAACAAATCTTGTTACTTTGTGTTGAAAGTGATTTGTTGTGATTCAAAGCCGTGTGTAAATGTTTTTGTTTGTCAGAAGCATGTTTATCACTGTATTTTCAATCCCAGTATAATTAGTCTGAGATGGACTGAACTGTCATCTGTGCTGATTTAACTAAAGATACTGTAAAATGTTGCCTCTTATGAATGTGGTGTAATTTTTAAAGTCAGCAAAACTTAACAATTCTAGTATTTCCTTCCTAAATTTTGTTTCTACTTGTTAAGCTTTAATGTTTTCCAACCAAATTTAAATGTAGTTTCAAAAAATTTTCTTTAATGCTTCCCAATGTTTCATTAGTATGAGTCTTTCGTGTGGCACTGTTAGCCAAAAGGCTGCATAAATAGAAACATTGTGTGCGAATGAAGTAATGGAAATTTAGTGTGCATGTGAATTGGGCTCTTGGCTAACTCTTCAAATACACTTTGCAATTTTTGCACTCAAAAGATACTGAATTACGTGGAAATCGGTAATTAAACAACACACTGAAGTATTAAGATGTTTTAATCTCCTTTTTCTGGGGATTAAGTATTATATTTCAAGGCAACTAGTAGTTTTGATGAGTAGTCTGCCAGAATTATCTCCTAATTTTTTTTTTTAATATTTTAAAATGAATTATTCTCTGTTAACAGCTGGCTGTGTTCTTTTACTGTATTTTGGATGGGATTTTCTTTTACTTCATTGCCATCTATAGAAACTGATGAATATTTTTAGGTAAGTTTTTACACTTAATTTTCAATAATTTGTGAAGTTTTCTTTTTATCATCCTCTCTATGTCTAATACAGGTTTTTTACTTACATTTACTTGCATTTACTTAGAATTGTTACCAAGTCATGTCTCTTGTAGTTAAGTGTGTGATATAATTAACATTTAAAATGCACAAGACTATGTAAGAAAGATTAACTATATAATGGCCAGGTTCAATCCTAGAAATGCCAGAATTGAAATAGTTTTGTAAATCTCTTCTGGATTATGGTCCAAGGGAATAATAGTAAGAGATTTTTCAGAAATAAAGTAAAATGTTGCAAAAAAATACTGAAATAGAATTAAGAGGATCAGAAGTTATTTGTGAAGTATGTGAGAAATCTATAATAGAATTTAAAAAAGATAAAGATATAGATATGAGCAAGAACTATTAAAATAGTAATTTAGAAAATTAATATGGGGTTGGGGTTTTTTTTTATTCCTAGTGCTGATGTCCAAAACATAACTTTTCACCATTCATTTCTAAACTTCAGTCGTGTAATACTGCATGGACATTACATGTCATGAAGCAACTGATCTATAAATTCCATTTATAATCCCAGTTTTCTTTTTGCTGTGGTGAAACCTTTCTTTCTAAAGGAGAAATTTTACTTTCCGTGTAACTGGTTTAATTTTTTCTGATGGCTTATTCTTTATTTCTTAATGGTTTAGTTGGTTTTTAAATTAAAGTTGGGTAATTAATCATTAATTGATTTCTGCAACCTTCAGCATGTTTTTAATAGGTAGCTAGGATGCAATAACACATCCTGTACTCATGTGCCTGCTGCCTATGAAGAGACACAAATGATGTATAGCTTGCTTGTAATATGTAATAGTAATCTTTATGAACTATTCATGAGTCAAATCTTAATAAAAATTGTGAACAGAAAGTTCTTTTTTATTTGTTTTTCCTAAGTAGGTTGATAGTTCAAGCAGATATTGTAGGTTTGGCAGCGGACACTGAGAGTTCAGGCCTCCTCTGGTGTGGGTGCATGGTCAGATCTGAGGTGGGTGGTCTAGTGAGCAAAAGAGCTCAGGGCTCCATCACTGACCAGAGGGGGTGGTGGCTCAGTGGCTTCATAATGGCACTCCCAAAGCTGAGGGACCCTGGAAGATCTGTCATCATCTACCACCTGAGCACCACTTTTGGAGGGTTTTCTTTTCACAGTTGTTACAAGGTCCAGGATATAGAGAATCCCTGTTTGAAAACAAAGCCAAACAAAACCAACCCACAAACCAAACAACCACAATGGGCACGCACACTCGGCACAAAGACTTTGGCATATTGGCTGTAAATTCAGCAAAGTTATCTCTGAATTATTGCAGAGAACAGAATTCCTGGTGCATGAGAAATAGCATTACTGGGTTCTTCTGCCTTAACACAAATATTTCTCTTGGTTGAACAGAGACTTTGTGACAGCAGTGTGTGGGTTTTCTAGTCACTAGTGTCACTGTGTGGAGGAGAAGAGGCAGGCTGGTATTCTGAAGAAGAGATGACCTGTGTAACAATGCAAGTTCTACCAAAGCAAACCTTGTACTCTTAAAGTTAATTTGTTGCAACATTAAAAAAAACCCAACCTGAACACCACCGCCCCTTCCTCCCACTAGATGTAAACATTAAGCTGATGTCTTCGTGAGTTTTTTAAATGAGGTGAGCATTTAGTCAAATGGGGAAACAGCTCCTACTGAAAAGAAATGTTTGCTTTTTTCTCTCATAGGACTTTCTTTTGCATTTGTTCATTATAACCTGATAATCAAGTAATACATTTTGAACAAGAAGTTAGCAACCATAACGATGACTTTCCATTTTCTAGGTGCAGCACAGAGGGGTGAATCCATCTGCTTCCTTTATCCATCCTTTCCATGTCAAAATGACTGATGAATGCTCTTCCAAGCCAAATCTCTTGCATAATTACAAGAGTTTTTCTTGTTAGGCTTATTTCTATGAATTATGGTCTCATAGTTTGCTTAAAATATTTCAGCTTGTTTTACAACATCCAGGTGAATTTGTTTCTGTACTTTCACAGAACTAAGTGCTTAATAACTGCCACTATACAGACTAAATTTTTCTCCTTTTCTTTTCCCCAAGAATTGAATACTGTTTCAAAGAAAATATCCCTAGAAATACCTGGGGAAGGAGAGTGATGTCTTATGGTGTTGAGTTTTTTGAAGTTAATTGTATAAAATATAATTCTGTACAGAAGGAAAGTACTGAAAAATTTTTATCTTAATGGCATTATTCACATGTGAAACATAACTTTCAAACATGAATTTATCAGTAATAAGTGTAAGAGGCAACTAAACACTTTGTTTCCTGTGTGGAGGTTTTTCTGCATGTTTAACAGATTCATTTTGGTATCTGGCCTGCTTTTGGAAACCTTATCCAAACTGATTTTTAGGCAGCAGCAAGAGTCTATGGGTGGCTTTAGTAGCATATATGCTTATAGTACTGACCATATTCAGTGTCTGCTGATATTTGAGTAAAGAATGGATAAAGAAAATTTCTTCTTTCTGCTCACATAAACACAAGTACACTCTGCACATGCCTGTATTCATTCAGTTGCACACTGCAGGGCTAAACTACCCCATCTCTGAATAAAAGTGTAGGCCCCTGATTCGAGCTGTGTGGACTCCATTGGCCATACCAGTGCTGCATAACTTGGAGTTTCCTGTTTCTCAAAAACAGGCATGCACATATTTTTTTGTTGTTTTTTTTAGTTCAGTGTTGACAAGGGTTGTGTTGGAACCCATGAGAACGGTCCTCAGGTTCATGCTCTAAGAAAATGTTCGAAACTTTTGGACCTGTTCTGAAGTCCTTTAGAATTGTTCTGTCAGGCTGGGATGGTGTTGAGGAATTAGTTAATTTGAACTCAGGGTAGTCCTAATGTCTGAAGCAGCTTTCCAAGCCATTCTGAGGGGGGTTAGCAGGCTTCCTGGAAGAGAGAGCTAAGGAGTGGGTCTGCATGTTCCCAGTATGAATGAGAAGGGAACCATGGCCATGGAAAATTGGGAAATTGACTGCTTATATCATGACACAAATGATGGAAAGGTGCTGCATCTTTGGATGAAGGAGGCTTCTCCATGAAGAAATCAAGCAACAGGAATCATGACTATAGTTAGTGTTTTTCTAGTTTCTTTTTAGAATGATACAACTATGCCTTTTTGCTCAATTTGCCATCTACCCTTACCTGTAAAGAGTAGCCATGGTAAAGCACTAACACAGGTATGATGAAAAATATTGGACCTTAACTGGATAAAAGCCTTTTGAATGTTTTGAGTCCTATTGGAAAGGTGTTACTCTTGCCTATATAGTGGAATATATACTTTTAATAACTCGTGTGCGTTTGTTTCATGACCAGTAATCCCATTTATTTACAGTAATGGGCCAGATACTGTTTTTCGAGTTGCTTGCTGTCTGACTTGGGAGAATATAAAATATTTCTCTGAAATGGCCTTTTCCTTTTATAGCTGCCTGACATCTAGGGTCTGGCCTCAGTGTATATTAGGCAAGGGAGTTAGAAATACACCACAGTTAAATTACGGGTTTGCATCTCCAGGTGGTGCGTGAATTCATGGTTGAAGACTGAAGAAATTAATTTTGCTAAAGCAAGAAACAACAGGACATTAAGCTACTATGCCAGCTTTAGATGTACGCTTAAAAATTTTTTGCTGCTCAGCATTATTCAGTAATCTTTAACTCAAATTGCAGGAAATATTTGAAATTCCATTCTAACAATATCCAACAGAGAATATTAAAGAAGCATTAAATTTCAAATGCCTGAGGGAAAATGTTCTCTTGCAACACCGTGGGCATTTGGATCTCACTAGTATATGCAGTATTATAGCCTAGTATTATGCTTCACTTGGTCTAAAATGAAAGCGCAATTTTAATTCTATCTCCAAAAACTTGGTATACTGCAGTGAAAAATAATTTATTTGAATGGTTTTTTTTAATACATTGCAACTAACTTTAAAGCTTCCTCATATAATACTCCCACTATGGCTTTTTGTAATCTGACCCTTTCATTAAGACTTCAAATATATTCCCAAGGACTTATCTCAGTGCTTTCTTTGCTAATTTACAAGTTATAAGATTCCAAAGTTACCGATGAAGTTTCTCTCATTCTATGCAATTTTTCTCTTAATGAGACAAAACTTTAGAGTATCTTTGTAAATATATAAAACACCAAACAGAGGAACTAATACACTCTTAAGAAACAGGTAATATGCAAACACAAAATCAGGTTTAAAAATATATACACACAATTCTGGGCTGGGTAGTTTGGCAGACCCATTAGTGAACTTATGTCAAAAAAATGCTAAATAAACCTGTGGGGTTTTATAACCTAGATATGCTGTATTTGATAGCAAAGCTATTTTGGAAGTGAATCCTCAGTTTACAAGCTTTGGGAGAAAAAATAAAAATGTATCTAAAAGGTTTATAAAATCACTAGTTGAACGTATTTCTTACCACCTAAGAATTTCAGTATTGCCAGAGCAAGGAGAAGTGCTGCATTTTTGTTGGAAAAATAAGATCTGTGGTCATTAGAGAAATAGTAGGGCTCTTTTCCACCTGCTGCTGGCTTTTTTTTCTCTTTGCACTTGACTGTCGTAGACAGGTATGTCCAGGAGAATGTGAATATTGTGATATTTCATCCCTTCATGGAGTTTCACAAGAGGCAGGTTTTTAACAGTGGTGGGTCAGCTGCCTGTGAAATTGGGCTACTGTGACTTGCCTGACAAACTAGACTGGGGGGAATGTGATTTAAGGACTTGAAACCTGCAGAAAGAATTCAGAAGAGCAGCAGAATGCAGATCGTTTATTTGTTCAACATAGCCGTGTGGGACATAAATTAGTGAAGTTTCATTAACAGTATCATTTGTTTAACTGTGATGCTAGGCTCTGTCCTTGCCAAATGAATGTCACTGATGTCTGTAATGAAAGCTGGGACTCCACTGCAGTGCTGGTGGACACCAGCTTGCCTGCTGAGGGCCACTGGTGGGCTCCGAATTGCCACATTCCTTTTCATGGGAGCTGAGACCAACTGAAGGTTGATGAAGTGCCTTTTTTTCCATTGTAGTTGGTCCCAGGCAGTTGTACCTGAACTTCTGAGTGAGTAGAGCGATACATTATCTTGTACTGTGTAAAATCTGAGAGATGATTATCTATTTGAATGGGCCTCTGAGAAGGCAGGAGTATCCACTGCACTGTAGTAACACCATCTTTTTGCATAATTTTTAGATAGAAAAGACTAAACTTTTAAAAACTGCACTTGTAAAGAACAGTCTGCATTTTTGAAGGACACTTAGGTGGTTTTGTAAATATTGAGCCTGTCTTGCTTGAGTAATGGAAACCTTGTAAAATGCATTAGAAGTACATGGTGAAAGAATAGGTCTGTATGGATTTCAATATCAGTCTTATTGCATGGCATTATTTCCAATTTTATTGTCAATTTTTAAAAATTGTATTTCTGTCTTAATAGTTATATTGATTGTTCTTTAAATAGTAGTATAAAGAAAAGTAGGCACAAATATATAGCTTAATGTACAAAGCTCTTTCTGCTCTTTCTCACCTGAGCTGTGTATTTAAGTAGATGCTTCCCAATCCATTGTTTGGCCAGTTTTTGTTCCAATAACTTGATCAGATGCAGTGAATTGCAGTGAGTTGGCTGTTGCTTTTATCACAGAATGGTTTGGGCTGGAAGGGGCCTTTGAAGTCCAACACACTGTGAACGCCTTCCACTAGACCTGGTTGCTCAAAGCCTCATCCAACCTGGCCTTGAACACTGCCAGGGTTGGGGCATCCACAGCTTCTCTGGGCAGCCTGTCTCAGTGCCTCACCCCCCTCAGAGTAAGGAATTTCTTCCTTATATCTAATCCAAATCTACTCTCTTTCAGATAAGAACTTGGTCTTGTCACTTCAGACCCTCATGTAAAACGTCCCTCTCCCCCTTTCTGATAAGTCATCCTTTAAGTATTAGTAGGCTACCATAAGGTCTCCCCAGAGCCTTCTCCTCTCCAGGCTAAAACCCCTCTAGTCTCCCAGCCTTTTAAAAAAAGGGAGTTGTTCCTTTCCTCCAAACTTTTTTGTGGCTCTTTTCTAGACCCGTCTCTAACAGGTCCATATCTTTCTTTGCCGGGGGCCTCAGAGCTGGATGCAGCACTCCAGGTGGAGTCTCTCTAGAGCAGAGTAGAGAAAAGGAGTCCTCCCCCTCGACCTGCTGGCCATCTTTCTTTTTATCCAGCCCAGGATACAGTTGGCTTTTTTTTAGATATTGGAAGACTTCCTTTGTAAATGTAATTAATACATTGAAATTGAGACAAAATTCATAATGATGTGATGTCAGTGAATGAGGTGCAGCTTGTGACACAATTTATGTGAAAGCTCAGAATGCTCCTGGGACACTGCTAGCAAAGTCCCCTACCTCTTAGGAGTGCTGTTAACTTTGTTGCTCTTCAACTGGTGGCAGAGGTCTTTTCCTGTGGAATTCAGTCTGAGAAAACTTGTACTGGAAAACTTGTAACAAAGTGTCATTCTTGTGTTAAAATACAAAATCAGGACAGCTGTGGAACAGTGACAAGTGACACTGGTGGCAGTTTCATTTGAAGAAATACTCAGGTAGTAAGCAGACCTTACTCCTTGGGACTATTTCAGAATAACTTGATTAAATGACTTTTCATTAAACAGCAAATGAAATATTTAGATTATATAGAGATCTAGCTAGAGTAGCTTCTTTGGCATCTGTCAGTGATGATACTTAACTCCCATCAACTTTTTCCCCTTGCTTAGAGGTTTTTTGATTTGTTTTCTGGGTAGAATTTTTTATATGTCATATTGGGAAACCCCTTAAGTGTCTTTTTCTGTCTCTCTCCTTTGTAATATGTCGTGTCCCTGTTTAGTAAATCACTTAATAAATTAATTCCACTCTGTCATGCCTGTTTTCTGAACACGATTACCAAAACTGCAACACACTCAGCTTCAGTGCATGGCTGAACTCCAGTGCAATGACACACGATGTGCAGGTGGTTGAATATTCCTTAAAAAGCAGCCTGTAAAATATGCCACCCATAATGCCAGTGAATAAATGACAACTTCAGCATGAGTGTTCTTTTAAAATGTGCACCTTGCTGAGGTTATTAGTCACTCTGAATTCAAGGACATGTGAGTGCAGATTTTGCAAAAGCTTGGGGAGTGGCATACCTGTGAAGTGCTGCTGCTTGATTTTCAGAAGATGGCATGCTGTGAATTTTAAAACTCCCTCATCGTGGATGAACTGCAGCAAATGTCATTTTGTAATTGAGGCCATGTAAGTTAGTTATTCTACATGTATTTCTAACAATGAAGTTTCAGAAATCTCTTTGTTGGGATCAAAGAAATGTTATCATCATGGAAGGAAATACTGCAGTACTTGCTGAATAGGGCAAGGAAACAAAATAATGAAAATTCTGCATCTTTTCTAACATATATATAATTGTCATCTGTTTCATGGATTAGTGTGAAGATTATGCTGTTGGCCTTCTGTTTAAAAGTAGAGGAATAATGATAGTGGCGAAAATATTTCTGCTTCCCTTAACATGAATGTGGATGAAAAGGAAGCATCACACAGAATTGTAGCAGCAGCTGTGACTTTAATTTGAGCAAACCCAACTCAGACAAAGATTTTGGGAAAAGAAATCCACAGATAAAAGTGAGGCAGACCCTAATATTGTATCAGTCCTAAAAAGACTTATGTAAAATAAAGGCTTGTGTAAAATACAGAAAATACTTAACTCTGCTTCCCCCAGCTGCAGCCACTTAGTTGTTTTGTTTTGCTCTGCCACTTGGGGTAAGTTAATTTAGTTGTATCTTTTACATATGTGAAAATGGAAAGAGCCAAATGTTGCAGCTAACTGGAATGGTCAGTCACAGCTCTCCTTGGAGAGAAGATATCTCCACATTGCTCAGAATTTAAAGCATTTTTAAACAGTGTTCATAATAAGTGAGAGATCCTGGAGGAAGTTGTGGTGGGGTGACCCTGGCTGGACACCAGGTGCCCACCAAAGCCACTCTCATTTCCCTGCTTAGTGGGACAGGGGAGAGATAATACAACAAAAGGCTCCTGGGTCAAGATAAGGACAGGGAGAGATCACTCACCCGTTACTGTCACGGGCAAAACAGACTCAGGGAAAGCAGTTTAATATATTATCAATCAACTCAGAATAGGATAATGAGGAAATAACTATGTTATTCCTGAGGCAATACCATCAGTGCTGCTAGGCTCAGTCTTGTCCAGCAGTGCATCCCTCCTGGACCCATCTGGCATTGGCTCTGCTGGACATGGGGGAAGCTTCCAGGAGCTTCCTCAGCATCCTTCCCTGAAAGCCCCTGCTACCAAAACCTTGCCATGCAAATCCAAAACAGAAGTGTTTAAAATGAAAGAAAACAAAAAGGAGGAAATATTATCTTTGTGCTGGAGATTGTAGTCCAAAATTTGTAAATGATAAAAATTTCTTTGGAATACATGGAATTATTGAATTGCAAAAGCTGATCTATAATGCAGTCAGAGAAATAATGGTAATGGGTAACTGCTATGATTTTTTAAAATTTTTTTCATTCTTCTAATTTTTTTTTTTAAGCTTCATGAAAGCAGGTTATTTGCCAGTGATTGACTGTTGCTGTAAAGGCATCCTTGCATGTCCATCTGCAGAATAATTGTCAAGTACTAAGTTGTGTGCTCAGTATCACTGTTTCCATTACATTGCCATTTACCTGTGGTGTCAGTTGGAGGCTCGTGAGAAATGAGTTGGTAGAAAGAGGGGGTCAAACTGTGAACTGATTAATAATTAGAAGATCCGAGCACACCACTTGAAATTTTTTGAAGTTGTCTAATTCCTTATTATTTCAGTTTTAAAATTTTATTGTATACTGAGGTAGTCAAGCTTCTGTGAGATCTCATATTTTGAGGAAAGGAATAGAGAGAACGTACCATTTCAGTGGCTCTTCATAATTTGGGGCTGCCAAACCAATGCTATTCATGCTGACATCCTGTCTTTTCAGACACTTAAGTAATGTATATTGAGGTAATTAAAGACAACTGCTTGTAATAGCAGAAAATTATTATAATCATTTTGTTTTCCAGATAACAATGCAGATTTATAATTTCTGTGACCACATCCAGTGTTTTACTACCAGAATTGACAGGGAAACTATAAATAGTTGTTATTCCATTATGCTAAATGTCAGGGCTATAAATCTAACTCCATTTTATTTAAAAATCCATGAGGACAGGTTTCATCCGTATGTTAAATGGATCCACAGCAGTTAAACCTAAGCCCATTCTTGGTTTTCAAAAACTTTTTCATGTTTTGTCACACTTGTTGGTCACAAGTCATATATACAGCTTGAATGAGAATGAACACTCTTTGAAGGTTTAAAAATAAAACTTTAATGTCGAAGTGAAAGAAAAGCAAGTTTCAAAACGCTTCCATGTTGCAGTGATTACATCAGGTAACTCCAAGCTTATTATCAAATTTGGTTACTTGTATGCTATTCCCTCATGCTCTGTGACATTTACAGGATTCCTATAATGGCATTTTCCCCTCCAAAACTGGGAGGGCCTTTGCTGGCAGAAGCTGTTTTAAAAACTATTAAACAAACAAATTAAAACACATCTTTCTTTCAACAACATAGCCTGGGTGTGATGCAGTCAAGAGATGCATTTAGTTGTCAGTAACCTTGGAAGTTGTAACAAAATGTGCAGCTTGGGCTATACCGGAGAGTTTCTGTTCAATTAGACTTCCTTTTTCTTTGTTAATCTTTGTGGCCGAAAAGCTTCGTCAGGGTGTAAAGACCAGTCATTCATACGGAGGACATTCATATCTATGATTGTTAATCTTTGATGATGTTACCTGTTTAGAGGTCATACAGACATAGTGAAGCTGTATATGCTGTGTTGAGAGTTAATGCAGATTATTCTGATACTGTTCACACTAATTGTACCATTGCCAGTTTCTTTATTATGTTATGTGTTGTTATGTTTTCCCTCTGAACTACTGCAGGCTTTGTCAGTGTAAATTTTGGTTATGTACATAATACTGCCAGTTTTAAAGACATTTCACTCATTACTTTAAAAACATAACTTTTTAAAGTGATGTAAAAATATCTGGGTTTTCTAAGTATAATTGCAGGGGTTTTATTTAAAGCATTTTAATCATCTACAGTTTTGCCTGTTAGCAAGGTCCTTTTATCCTAAGAAACTAAAAGTGAAAGACAAGCAAATGGTTTGAGATTATATGGATAATTAAGTTAATGGTCATGAAATAGAACCTGAGGAATCAAAAACTGTGGTAGAGGAGCATTGAGATAGTTTTCTAAATGCTGAAGGGTTTGGATAGGACGTGCAGCTAAGTGACTGAGGGAATCACAGCCTCAGGGGTTTACTCTCTGTCTTAAGCCAAAGCTGAAAGCACAGCAAGGAGAGGCCTCACCTTGGCCCATTGTGTGCAGCCCTCTGACCACAGAGGTAGTGCAGGTCATTGGCCTCAGAAAGGACCTATATTGGAAATATTAAACAGATTCAATTCCTGAACATCTGTCCCTGGTGAGGAAGCTGCTTCTTTGTCCTCATCTCCCAAGTTTCCTGCTGGGCTTTTGATGCTCTTTTTGCAGGTGTTAAGTTGCCGTTCATGGGGCCAAGTGCTTACGTTTAAGTCTTGGCAATAAGCCACAGGACAACCAGAGTGCGTGTCACTCAGACAACTCCTCCTTCTTTTGAAGTTATGAAAGCATAAATAGGGTCCCCTTGAAAAAGGCACCTGAACGGAGTAGCTGTTCTGACAGAAGTTGCTTGGTAGAAAGAAGGAAAAGGAAGGAAACGAAGTCAGGAGCGCTGGGAATGTGGTGCATTAACACCACCATGCACTAGAGGGCCCAGCCTCCCTATACCCATTTCCCAAGAAGGAAAATGGGAGTAGGCTGAAGGAACTTCTGAGAAATTACAGTAATATTAGGAGGAGAAAGAGCTGTCTGAAGCCAAGAGGGCTCAAAACAGGACTGAATGTGGAGAATGGTGATAGAGTGACAAATGCATTCAACCTGAAAATGTAATCAGACAAGCATGTTCCCCTGTTGGAGAAGGGATTTAGCAACTTTGAACTCAAAATCATGTGATTTTTCTTCCTCCTCCTGGCTAGATTAAAAAGGGGAGTGATGTTTTTAATATTACATCATGCTTAACAAACCATTGCGTGCTGTGTCAAGTTCATTTTCCCTATCAGCTCTGGCTAAAACCCATTGCTATCTGTAGTCTAGCCTCAAGGTGACAAGAGATTTGAATCATTGTAATTAGGCACTCATCATGCTGCAAAAAGATACAACTATCTTGATGAATCAGTATGAAAAAAAAAAAGCTGTGTTTTTTTTTCTTTTTTTTCTTTAACTGCCGTTGGTGCCTGGGAATGTGAGAGCAGAAATGAGCTCGGCAAGAACCGGTGTAGTTTCCTCAGCACGGCAACTATTGTCCTGCTCTCTGTGCTGAAAAAGTTGAGTGGTTTTTGCCCCTCCAAGTCCTGCTAACACCTTCAAGTGTTCTTGGACCTCTCCCAGGTTTTACTTGACAAACATTTTCATGTGTGCCACTTCTTTCTGATTCTGAGAAGTTCACAAAAATTCACTTTCCACACTTAAGCAAGAGCTATGAAATGAGTTATTGTTTGCCTTTTAGTATTGTTGCTCCAGGGCACACTTCTGCTGTGAAGTATAAGTGATGAAAAAGTGATTCTGCCTAGGTTTGTGGTTGGATATGGCAGAAACGGGGTATAAGGAACTTTATCCCTCTGGGGAAAGACATATGCATGCACACCAAAATGTAGGTTTTGTGACACTTATTACAGCTGCTTTGTATTAATAATCAAATTTTGTACTCATTTTTGCCTATGTTTAAGAAAAGGTGCAGAAAAAAATCCTGAAATGCATATGGCTTTCACCAGATAGAGGTGGCATTGCTATTTTCACCTTTCTTTTCTGGGAACAACGAGTTACCCTTCATTCTTTTTCTCTGAAGATAACTTTATCTTATCAGTCATCCATGCATCTTTCCTCAGAACTTGGATAACATTCCTTTTGATTATTAAGATGTTGCACTGTTCAAAAATGAATCAGGGAATGCCGTTTGTTGCCCAGTAGCATGCCTTATGGACAGTGGCGTCTTGTCATAATCACAAAGTGTCAAAATTCAGGATTCTAATGCCAATTTATAAGTGCTCTAGTTTTCAAAAGTGAAATGTGACTATGGATTTACATACTTATTTCAGTAGTGGCAGTTGAAATGGGATAACCTACTTTGGGAGGAGCAGGGAGCAAGCAGTATGTCGCTCACCCTACATGACTACCCTGTAATAAATCTTTCAGAGCTCTGAAGAGTGGGTGTTTTTAATGTCTATGTTGTATCATTTAATGGATAATTTTAAAAAGTTACACACTTTTTCTAGTCAATGTTAAAGCTAAAGAGATTTGGAATGTACCAAAAACCGATTTCAAGCTGGGGTTTGTAAAAATTTACTCTTTTGGAGTGAGCAAATACTAATTCTCTTGGTCATAGGAAGTGTGTCTTTGTCTCTATTGAGATTGTAGTTAAAAGCAGTTAATGCAGTACTAAAATATTTTATATATATATATGTACACATGCATATACAAATATACTAGAATTCATTTGGCTTTGCAACCTTAGATATTTAACAAGAAATGCACCTGAGAGTGTTCATGTCTTCAAATGATGAACTAAACACTTAAAGTAGCAGCCCTAATTTCCAGATAGACAACAGATGCATCTATATTCAGAACACTGTTATTTCCCTTCTTGTTTTTTTATCACCTGACTTATGTAAGTAAAATCTGCTGAGTAAGGACACAGCATTTTTCTTTTATTACCTGAAAAGACAGTCTACCTTTCAGTTCCCACATTCGTTTTTGGAGCTTGTTGGCTGATTTGATAGATTTGGTGAATGAGGTAGAGATCTTAAAAGCTCCAAATGTGAATGTGTTTCTTTAATATTTAAGGAAATGGAAATTGGTGTTCCCTTCCCCAGACTGCTCAAGAAAAGACTGTGACCTGTAGTCAAGGATTTTTTTCAATCTGACCTTTGATATCAGTCATTAACTATGTAGGTCCTGATGGTTGAGAAGGCTCCAGAGCAGCCAGAGTGTGCTGCTTTGTGCTTGGCTGGCACCAGAATTGTGTGTAGTGGCAGAGGAGAGGAAGGAAAAGGGAACTGAAGGGCATGGCTACAAAGAAATGAAAGAGCTGAATGTAATGTAGATGGAATTTGGGAAACTAGAGGGAAAAGTGAGGAACCTGACATGGAGGTTTGGGAATATGGGGTTGGGCTTGTACGTCACACATATATAGAAGATCAGACAAGCTGCAGTGCCCCTTACTGTTTTGTCTGTCCTTTGGATTACATTTTGTGGCATACAAGAACACTGAAAATAAATTTTTAAGTTGTGTGTAATTCTTGTTGCCATTTTGTTTTCAGTTTGATTGCTTATTCATCATGGGCGATGTTTCCCTTGTTTTCTGCTGACAGAAGAATGCCTCCTTGTTCTTACATGTTGATATATGGCTTCATTTGAGGGAGAATGTTGGTGTTGCCTTTAGCACAAATGATGTATGCATTTGCATTTCTGGAACACTTTTAGAGTTTCCCATTTTCTTTTATCTCCTTTACAGAATGAGCAACTGTTTTCTAGTTTATCTTTTCTGAAGATCAGCATAGATTGTTGATTACAGGGTGCAATAAATTAACTTGTCGACTTTTGCCACATTTCATGTTTATGTTATATATCTGAACAATGTTGAAGATTTATAGAAAACTTTAAAAATTAATCCGAGATGTAAATGCTTGAGAACAAAAGGGTTTTTTTTTAAACTGGATTTTATTTCTAAAACCTGCTACACAAAATTGCATGTCTCTATCTAGAACAAGCTTTTAAATTTTAATTGCTGAAGGGGTTTTCAAGTGATTTATTAGACATCTGACTGCAAAACTGAAAGTGGATAATTGTAATCCTATTGTTGTCTTTTGTTTTGCCTAAACCAGAAAAACCCAGAATTTGAAAATACAGTGTTCATTAGAGTAAAAATTACAGGTTTTTATCATATTGTGTTCTTCAGTTTGCTTTTAAAGGAATTTGTTTTCTTACTATATTGTAAAATAGACTTGAAAAACTTCACTGTAGTCACAATGTAATTTTTTTTTTTTTTTAATCCAAAATTACTGAATGTGTGGGAGAAATTTGTAAATTTTACTTTTTCAGTAATGTCAGGTGAATTACTCTCTTATCCACTTGTGGGCAGCATATTTTGTTTTCCAGTTGCAATATATGGAAACAGTTTAGTTCTTGCCTCTCTGTTCCATTTTGGCCTTCTAACCAGAACGAACACTTTGGACGCATCAGTGTTCTGAGCTGGAAATATTTACCAAACTAAGCCTTTTTCCCACAGGTTTTTTGGAGTGAATTCTTTAATTCCAGAAGAAGAGAATTAGGCTAACTACTGTTAGCAGACAAATTTTTGTTTTTCTTAAAGAATAAACCATTCCCAGTCAAGTCACCCATTTCCCTTTTTTTTCCAAATCTCTTGGTCTGAGGTCTCAGAGGAAAATCCATGGAAATTTCCTTCATGGTTTCAAGGGACCATAAAGTAATTAAAAAAAAAAAGCAACAAGAGACAGGCATTTAGTTCGTAGTTCCATTTTTTCGTGTGTCAGTTTGTTACATGTAGAATTTCAGTTTTATCCTTTCAGATTTGAATAGATTCCCATTTTTCTTCTTGAGTTCTGTTAAGTAGTAACAGCCCCTGAATTCTACCAAAAATCAAACAAGGCCTTTTAACAACTTTCTGGGAGGAAAGGTAAGGGTTCTTCACCTGGTCTCCCCCTGCCCCACTGCCTTCCCCCAAAGAGAGCCTTTCTTTTGCCCTTGGGCAGTTTTTTCCCATTCCTTTACCATATAAACTTGATGACATGTCTCTGGATGCATTTTAAGGGATCCCTGGGCAAGGGGCAAGTCAGACCTGAAAAAGGAAAAGCGTTCTTGCTCCCTAGAAATGAATTTGGAAGTTTACCTATTATCTCAAGGTGGTTTTTGTCTTTTAAAAGCAGCACCTAACTTTTTCTTTTTTGTAGTCTTTCCATCTCTTCTGGAATGTTCATTCCTAAATAACTCATAAGTTTCCTTGCCTGTTGAAATTTCAAGAACTCTGCTAACTGTGTTTTCTTTCTTAGTGGTGTTTATTTCCCGATGGCTACCTTTGCTTAGAATTTGTCTTGAATTTGGACGCATTTTCCAAGAGCTTAGTTATCGGATTTTTACTATGGGTAAGATTGACAGCCTGAGGTTCTTTACCATAATTATTTCTTGAATTGTCCTATAAGTTGGAGGTTCCTGTGTTTTGGCAGGGAAGAGATCTGTGTCAGTACCTCTTCTGCATGTTGTTTGGGTTTGATGTATTAGAAACTATCAAATACCTGAGTTTATTGTGGTGGTGTTAATGATGCAAGCTGAGAATTCAGCCTGTCTTGTTTTGGAACTGTGGCTTTCAAGGTTTTTAAGTGTTTTTAAGGGTAATTTTAAGTGTTGGAAAGAAGAAAAAATAGCAGTTACCTTTTAATGGACACTGGGATCTCTCCTCCCTGTTTGCATTGAACATGAGTTACCACAGGCATGGCTCTGGGAGATTGGGAATTACCAGCAAAATCCCAGCGATGGCTGCTATGGAAGAACACAGGTACATAGGAACATTGTAATGCATTTAAGAATTATTTCCTTTTAATCCATAGCAAAGGTCACAAGTTTCATAAGTAGAATGGTAAGAACTTCCCTGAAGTGATGGTGGGGTTGTTTTTTTTCTTTCTTTTTTAAATGGCATGTGTTGACTCAGGTTGAGCAAAAACCTGGGCCTGGAGGAGAAAATTGCAAGTCCTTTATGATGTAATAGACTTTTTCTTTCTATTTTTCAACATATAAATTCCAGATATTCTTGTCTGCTTAGGATTGTCTTGATAACAAATAAGCTGTACAGTTCTTGGTCATCTTTTTTTCAATGCTGTTTTCTTGTACCTCACTTGCTTTATGCAGCCCCTGTGTCACTCCTGTGAGAGAATGACCGTGATTATTTTAGCAAAGTTTCTAAACTTGGTAAGGGTGGACTCCACCATTTATTATGAGTCCCTCATTTGGAACATCCTCTTCAGGGCATTGCTGATGAAGTACAATCCAAATTCTTTGTCTTTAGTATCACGAGCCACCAATGCAGCCTTTGTTCTCCCAGTGTTGCTGTGTGAGAAGCCTTCCCAAGCATAGTGCTATGCCTCTTCCAACAAAGTGGATTTTTGGTGGGCTTTCCCCACTTTCTATCTGCCTTCACAATATTTTCTCCCTCTTCTATACATGATTAGTGAGAAATAAGAAGATTTGAGCCTTATGGAGAGGGAGTCAGGTTGGCTGGAAGTGAGAAGTGGCATTTGCATTTACAGTGTTTGTTTACTGCCTTGGGACGACATCCTGGAAGTTTCCCATCTCTGCATGTTTGCTGACATATGTACTGAGTTTGCTTAAAAAAATGGTAATAAAATAAAACTTCCTTATACAGATCTTTTCACTTCAGGTAAGTTTTAATGGCATCTATATTTTTGCTCTTGTTTTGGTGACAACAATGTTATCAAGAAATTTCATAATATCAAGAGCTACAGAATATTGATTATAGTGGAATAAATTTTTAAGTTATCTTTGTGTTGGGAATAATTTCTATTTAAGTTGCATGAAAGTCAGTCTTTACTGTAACTTGGAGACAGAAAAAATATATTGAGAAAGCTTTGAACAGACTTTCTGATGCAGGGCCAGCTATGTCAGTTTGTGATTAGGTGAAGTTCCATGGATTCATTAATGGGACTGGTAAGAGGACTATTGTTATGGCAATATTGAATTTAAACTTTTATCTGTTCTCATTGGGCAAAAAATTATTGTAGCAGATTTGAAAATGGGAATTTCACCCTATGATTTTGTTTTATATAAATATAAAAGCGTGCAGGTGTTTACAGGCCAGCAAATGGGTACAACTGGGTCTCCATATAAGGTGCTGGTTTATGAGAGATATATCAAGAACTGTGTAGTATGAACGGGTGCTTTGAGGCTTAAACTGCAACCAAGCAAAAATGTGCAGCCTTCCCCTTTTGTCTATAATAGGGTCGACATTGGGAACCATGATCCCTTTGATCTTTACATAAAACAGATGAAAATGCATAAATTGCTTCTAATCAGAGATGAATTAAAGGAAAATAGCCTCCCGGAGGACAAAGCACCCCAGGCACCCATCAACAGCCTTACCAAATGACAGACCTGGAGGAGACTTCAAAGCTGCAAACACAACTGCCAGTGAAATCCACCAAGAATCAAGATGCCATTTAAAAAAAAAATAATTATTTTCACAGTTTACAAGTGCCCAGAACTCTCTCTCTAAGAAAAAGTGACAGAAACACACTACATGGACTTGCTTTTTAAGCCACTAAAGGTTCTTCTTCTTTTAGGAGACTTGGTAAAGGCAAGACTTGCTTGTTTAATTTAGTCCAAAAATGTGCTCAGACATGACAAACATTGGTAATTTTAGTGTCAGGTAGGGTTTATTCCATTTGAGTGGCATATTGTTTAGAAGTTGAAGTATATGTTTTAGTGGAAGCAGATCAGGCGTTTATTGTAATTGCTTCCTTGGTTGTCATCTTTATTTGTCCCTGTGAACACAAGCATGGTTAACATTCCTCAAATTGCACAAGAAGGAGGAAATGTAAATATCAGGTTTGATTTTGGAGGGGAGGGAAGGAAGATTTGAAGCAATAATTTTATTATGAGCATTTTCTCTTTGTGAAACAAGGAATAACTTTATCCCGAGTTAAATCAGAATTCAGATCCTCTTCTAGCTCAGGTAATTTATTAAAATATTATTTAGATAGTAATATCAGTAATGTTAAATATAAGAAATAGGCTTGAATAAGGAATATTAATTGCTGGTTTGTTTCAAGAGCGATAACCTAAACATAATTTTTTACAATTTTGTTAGCATTCTGTTTATGAGAAGATATCAAAACTTAACATTTTTGAAGATAGAGACTAACCACAATTTTATGGAGTACTAAAATACCACTTCTGATAAAGACTGATGTATTTCCAACAATATAAATATTGTTTTAGGAAGGATTTTACCTGCTGCTAATTGTATACTTTGCTTATTTATTGTGTACAGCATAACATCTGTATCCAAGCCCACATAAATTTCAGAGTCACTTAGTGGCATAAAAAGAACAAATGACATTTCCAGATATGTCACTGACAATGAAGATGTTCAGTGGGCTGAAGGATTTGCTGTAGGTGAGATCAGAAAGGTTGCCTAATTCATTTTGTAAGAACTTACTTTCAGTTGCTTCTGACCTTAATTACTGTAACAGAAGTATGTTATGTTTAGAGCTCTTGATTTTTGGAAGAAGTAAAAAGATTTTGCCAGTCTGTTTAAGGATGAAGCTAGGAAAAATTGCTGAGGACTTTCTTTCTCTTAACATTTTTAAAGGTTTTCCCCCCTTCTTGAACATACTGATATCTCTGTTCCTTGGAGCAGACATTTTAAATAGGTTTTGAAAAATTGGAGTTTGTCTTTGGCTTGTGAGACCTTCACCAGTTAGCTTTCCAAAGCTTGCATCTTCAGTGAATGCACTTGTCTCACTTTTGGGCCACTGACCCACCTGCACGTGAATGAGCAGAAATTGACTCCCGGCAAAACAGGCATAGCTGGACTTCCTTCACAAAGACTGATCCTGACTGATCCTATCAATAGCTGCACTGAAATGGCAGAAGGCTGTAAGGCAGAGCAGGAAGTCTGCCTTGTTCTGTCAGGTGGGATGAGAGCTACAAAGAGAAGAAAGTGAAGTCTGAAAATGAAGAAAAGAAAAATGTCTTGAATAGAGAACTTGATGGCCTGTAACACTGCAGAGCAAGAGCCTCTCTGGTTATGGACTTTTATGAAAAAAGAGGTCTTTTCCACAGCTTACACAGAGAACTGTCCCCTTTCCCTTAGGTTTTGCTGTTTCTGCCTGACAGCAAAACCATCTCTTATATTGAGTCACACTGCATTGACTGATCAGCATATAAAGCCTGAAAACAAAGTCAATCATTCTTTCCCTTCGTGAGTACCTCGAATATTTTTGCAGATAATACGCTTCAGCGCTGCTGTTTGTTTTTCCTATCTTAAACTTTTTATCATTTTGGATCCTTTGAATTAGACAGGGCCTTATGTTGTTGGGACTTCCATCTGTGTCATAACTTGGCAAAGAGAAATCTCAGTTCACCCTGAGTGAAAGTGGGTGTTGGAACACAGCAATAGTGTTTTCCCTCTATACAATATCAGGTGGCACAGGTACAAATTGCTACTGCAAGGCAACACAACAGTTTACCGGGCTTTTTTGTTTTTTAAGAAGGAACTAATTTTCTTAAATCCCCTTTCTGAATGCAAGGGAATTTTTACTATTTCTTTCATGTTTGCTATGTAAATCTACTTGGAAAGGAAGGATCATGTATGATCATCTGCATTAAGCAATCAGCATGATGGGCTCATGAAACTCTCAGCAATATCTTCAGGCTCCCCTTAACGTGGGTTGTATGTGTTAATCAGCCAGTGAGTGCCAAATGCTGCTGCTTCTAGACTGGGCTCACAGGGGCATGAGATGCCTCAGGGACCTGATGCACAATCTGGGATGATTTATCTTGGGATGGTTGTTGTGGTTCTTGCACTGCCTCTGCTTTGGGAACAGTTCAGTTGCTTATGTAGCAGCTCCACAAGGTACAGTTGGCAAACTAAGGAAAACTGAGGTTGGTGCAAGTGCACCATTGGCACTGAGCTGTACCTTGCATCAGTGCAGGGCTGTGAAATCCCAATTTCACAAGTAGCTTAGCCACTCTGCAACAGGGTGAGAACCCCTTTGTCGCCAAGGAGAAGAGAATTAGGGTACAGCTGGTATGAGCTATTGCATTTGTCTGGTGATAATCTGCCCTCCTCAAGAACTGGCACACTGAACTAGAGCAATTGTATCCTTTAGCCTTTCCCTCAATCTTTTAGTATTCACATTCAAAAGCAATGTAGACAAAGAATAAATGATTTAAGACCTTAAGTACTGCAATGTTTGGCTGTACAGAGAAGTCCAGTTCACCTTCTAGATACATCCTCCAGCAGCAAAGATATTTCTAAAGGAATTTTTTTGCAGGTTTTCTCTACCTGCATGGAAATCAGGGTTTTTGCAATTGGGATTTTTCTGCTTCTAAAGGACCCAAACAAAGAGTTCTCAAAAACTTCTAAACTTCTTCAGATCTAGTAAGTTTCTTTGTGTTGAACAGGAGTCATGGCTCTGGCATGGATGCAAATGCAATTGCATTTTGCATGCCATCAATGGCAGTTCTCTCTGATTATGATAATTTGATCAAGAATATGTATTCGGTTTTTCTGCTGTTCCATATTTACTTTAGGAATTGGATAGTGGTAGTCTAATGTGAAAGGCCTTCATCCTGGCATGATGTGTTGTCACTGCCATGCTTCTGGATTTCATTGTAGGAGCCCAATCTTTAGCAGCTTTTAGTATATCTGCCTGTCAAAATACCATTCTTCTTCTTTTTCTTCATCATTGTCTTTGTCATCATCATCAACTTGGTTAGGAATTTGTCACCTTTATGGCCTTTCAGTCTACAGAGATGGAATGGTTATCGTGTGGCCTTGTGTTCATTTGTGCCTAAATTTGCCTTTTCATTTTCGTTGGACACAGTATGCCTCATTTTTTCAAGATTGTGACCAAGCAATGCAGTGAATTTAAATTTTTCAGATTCCCTGCAATCCCATTTTATCTGGGAAGGACAAAGATGTTTGTCAGAGTCTTCAGTTTGTTCACTCCTTTGCCTTCAGCGGCTGAATGGATAGCTATAACTGTTGATAACCATGACCACTGATAACCATAGCTCTGTCCCCAGACTTTTCTTCAGAGAGAAAAAAAGACTAAAAAAACCTGCTGTTTACCTGCCTATAACTCACTGCAAGATATCTGGGGCATGCTGAGGTGCTGCTGCTGTCTTGGCCTCCCAGAGGAGCTGGCAGAGGGAAGGTTGTTTCCCCTTCTGACCATATGGAGAAGAGAGAACAGGCAGAACAGAAGAGCAAAGCCTGCAAGCATGGGTTGGTCTGTGAGGAACATGTCACTGTGAGATGCCTCTCATTGTTCTAGCCTCCACTGCTTATAAAAACAAGTTGAACCATCCCAGATTGTAGTCTGGCATATTAATGTAAACTGGGACTGGTTGGGGGTTGCTCTTAATATGCCAGGCTTGTGCTTGTTCAGCAGCTCTTATGCAATATCTGTGGTACTGGGATGCAGGGGGCTGAACAGTGGGGAAAAGGAATGAGTTCAGATGTCTCAGGGTAAATAATTGGTAGAAGATAGACTTGCTGGGTCACACTGTCCACTCAACTTCTATTGCTGTACTGGGGAGAAACAGGACTGTTCCAGGCATATTCTGAGGTATCCTCTCCTTGTAGATCTGTTGTGCCTAGCTGACTCCAGCTGAAAAAGCCTTGCCCATATCAGTGGTTCCCATTATATCTCTCCTGAGAATGCAGTTTTAAGAGGCATCTTTTTGGCAGCCCTGCCAGCTGACACAGCTCTCATTCTGTCCTTGCATCACTAGCATAATTACACTGGCAAGCTGTTTGTAGGGTTGCTTGGTGAGCTGGTTCATGGAATTGAACTGGTTTTAAATGGAACCTTTTCCTTTGAATGCCTTATAAGCATAGCTGAAGGAAGATCAGCAGCTTTGGCTTTTTTAAGAGACGTCTGTTGTCAGGACCTTGAAACTCCTGGAGATCCTTTTAAGGTATAATGCTAAAAAATTTTGGCAAAAGGTGTGCAAAAGCCTGCACAAGAAGGTTCCAGAAAACTGGTGTTTTCATGATATTGGTGACTCAAGAGGATGTGTAACCATCATATCAGGAGCCTCAAATCCTGTGCAGTGGAATCCCTTGTAAATATCTGAGGAAATATGTAGGTATTTTTGGACAAAATTTACCTTTATAAATTCTGCCTTTGTTTATATTGAGAAAATGTAACTTGAGTAGAGCCAGTAATATAAAAGATACAGCTGGGGTTTTTGTTGTTGTTGTTGTTTGGTTGGGGTTTTTTTAATAAATTACATTAAAATGGAGAAGAAAATAACAGGTGGAAGAGTAGAATAGAGAGAAGGATTGCACCTGAAGCAAGGGTTAGGTTTGTGAAGAGCATATGAGATGTAGAAGAACCATTAACCATTTAGATCGGGAAAAGTAGGTTATTCTGAATCCCAGAATCCAGTGTACATTGGATTAGGCCTGGTAATAACAGGATGCTTTTATTGGAAATGAGGAGCCTGAAGAGCATGGCGCACAATGCCTTTAGGAGAGGGCTCAAAGGATTAGGTACTGCCAAATCAGCACTGAGAACAGGGACACTGGAGCATCCTAGGTAGAAATGGAACTTTTGTGGATGTTATTTGCTAAATAACAATTTTTGATTTCTTCTACTGAGCAGTTGTGAACAACATGGTTGTTTTTCCCAACAAAGGTCACAGATTTTTTTTTTTAAGGTCCAGCCTAGGTATAATAGTGGTGTGTTTCAAAGACCCTGTAAAATGTAAGCAACTGAACCATTTTTTGCTGCAAAATTACCTCACTTTCCACTTCCAGAAAAGAAAAGTCAGCCTGGTGAGGCCTTACTTGTATTTCAGCTCACAGAGCTGAAGATTTGCAAAGTTGTTCACAACTTTAAGTAGAGTTGTAAGATTAATAAGGTGGTTTGCCACTTCTAAATGGCAAGACTGCCACCCTGGCCATAACAGTAAAAATTTGGGCACTGGATGACACATTTTTCTAATACTATAATGTCTGCCTTTAATCTTTTAAGTAAACATTTTTTCAAGGCTTATATTTTTGAACTATCTACTTCTTGGGTAATGGTTTAAGATACATATATGTGTAGCTTGATTTCATTTAACCAGGCAGGTAAATCCTGCTTTAGAGACAATTTAATTGACTTTGACCCCAAAATAGGTCATCTATCAGGATCTAAGTATTTTTTTGTACATAAAAAAATCAGGGACTAAATTAAAAATATACTTGCAGAGGTTGTATTGTAGATAATTTTGGTCATGAAAGCCACAAATTTAAACTGGCAGAAAATGGGATGAGTCTCATTTGAAAGAAATACTTATACTGTATCATATATTTATATATTACAAAATAACATATTAAATATTTAATCACCGTATTTGATATGTTTGTTTTGAAATAAGTTTAATTTTCATCCACTGTGAGTGAAAGGCATGAAGTTGAGGTCAGTGTAAGGATTGGAAATTGGTATTTGAAACACAAGGTGGTGCCATTGTGTAAAGTTGTGCTTCTGTGGAGTGTCTGAAGGCAGTGAAGATGAAAATGGTGTTTAAAAACTTGTGATATATGTGTACAGAGAAGTTAGCAGTTTTAAATGAAAGATTTGTAGCCCAGGATGAAGGGGAGTGTGCCTGGAGTTCTGGTTTTGTGACATGCGGAAGGAAAAGGGATCTCTCAGGGAAGAGCTGTGTGATAAGTTGGTGTTTTATTTTGACTTTAAGTCTGCTTGCAAGTATTTTCCTTTTTTGGTTTCAAAGGGGGAAAGAGAACTTAACTCACAGTGTGAGTTTAGGAACCATCTCCTAGCAGCTTTATATTGTGAATATATCAAAACAAGCTTCCCTTGTGTTACTTCAAATACACCCTAAAATGCCTTAGGATTAAAGCAATCATCTGTAATACAATATCTGTGGCTCATCGTTGATTGGCTCAAAACATGAAATACAGCTTTTTTTTTCTTGGAACAGTCAGTGTGTTTCCTTCATTGTCTGCTTTACCAAAATTCTGCATTCCTTGTCTAATCCTGAGATATTAAAATAATTAAGTGGGATAGTCACAGTTTCACTAATGAAGCATAATTGAGCTTTGGAATACTTTGATATTAAAATTAAAAAGAAAACATAAAAATGGATTTGCTGAGCATATGCACATTATTCCTATATATTGCTCCCTGGTTTGGGCAGTAACTGTGGAGCTGGCTTGCCTAAGGACACTATGGCTGTCCTGCTAACAGTTTTTTCAGCCTGCAAATCTTTATCACAAAGTGTGTGCAACTCCGCTTATTGCATCTGTGAGAAGAGTTAGCTCGAACCAAAGTAATCATTATAACTTTAAGGTGTGAAAATTTGATTGCATCAGTGTTTATTCTTTTAGGTAAAGTGGTCAAAAGAAAATCAAAGTTTTGCAATAGCTGTTCAGATCTGGTTGCTGTATGTAAATGATACATATTTAATTAATTTGTTGGAAGAAATGTGTTTGACTTCATTCAGCAAATGCTATAGAATGATTGTTCCTATTGAGTCAGATAAAATGTTATTTAATGTGCTTTGTTACTTAAATATATCAGGTCCTAATAACAATTTATGTGACCTAGAAAACACCAAAGACTTGGCATCAATTTTCAAATTACTTCTTTCTTTCAGACCAAGAATCCTGTACTGTAATAATGTCTTACACACAGGGTTGCTTATTATAGATGTTGCATGCACTTTAACTGCTGTGCAAAGCACCTCTCCCATGTAATTACACAAACATATTCTTAATTAATATGACTTGTGTTAGCGTGATCGAGCAATGGAATATTTTTTAGGTGTGTGTTTTGCAATCCTGAATGAAGGCTGACAAATGTGGAATGTAGTTACTAAATATCACACATCTCATGAAGAAATCCTTGGAAAGGACAAAAGCCAGGACAGCTGGGAGACTTCATGGCAATGAACTACCTTTAGAAGTCCTCAAACATGTATTGATGCAGGAATTGCAGTGTCCCAGGCTCTTCCTGATCCTTAAGGATCTGTATAGAAAGGTGTTGTCAGATATGAAGAGCACTTGGGGAAACTGGAATAGTTTGTTTTCTCCATGTGGAGTAACTTGACTCTGTCCAAGTGAAATGCCTCTCTATAACTTCAGTGTGCTGGAGTGATGTATTTTGTACTCCCTGCTTTTGTAATTTAACCACGGGGTATCCTGGAGGTAGGGCCTATCGTGCAATGTTGTGCTACTCAGTTCCATGCTCTGGATCAGTTGCACTTTTTTTATGTGTTTATGCAATTCTTCATATGTCGATGCCTGGAATACTTGCAGAAACGTTGGAATTGGGAATGAAGCTGGAAAATTTACGGTTCATTTCCCCCTGTCCATTAATTTTGCCGTTCCATTTTGAACTGCTGTAAGGCAGCACAGAGCATATGTCATAGATCATGATAATCATTAATGGAAATGAGATTGCGCATGTTTAGTCATGTAGAGAGATGCTTTTGGGCATGTGATTTCATAAAACTTTTGAAGTTATGGCCATACAGCTACCGAAGGAGTAGGAGCAGGTAGGTGAAGAGAGTAGTTCCTTCCCCAGGACGTTTATCAGAAGCCGCTTTGTTTAGTGGAGCGCTACTTTAGGGATAGATCAGCTAGTTGCTGATATACATGAGGAAGCAGTGTAATGATGCACAACTGGGATGACCAGTGGTGGAAGCAAAGATTCAGTGTAACATAGGCCACTGACCATCTCTGAACTCACTCCAGTGAGTTAGGTAGACAGGGGAGCTCCTGGCAGTGCCAACAGGCATTTTGCCATTCCCATCTGAAGACTCCCTCAGTTGCAAATCAGTTGAATATTGAGAAACAGCTGTTGGGACTGCTGTGGAAATTTCTGATGCTTTTAGGGAGGAGGCTGCTGTGAAATGCAACAGCAGTGGGGATGTTTCATAAATAGAGTGCTCAACAAATCTAAGTGATACCGGGTAGGCAAATATGCCTATCCTCTCCCCTTCTCCCATTACCCTATGCAAACAAAAATCTTGATGGGAAAAAATATTTTATAGGATGCCACAAGCAGACATGAACAAGCAGGTATGAACAAATATACTTAAGGCCTCCAGCTGATACTGCCCATGTTCAGAGGAGAACAGATGTCAGCAATTTAGTCGCTATGGATACACCTGTGCAAGGTGTCTTGATACTGCAGCATGTCTTGAGGCAACTTCCAGGAGATGGTAAAGACTTGTGTTCCGAAAACCACTGGACAAAAAAAATTGAGATAACAGTGCTGCTGTTTACCAGGATGGCATCCCTCTCTGGGGAGGCAGCCATGGAAAGGGAACACCGATTGTGCACCACCAGGAAGGAAATGCTGGACGTGGCAGTAGGCATGCCAAAGTCTTTGCCTTTTGTTTTCTCATGAGCTGAAGGTATGAGAAAGATGTGGCTGCTGTAATGTCTGTGTTTCTCATAGTACTGAGAAGACACATTCCTGCTTGTCTTTAAAGAGAGGTTTCAGCAGGTCTACATAGTCTTGGAGGGTGCACAGGTATGGATACAAGACCTGCTCAGATGTGAAGCAGTGCAGTGAGTGACAGGCTGCCTGAAGAGTAGGTAGGAATGTGCCTGTAAAACCAGAAAACCAACAAACATGCTCTATAAAATTATTTCTTTTCATTTACAGTGACATAAAACATCAAAAATTTAGCTCAATTAAAGTATGAGGACATCACTTCAGGGAGGTCAGCTTAAGTGCCCTATCTGTTTGAATGTCTTTTTTTAGACAAACCCTGTGTTCTGGTGATTGCCCTTCCTCATAGATGTATGGCTTCACTAGAGCCATACTCATTTGGCTGAGTTTTCCCATGACTGCTCAATAATAGTACAGAGGGAAACCCACAGAGAATTAATCCAGTCATGGTTGTGCTAATTTCCAAAGAAGCAACTGAAAATAAGGGGAGTTTGTAATAAATGCAATATAAAACCTGTTTACATGACTAATTCTCCTCCCCACCCCCACCAGTCTGACCTTACCTCATTCCAGATTTCCCAGTTCGAGCTGAAAGCATTTTTGTGAAGAATGCTACCAGGAAAATTCCCTTTTTTATCTTGGCTATGAAAGACTTGTATGAAAGACCTTTCAATGGAAAGGGAGAATCTGTCTAAATGTGTTGCTGTTGAAAGAGGATTGGTTTATGGTCACATAGTTTGATATTCTTAGGAGGACTATACATTTAATCTTTGATCTAGAAATGATTTCAAGAGTCTGGTCATAAGCTAAAAGAATTTCTATCTAAATCTGCCATCTTCAGCTCCAGGTATAACCAGAAGAATTGTATTTTTTTCTGAGTGCGTTTTCTCAAATATGGTTTCACTGGATAATTTCAGGGGGTTTCCTCTATCTTCATTTAGCTGGTATATTATTTTCAGATAAGACAATTTGTACGGGCTCCATGCAGATGATTTTTTGGTTCTGTATTCAGGGAGGAAGTAGACTGTCCTCTTTGAAATTATAGTGGCAACACCAACACACTGTTTCCAGGGCAGATGCATAAAATTGGGTATTATACCTGATGTGTTCCAGTCTGATCTCCAAGAAATGTCATTTTAAGGAAGGTAAGGTAGATCTTTACGTATGAAAAGAGTGTTACTGAAGATTTATTCCAAATTTTAGCAAGTGAATATGATTTGAAGCACTTGTTTTGGTTCTTTTTTTTTTCTTAAGCTGTCGTGGATCTTGAAATGATGAGCTCAACTGGGAAAGTAAACTTCTAAATTAATATTTTAAAAATAGTAAGGGTATATTCTTGCAAATGGGAGTAGAAAAAATGACAGCAATATGTCCCCCACCCCTGCTTTTCAAAAACAGAGGGCAGCTGCTGGTTTTGGTCCCAGAAGGCCTTCCCACCTTTATATTTTCATAGTTAAGGTAACAAACATCCTCCACCATCTTTGCACAGTGCCTCAGTCACTACTTGCAGAGACTTCTGTTGGCCCAGTTGTATTTTGGCTTTTTGGTAGGGATATAGGATAATTTCCAATTCTTTCAGACTATTGGCTTTCCTTAATAGCCTGTATATTTAGTATATATATATTAATAGTATCCTTTCCTGTATATCTTCAGAAATATAAGTAAAAATACATGCTGTTCTCAGTGACAGTGAATACTGTTTAACCAGTGTTTGTTTAATGATGAGAAAAATCCAATTCAATCTATATATTATTTTTGGAAAATATGCAATTAACTAAACTCAGCTTTTATGCAGTAAACATGCACTTTGGATAATCTGTTCAATGAGAATAATGCATCCTGATATGTAGAAGATGATCCATGGGGGGAAAAGATACATGTGCATAAGTCAATTATTTGAGAATAGAGTCCTTAATTTCTTCAGGCTCTATAAAAAGAATTTTGGCATCTGCACATATTTATTTTAGAGATATAGGGGTAAATCTTCAGCATAGAGCATGGGGAGTTAACCATGGAACATTCATTAATGTTAATGGGATTTCTATGGCTAATTCCCCACACTGAAAATTTAGCCCAAAGAGATTTGAAAAGTGATGTTGAGAAGCAAGTTGGTCGGTTAGTCTCATTACTCTCATGTTATTAACTGCTCTATCTGCCACTGGCTTTGTAAGAGCACTGAGATATTATACTTAACAGTTAATAATAAGGGGCTGTATGCTAAGTACTCATTCTAGTGTGGAGCTAAAATAATGCAGTTATATGAGCAAATTTTGGATATTTTCATTTAAAAAACCCCTGCAAAGCCATAGGATAAAAGGGGGAAAATACCTATTAAGGCATATTTTTAGACAGCAGAAATGGTTTAAATTTCTAGTACAGCTTTAGCACTAAAACGATTTTTTATTTTCTTACATTGTATTTTACTATTGGGATACAACTTCAGAGCTGGCCAAGTTGAGCAGAGGATTGAACCCAGTGACTTCTATGTTCCTTCTAGCATAAATTAGTGCAAGATTTAGACTTAGTATAACATTTTTCTTAAAGCCTTTTTGGACTAGTTTTCTTTTGTAAAAGTTAATTGAGATAAGAGGAGAAATTTAGTTTCTGTTTAAATTTTGAAGAATGGTTGGAACATGGGAAAACATAAAAAGCTATTTCATCTACTAAATGGACAACATTGTTTTAAAAGGAAATACAGGCTCCAATGAAAAAAAGATTCATGATGCTCTTTTTCTGTGTTAAGGATATGCAACACAGAATGTATGTGAAATGTGAATATGTGTGTGTACATACACATATTCACATTTATCTTTTTTTTTTTTTTTAAATCTTACCAGTTTCCCTTGCTTTTTAGGGGAGTTGTTAAATTGCTCTTCCAGTTGTTATTCAGAGCAGTCAGGAGCCAGCCATTAGAGGGTGCTTCTGCACCAAGGAGCTCTCTTTCCTTGAAACCCAATTTACTTAACTTTAAGTATTTGTAGATTTAACAAGGAATCATTTTATGTTTCCTAGAATTACCCATTTTCTTCTTTAATTTGCATTCCTTTATGAAAAACTATTCTTGGAATTCAGAGGATTAAGATGCAGATAACTAAAGGCGATTGAGAGAAGGTGGAATTATTCAAAACAGCAAAATTATAACATTTCATAATTGTTACCGTTAAAAGAAAATACACACGGACCCCATGCAAGTGAAAAATGGGCTGGTCTCTTACCTAATTAATGACAGAGATGAGCATCTGTACTTTATAGCATTTGCCACATTATTACTGCCTTGTTTAGAAATAGATTCGTTCATTATAACTCCACTGGATATATTTGCAGCAAGAATAGTAAAATAGATGCAGTTTGCAAATTTCTGCCATTGCTAGTAAAGATTTAAAAATAAAACTCTCAGTACAATACAGCTGGGGCTTTTTCTCTAAAATCATCATGATTCCTCATTCAGTAGCAAACTTTAAAATGCTCTGTCTCTGCTGTAAGAAAGTGCAGGCAGCAGAGTAGGGAACAGGATTTATAGCCATTTGTCCTAGGAATACAAATTTAAAGCCTGCGCTTCTGACCCAGGACATTGGTGCAAGGTGAGTGAAGGAGAATGGAAATAAAAAGATTTCTAAGAGAAAATTCTGCTGTTATGGAATCAGTTCCTAAGACTGATTGAATAAAAGCCATTAAAATTCAAAAGTGGAACATAGCACAAAGCAGTACATCTCAGTTCTATGCCCAGGAATGGTCACGAGCACTCAGCAAAGAAACCTGCCACCTGCAAGTCTTTGTTAAAGCCAGCCCGTGGAGATGGTGATTCTGAAAATACTCCTCCCAGAGAAGCTGATACATCTTTGCACTAATTTTCAGATTCAAGGTAAGGATTTCTGATATCCAGCTGCTTTTGAAAGCTGCCCAAACTTCCAAAGACCTTCTCGACTAAAATGTTGGTTGACAGCTGGAGGAACTGGCACAGAGCTTGGAAAGGAAAGGAATCAAAGCCTTCCTCAGGAGCTTCGTAAGGAGCCATGTAGCCTCCTAAACCTTAAAAAGGGTAGCCAAATGTCCCTTCAGGTGTAAGTGTCCACATCTTTATTGCGCCAGTATATGCTGATATGCTCATACTAGCATATTTATACAAAGGGCTGCTGGTACTGCAGTCTCTAGTTTTACATGTACAGCACATGATACCTTTTCTGAGATTGTGAGGACCTTTCTTCTCAAAAGGCAATGTTTACATTGCAAAAACACATAGAATTAAAATGGGTGAATCTCCCTGATGTCATATTCACTAACAACTTAGGAATTTAGTATTTGCATATATATTTAAGTAATGTGAATTTCAGCATCAATGGGTGTGCTTTGTCAAGCTGACATGCACTGTTGTATAACTAATTTAATTCTAATTCTTCCAAGAGATTATTTGATACTCATTTATGTTTCCTTTATCTGTTAAAGGGTGCACATTTTTGCTTTAGTGTCTGCACTGTCCAGTTGTGACTCAAGTAAATTTTTTTTCAATTTGAGAGTGGAACCTAGGCAAAAGTAAAACATCTTTCTTTAGCATGGACTGAACAGTTGGATACTGGGAATTACTGGATATCCTGTTCTTTCTATTTAAAATTTGGACCTTCTGAATGAATACACAGGTAACTGGAAGCATGTGAGTGCTTTAAAGGTATTGGTCATTGAAGTTTATGTCATGTGTCATTTTAAAGGTAGTTGTTCATAGATTTTCAAAAACATTTTTAGATGAGACCTATGAAAACAATATAAGAAAATACTAAGGAAATCTGTAATGCAACAGTTTATAATGTTTGCCCAGCAAACTTCCGCCCTGATCTGATGTGTTTGGCACTATCCTTGTGCAAGTCAGAACAGTATCATACCTTGGAACAAAATATTGATGTACAGGCTCCTCTCACAAGGAGCTTGGACCAGTCAACCCAGTAGTAGTTTTTCTTCTGAGCTGAATGGTAACAGGATCCAATTTTAAGTTACAAACTTTGAAAGTGAGCTACATGGATTTTTCTGCTGGTAGCATATTTGAGTAGCTGTTGTAAATCACTGGTTGAGTTCACAACTAGTATTTTAAAATCAGAACCAGGAAGCAATGATTGAAAACAGGGAGTCTGTCTAATCTTACAGTTTAGTAAGTTAATTACACCTTCTGTTATTATGCCTTCTCATTTTAACAGGATTGATTCCTTCAGTAAATATTTCTCGTATTAACAAGAGCTGCTTCATATGACTTTTTTTTCCAATAAGTACCATCAATCCATGAGTTAATGATGGGAGTAGAGAAAATAAGCATTGTAATGCAAAGAAAGGATAGATGAACAAATATACTGGATATTCTAAGTTGTGACTAAAGATAGTAAGGAAACACATATTCTATTTCTGTGTATCTTGTCTCCTTCAAATCTGTCCACTAGAAAAACACCCTCAATATACAGCTGGACCAGTAAGACAGTAGGCCTGAAGCCAGAGAACACATCACCAGTATTACCTGAAAAGATAGGGGGAACCCTATTCACATTTCTCTCCATAATTTGACTATATGTTGGGAAGATGCTGCCAGCCAGCTGGTTGTTTCTGAAGTATTAAGAGTTGCCTAAAAATCCATTTTACATTTCAATTTTCATTTAATATATAACACCTACAACTTCCACCACGACATTATTTTACAGAAGCTAAGATGGGCTACTGGTTCATACCAACCAGAAGTTAGAGCTCTTGCATACATGAAGCTGGGGCTGGTGGTTGAAATTGCCTCTCCATCAGTATCAATATCTAGTATACCAAGTAAAGTTACTGTAGTGTTCTGCTTTTTCAGGCAGATGAAGCTAATCATAAAGTGGCACCTAACAGTATTTATCCAATGGTGATAGTACTACTACCAAAAGGAAAGTTTTCCTTAAAAGTGTGGATGCTATCCGTTATCTGTGTGATCTCTTGCAGATCCTAAAACTCGATTTCTCTTTACTATAGATACTCAGATTTATAGGAATGGTGCTGGAAGTTAGTAAATCTATTGTCATTACATTGTAGGACAGCTTTGAGACCAAAACTGTTTTAAATACTGAGCAAAGGCAACTGCAGGGATCTTACTGACAGCTGGTCTTACTCTGCTCCCATAAGAGGTAGAATGAAGCTGATCTGAGCTTTTGACCATTTTGGACCTATCTTGTTTGCATTTTTAATGAGGTAGTTTTCTGAAACTAACTGTACTTATAGGCTGATTATTTTACCATCGTGGTTCTCTCAAGGGTGGTAGAATAGTTTATAGTTCAATATTAAAATCTGTGTATTTTAGTTTATATACAACCCCACTGCTCAACAGTTTCATTGTAATTATGAAAATGCTTAAACAAATGCATTTTTTTCTTCAAAGTTATTTTCCCTATTGCATATCTGCATAATTACAACACAACATAAACTATACTGTAACATTACAATCAGGAATTAATTATTGTAACATGAAATTTTCTTTTTTTTTCTAACTGCAAAGGTGAGTATGGCTTAAAATTGAAAGAATACTAGTCTTTTTCATAGAAACTTGTTTGAAGATCATAAGAGTACAAAAGAAGAAAAGCTTTTTGTTTGTGTTTGCAATCAAATCTTTCTTAAAAGGAAGTCTGACACACAGGCATTGTCGTTCTTTTAATACTACATTGAAGAAACCAAGATACAAGTCTCACTGGATTAACTAGAATTCAAGTATAGGAGAAAAAAAACATTTAAAAATAAATGCTCACAAACAAGAATCTCAATGAGCCTTGCAAAAGGCTATTCAAAGGTGATTTTCAAATATTAGTAAAGCTTAATTTATTGCTTGCCTAATTTATTGTCTGCATCTAAACAAAATAGGTCAACATAAAATAGCTACTGGAAATTATTTAAATATAAAAACATTCTAAAAAGGAATGCAAAAACTAACATTTAAAGATGTTGTAGATCTAAAAATAATCCATTTGTTCTAGTAAATTTATTCAACTCACAATATACTCAGAAATACATTTCTATTTTTTAAAGGCAGCTTGCAAATTTACAAGATTTATAAATTAAATCAATGTGTTTACCGATGTTCTTTAGACAATTCTTTAAACACATACTCAGTGAATATGAATAAGGGCCAGAGCTGTACAGTTCAGCAATAAATTGGTACAGCACAGAAATGGAAAACTAAATAGCTGTTCATGCTGTATTTTCAAGTCCTGCTCTGTAACTGACATCTGTACAGATCTGGTTAGCTGTGTGATAGCTCAATCTGAAATACTGCATAAAAATATAGAAGAATTTTATTTGTTTAGGTGCAAATATAGTTAAAATTCAGCCCGAACTGCGGTTTAACCCATTGCTTTGGACTTAATGTTGTTCTGATCACTGTTTATTTCATAACAGCCCATGCTGCAAGGCAGCTGATGAACTAAGATGTCGATGCATAGTGGCATAAATGGACAGAAACAATTTAGATCTGCTGTCTGCAGCACTGCTGTAAACCCACATATTTATATCATTAATTTTCAATGAGAGCTAGTGTTCTAAGTTTAAATACCTGCCAATATAAACTTCCTTGCAAACAGGAATTGCAACAGTGTCAGGGCAGTGGAGCAAGGACTTTTCCTGTGCTTGGATTATTTGCAGGCCCTTCCACCTTCTTTCTGCTTAGCTTAAAAAAAAAAGATATTTTTGTTTTCTTCTCCTTTGGCTGATGATAAGAAATAACTGTTACAAAATTTTATGACCTCCTGACCTTTAGTATTGAAAAATTGGGTTATTTACAACAGCAATCACTATCTAAAAGATTGTCGTAAAACAGCTTGACATTCAGTACTTCTGTAATTGCCTTATGTCATGTGTCAGCACTGGATATCTGTAGTTTGGATCACTTATCTATTATCTGGTTTATATAAAGGCCTTCAGGGTCTTTATCAAAATGTGTATATGAACTTTTCACTCTGTGAAGTAAAAACCCAGGTCAATTATATCTATCTTCTGTGACCTTCTTAACTTTTCACACCCACTCTGTCTGAGAGTTGTTATAGATTGTAATACTTGCCTGCAGTATCAATTGGAGAACGCTTCTTAGCTTCATTAAGGTTGTCAGAGGTGTGGCTGATACATAAACTCAAGTGTCTTCTTGACAAATGGCATTACCTCCCTCAAATTAATTCTGCTTCACCGTTGTTAATCTCATTATCTGTTCAGTTAATCAATAGCTGTCTTTCGAAAGAGCGAACCAATAAAGTGTATTGGAAGTGTGTTTCTGAACGCAGGAGCCACGGCAGTGTGGCAGGAGAATTCAGTTTCTGCTCCTGTCATCTTCTACTTGAGTGATAACTCAGCAAAAACTGAGCCTCAGTTTTGACACATGAACAATCAATTTGGTGGCAACAAGTTACCCCATATAGATTTTCTGTAGAATTTTTGCACATGTTCTTGAACTTCAGCACCCTCTATCTAGTAGACAGAGTTTTTAGTTCAGAGCTCAGAGGATGAACTGGACAGCTGTCTAAGCCAACAACTCCCATTCTGAATAATGGCCTGTGTGCCTTTTTTTCTCAATTAATTGTGCAAGAAATAATTGATATCAGCTGGAGATAAAATGTTTGTTCTGTTTTACAGAACATTTTTTACAACATTTACAGATTTTCAGTGTTCTTACTTTGTGCCAAATAATCTTAATGTTCTTTAAGGAGCTCTACGTATATTTTATAGTTAAATATGTAAATATATTAAAGTATGAAAACTCAGTAAATAGAACTGTCATTGCAAAAAAGAGGATTATTTTCAGGCTCACAAAACAGTAAAACAAACTTCACAAAAAATAATTTAATGGAACATGATACAACTTCACAGCATATGGGAATAAATTTGCAATGTATAATTTTCATGCCAGAATTCTTGAGTTATCAGATAATGTATTTCCTTTCCATGATTATTCTGCAAGCCATATTTAGGCCTTTCTTACAATAGAAGTTTCACTGTGTATTCAGATACAGACTGCTCTTGTGTGTTATTCACCCATCTACAAAATAGTTTTCCTATTTAGATTGGGGAAGTTAGAAAAATTAAAAGAATTTGCTTCATTCATGTGTTTGGCAAAAATATTGAGTCATCAGAGTCTGAAGAGAAAAAAAGTAGCAATAGTAAATATTTGCCTAGAGATTCAGGTGTACAATAATTGATCAACTTTTTATTTGTGTTTGTTGAAAATATTCTTAAACCAATATTGTACTATGAACTACTATGCACTGAATAGATTTATGGAAGCATACCTGTATTTCTACTTCTTGAAATCAGAGGTTGGTCTTAGTGACAGGGGATCTGATTTTCATTTATAGTACAAAATCTATACTTCCTTTCTCAGTGGAAAAGGGATTTAAAGGAGAAGTAAATGAGTATGAGAATGAAGCCCACTGTGCTGCTGAAGATAGCCAGGATCTTGGGCAGGGGGTTTCAGTGCCAGGAGCAGTAATTGTGAGAAGGGACTGGCCTAGCCTCAGAAAGAAATAGCTGCAGGTGAGGGGTTAGAGCTCAACAAGCCTCTGAGAGAAAGGGAGGAAAAGGAAGATAAGCCCAAGCCTGCTTGTGCCGGGGAAGGTGCAGTGGGAGCAGAGGTATCAGGGAGCCAGCGCAGTGTAAGAGTGGGGACTACCAAAGCCAGCTTGCAGTTGCCATTACAGAATGGATTAATAGCCCGTTTGATTCAAATTTGATCAGGTCAGGCTTTTGCTTGGTGTAAGTCATGGTTTTTGATCTGATCAGGAGTGACAGACCAGCATTCACTGTTGTGCTTAACCACAGTCCCACTGGAAATGAGACGCCAACCCAGGTGCTGTTTGTGAGGAACTGCAGGGGTCCAATGATGGTACACACATCTCAGGCTTTGCCACTGCAAAGTGAAAGATGGAGACTAGAACCTCTACTTACCAGAAAATAAACCCAAGCTTCTGCAATTAAATGAATGAAACATTTAAGAATGCGGTACCAATAGCTTATTTCCTGCATAGGTGACAGAATTACTGACCCTGAAATCCAAAGAAAGGAGGGTAGATCAGAATGCCATCTTGGCACCCATTTCACTTTTAACGTAACTAAAATTATGTGTGCTATTTCTGTGCTATTTCTACAATGCCTTATATCCAACCATTTGTGGAATTTAAAAGTGGTGTGACTAAAAATTCAGATTACCAGTGGGCCCTTGAGCCAAGGCCTTACAACCTGGTTGGACTCCTGTAGTTAGTAAATTTCTACACAGGAGCAAGGGACTGTTCACATGTCGCAGATGAGAACTTTGCTAGATCATCCAACAGGGCACAAAACAGCATTCCCCAGTGGATGTAGAACTATGGAAGAGCAATCAGGGCCTGAGCTATCCCTGCATGTTCCTCAGTTCTGGTCCAAAGAGTCTTTCCTTGTGCACATCTGCAGACTGGGTCAGCATTTTCAGGAATTACATATTTTTGATAATTTCTTTTGTGAGAAAATAAATCAGATTACTTCTGGCTAATTTAGATCAATGGATTAAAAACTGAAAAAGGTTAGACAGACACACAGACATAAGCATCATTTTCTTAAGAAACTAGATTAAAACTATCAATATATGTGGATAAATTAAGCGTTTTCCTGTAATTGCTGTGCTGCTGACATTTGGTGTATGAACTTGTAGCTGTGAAGGAAGAATCTGGATGGTTTCTGCTTAGTGCCAGACTACAAAATGAAGTTTTAAAAATTCTCATGATTTTACTAACTTTATTTCAGTATGTGTTTTATTATATATCAGACAGGCTGTGGCTTCATACAACTATAAAAGGCTGAAGCCTGCCTTGTAAGACTGGGAGAATATTTTGCATTTTTTATTTGTGGGAACATGATAGAGAAAAAGTTTAACTGGTCTGTTTTTAAATGAATAATTGCACTAAATTTTAAGTTGATGTAGCTAAAAATGTAAAAGACAGTACGTCTAAAATTTTATTTTATGTGTGTTACATGAAGAAATTGTATCAACATAAAGCATACAGCAAGTAGCTACTGATCTAATGCAGGTAGTTTGAGAATTTAAAGTTCTAAACTCTAACTTCCAGAGTCAAATACTACATTTTTGAATCATACTTGTGCTGCATGGAGTTTCTCTCCTTGGTGAAGGAGAAATTGGTCACAAAGAGGAAGAAAAAACAGGCAGTGATTTCTACTCCAAATATTATGTCACAGAAATAGGGAAGTTGTTGTAGGATGACTTGATGACTTACCTTGTTTGTTGAACATTAGATGTCTGAGTTAAAAATTAGCCATTGTGAGTGAGCTGTAGCAATGCCAGAGGTTGGATGTTAACATTTGCGAGGTGGAGGAAGAGAGACAGAACTAAGATTGGGAGTAATCTGCTCTGGCATCTATAGCTAGTAGAGCTATCGTGTAATCGATCCAAAATCAAAATCAAATTTAAAAATATGTATTTTTGTTAATTCATTGGAGCTATTACATTTTCCATTTCTCTGAAGAAAATTAGACCTATGGAACATGAAAGCAATCCGGATTCTTCACCTGGGATGGTGCAGCCCTGGATGTACAGACTGGGGAATGAGAGGCTGGGGAGCAGTGCCGTGGAAAGGGACCTGGGGGTCCTGGTCCATGGCAAGTTGGATATGGGTCAGCAGTGCCCTGGAAGTCAGGAGGGCCACCCCTGTCCTGGGCGGGGCATCAGGCACAGCATTGCCAGCTGGGCAAGGGAGGGAATTGTCTGGTACTCTGCTCTGCCCTGGGGTGGCCAAACATAACAAAACATTAACCTATTAGAGAGTGTCCAAAGGAGGGCAATAGGATGGTGAAGGGTCTGGAGGAGAAGCTACTGAGGTCACTTGGTCTGTTCAGCCTGGAGGAGACTGAGGGGAGACCTTAGTGGGGTCTTCAACATCCTCATGAGGGGAAGACAAGGGGCAGGCGCTGATCTCTTCTCTGTGGTGACCAGTGACAGGACCTGAGGGAATGGCCTGAAACTGAGTCAGAGGAGGTTTAGGTTGGATATTAGGAAAAAGTTTTTCATCCAGAGGGTGATAGGACACTGGAACAGGCTCTTCAGCCTGCCAGAGTTCAAGAATCTTGCAGGGCCAGGAGTTGGACTTCGATGATCCTTGTGGGTCTCTTCCAACTCAGGATATTCTATGATTGTGTGATTCCATGGAGTAGGAGAACACAGAAGGGCAGCCTGTGACGATTTTTATAAAATAATTCCTGGTACTGTATTATTTGCCAAGAAATTCTGATGCCATGTAAGTAGTGAAAATGGATTCTGCAGTGTTTTCTTTTATTTGGTCATTTTGTCCTGTGCTCAACCCCTCATCTGAAGCACCCCATCTAGTACATGTACAGATGCCATTGCAGCAGTTTTGTGACTTTGCCATGGCATAGAGGGACCTGCTCCTGACTAGCTTTGTATTTTACCTTGCTTCCACTCTTAGGAGTGTGCCCCAAACGACATTAATATTTTGGAGGGAATCTCCCTTGTTTATTGCTCTTTCACTAGGAATGCTAGGTTTTGGGAGAACGTTTCTGGGCCCACCTTCAATGGAGTAGGCAGATGGTCATCAAATGCTGCCTTGTATCCTGGCAGCTGTGGGGTTTACTCTTCAAGGGACACTTCAGATAATGTTGTCACATTATCTGCACGTGAGGGGAATGGAAAGAGCGTCACGTCCATCCCGATCGCGTCCTGCTGGAGCTGCTCCAAGGGTGCTAAGCAAACACGCTTGGACACACTGTGACACCATAGCTGATGGATACTCGCAGCCACTCACACACACACAGAGTCAGACAGCTTCTGCAGCGTCGCGGGGGTCAAAGAGGTGGGAGGGGTCCTTTGTACAGAGTTCTGAGGGGTTTATTGGGGTCCCCGCTTGAAGGGATCCAGGGACAAAGAACGCAGAACACTGCAGGGTCTGGGGTTTTATCCAGATTGGCACCGAGGGAGGGGCAGAACATCAGAGCCAATCCTTTCAGGGCCAGGGGGTGGAGAGGACGTGGGGTGATGGGACAGTGACCAGTGGGGAAGGCGAGGGGTGGAACAAGGGATTCAGGAACCAGTGGAGCATCAAGGAAAGGGGAACTATCTAGAACATGAACTTAAAAAGGGTAAAAGGGAGTGGTCTTAGACCTCTGAGCCTGCCCACCAGCGGACCTCCACTGTTTTGGGGCTCTGTGGCTTCTTGGTCATTCCTGCAGTGTATTCAACCACTGCAACAGTCACACCAGGCCATGCTTCTGGTACATGAATTGCAAAGTTCAGATGGTCTGTTATAGTCAGCATCTCCTGTTCTCTAGCTCTAGGTTACTCCTAGTATGTTTTCAGAGGTGTTTTTGGGATGCACTCACCTTGGGAGCTGAGCACTGCCTTTCACAAGTACCCCACTCTCCCAGATGACTATGGAAAGAGAAGAAATCAGCACCAGCACCTGGATCACTCAGACAGTGCATAGTTTCTAATTATTTGTCACAAGAGAACCTGTATTGGAGGTGTCGGAGAGGACTCCTGATATCAATTTCAGCATTTGTTGATGTTATAAAGTGGCCGGGCAGTTATTTTCTGGATGAGTGGTTACCAAACTGAAGATTTTTTTAAACAAAACAATCCTCACACAGATACTGGCACAGGCTGACCATTGCCAAACATCTCCATTTGTCAGTAAGCTTTTGCAACCACTAAAATATCCCTGTTGTTTGTGGTGACATTGTGAAAGCAGACAGTAAATGTTGTGTGAACCAGAGCAAGAACCAGCTGTTAAACTGAATTCCAGTTTTACCTTAACAGGGGAGTTATTTCAACCCCTTTTTCCCAAATTCTAGTCAATTTTAAAGAGGGAGGGATAGAATCCTTAAAGCTCAATGGGAGGAATTTTTGTATGTTTTTACACCTACCTTCTTTGCAATAGCAGGGCCCAGCTCATGGAGTAAAAGGAATATTGTAAATTCTGAGAGGCACTTTTCAAATACAAAAAGATCACTTTGTCGTCATCATCTTCATTCCCATTGTGCTGGAATATAATGATGTGGGAAATGGTAGATGTAGTTGCATAACTCTGAAAGTTGGCATGTATTCCTTCAAAAGGAACAAGAAAGAATAATTCCTCTGAACAAAGTATTCAGACTTGACAATGCCATATTGTGTTACAAAAGCAAATTTTCTCTCTTTTTTTTCCCCCCTGTAGAATATAACTAATCAGAAGGTATTTCAGATTAGAGTTTGTTAGAGTGGAACAGTATTTTCGGGCAGTTGTCCATTCTCACTGGCGCAACAGTAACAAGCATTCCAATAATTAGCTGGTTAGTGAGTGCTCAGAGTCCAAGGAAAGGGAGAAGAAAAAATCTAAACTCTCCAAGATTCTGGTAATTGATTAATCTCTTCTGCCTTTTTAGGTACATGGAGAATTTTGCTTCCTCTTGGTTTTTCAGTGTGGAACTGAAAGGCTGTTCTTTAGAAGTCTGGGTTTTTAACACTTTCTTACAACATTTCTTTTTTTCACATTTTTGAGGGCTAATTTCTTAAAAGTATGCATCTTGAACTCTGAGTATTTAGTGCCCATGTGAAAACTTGCTTCTGCTTTTTGGCAAGTTCCCTCTGTGTGTCTGACAGCGAAAAAAAGGACTTGAAAGTCCTTTCTGACTTTCTGTTGGGAAGGCACTCAGTAGCATTAAAGCATTATGGGATGGCTTTATATTCAATAGGAGGAGGACACAACTAAAAGTGTCCATGGAGCATATATACAAGAGCTTTGGAATAGTTTGGGGATTTTATGATAGATTATCTGTCATGCCAAAGTCTTCTAGTCTTACCTTGTGTTTTGGGTTTGTGCAGCAAGATTTTGGTAGTGAGGGGAAGAGGGGCTGTAGGGGTGGCTTCTGTGAGAAGCTGCTGGAAACTTCCCCCATGTCCAACAGAGCCAGTGCCAGCCAACTCCAAGAGGGATCCACTGCTGGTCAAGGCCAAGCCCATCAGCAACAGTGGTAGCACCTCTGGGATAACGTGTTTAAGAAGAGGAAAAAGTCACAGTGCAAGAGCAAATTCCAGGCAGAGTGGAGTGAGAATATAGGAGAGAGTCAGTCCTGCAGAGACCAAGGCCAGTGAAGAAGGAGGGTGGGGAGGTGCTCCAAGTGCCAGAGCAGAGCTCTCCCTGCATGGTGAGGCAGCTGTGCCCCTGCAGCCATGAGGGTCAACAGGGGAGCAGAGATCCACCTGCAGCCCATGGAGGACCCCATGCTGGAGCAGACAGCCTTAAGGAGGCTGTGGTCCCATGGAAAGTCCGTGCTGGAGCAGGCTCCTGGCAGGACCTGTGGCCCTGCGCTGGGAGGAGCGCACACTGAAGCGGGTTTGCTGGCAGGAGTTGTGATCCCATGAGAGACCCATCCTGGAGCAGCCTGTTCTTGACGGACTGCACCCCATGGAAGGCACCCACTCTGGAGCAGGGGAGGAGTGTGAGGAGTCCTCCCCTGAGGAGGGAGTGGCAGAGATAAAGTGTGATGAACTGACTGCAGCCCGCATTCCCCATCCCTGTGTACCACCAGAGGAGAGAAGGTAGAGAAATCAGGAGTAAAGTTGAGCCCAGGAAGAAGGGAAGGGTGGGTAGAAGGTGTTCTTAAAATTTTATTTTATTTATCATTATCCTGTTTGGTATTAAATTAAGCTGATTTCCCTGAGTCAAGTCTGTTTTGCCCATGATGGTAGACAGTCAGTGATCTCTCCCTGTCCTTATCTCACCTTGCAGCCTTTAATTCTGTTTTCTGTCTCCTGTCCCACTGAGCAGGGAAGACGAGCAGTTTTGGTGGGCACCTGGTGTCCAGCCAGGGTCACCCCACCTCACCTTGCTTCAGGGCAGATGTACCTTCTCTCCTGCTGAACAGATAATCTGCCCTTCGAAGGTGTGTGGGTTTTGTTTTAGTCAAGCCATGATAGGATTTTGAGAAGCTCACTCAATTTGATGACTTCCTGTTAGTGAGAGATTCTAATCTAGTATCTATGGGCCCTGGGGAATGCAAGTTTTGTTTCTCTTGCTAAAGTAAGTAAGTACAAAATGAGAAAACAGATAAAAGTACAACGTACAATCTCCTTTTACTTTAGTCTACATGTAAAAAGAGGGGCTGCCCTCATCTATATTTGTACCAAAAATTATTCTCTTGTTCAACAGACCACCATGCTACTAATCCTGCATTTTTTTCCAGACCTCATTCTCACCTAAGATGAAGGTATATTCCATTTACTAGGTGTGTGTTCTGTGTTGTGAGCTTTTTTGTTTGTTTCTGCTATTTTGTTTTTGTGGGTTTTTTTGATAGAACTATGGGATTTACTAAGTCAGCAAGACTTTTTGTACATTTGAGGATCAGTGGAAAGAAAATGCTATTTCCACTTGGTGCTATTTCAGTGGATTAGGCAGTTCTTCAAACACACACGTTAGCTTGAGTGATAATACCTCAAGGTCTCCCAGCTTCCTTGGTGCTGCCCGAGATTCGTGCACATATTTTTCATCACAGCACTCTTGACATAAAGGTCTCATCCTCTATGTGATAGAAATTCTGCAATCATTATCTAAATTGATTGATTTTCTAAAGGGCACTCATGGGAACCAAATGAAGATTCTACCTTAAAAAAAAAAAAGTTTAAATATAGTACCATACTAACAGTGGTTCTAAAGGTTGCTGCATTGTGTGAACACCCCTGCCCAGTCCAGCTTTCAGTGGATCCTCAGGTTTAACAGAAAAAGTGGAAGTAATTGTTCTGGTGGCCCATTTATGACTGCTGGAAATCACTCAGGACAGTCTGCTGGTTACTGTGTCTAGGAAGACTCTCAATGCTCCTTTGAAACACAACATGTCCTCCATCGGGAATAGTCAGATGGATTGTTCAAAAAAACTTAGCAAGCATTTAATAATAATGTGCATGATACTTCAACTCATATTCTATATGCTTCACATCTGTCGTTTTGTCAGTTCTAATTGATGTATTCTAAGTGGTTTGGGTTTTTTTTATTTAGAAAGGCATAATTTGTTTTGATACTATAACTAATGCCTGCAAATATTGTGTTCAAAACTGTTTCTTGACTATATCGACACTTCCCAATGTACAGAGTTTAAAAAATTTGGCCTGAAAGTCAAATTCTCATATCTAAACCAGATATTTAAGTAGTGGATTCAGTTTTGCATATGTCAGGGTAATAACCATACAGTAAAAATAGATGATAATGTGTATATTAGAAGCATCAAGCACAAAGTTATTTGCTTTATAGTGAGAGCAGTTGTACATTTAAAGAAATGTTGATTTCTCTCTGTGTATGATGTGTATATATTCATATTACGTTACTTAGCCTATTCTTTTCCATGCATTATTCATTTTAATTGCGATTAAAAACTACAGCTTACATATAACAAAATATCATTGGTGCTAGGTTCTTCTAGCACTTAGATTCCAAAATATTTGCAGTTTCACTGGTGATAGAGGGTAAGAAATTGGCTCATGCAGCTTCTTTCCTTCTTTTGCTAGTGCTAAGGCTCCATATGTCACCAGATGTCCTTCTGCCTGACGGAGATGTTTCTGTGGTCTTTGAAGACCAACTTGCATATTAGAGGTGAGCTGTTACCTGTTACTAAAACAAAACATCGAAGCTTATTGATGGATATTAAACTAATATAAAATTCTGAATACTCAAATGAAGTGGTTTTTATACTTAGGAGAAAGAAAATTAGCAGCAATACAGTGTTCGAATTCGGTCAGCTTCTTTGCTTTTCTTGTCATAGAACTGGAGCATTGTTTCAAATAAAAGATGTTAAGATTATATTTGACTGGATGTATTTCCCTTCTCAGGAAGCTGTGGCCTGCTTTGCTGTGGGCTTCAGTTTAATGACCAGTTTGGGTCAATGGTCCACAGTCAAGTGAACTGCAGAGGCATTGTGATTTGTACTCAGTGTGAAAATAAAAGAATACTGCATGCTCTGGGTATTTTACATGATTACTTGAAATCTCATACTTACAAGGATATATTTGTCTTATTAATTGATTGTTCCAAAAGACATGTGACTAATTACTAGCCATGTATAAATTACCTTCATTCATCTTGCCTTGCTATTCCTAAAATATAGTTCTAAAAAAACCCCAGTGGTTTATAAGTGGACCGCATCAAAATACTATTTATGACACATCATGTCAATTGTACCATACAATAATTTTGTTGAAATATTATTTTGAATGATCAATTGATATTCAGCTGAATGTTATTATTCAAATATTGACTCAGTGTGCCTTGACATTCCGTCTTTGTGTGAGAACTGTTCTGTGTCAACAATAGCATCAAAACATCAAAAGCTCTATTTCACAGAAAAATCTGATGGTTTAAGTAAAAACACAGTTGTGATTTATTGTAATTAAAGCTCTGCTGTGGAGTACTGTGCCTATTTTCCACTTTTGACTTTCTTGCTTCCATTTATTCATTGCCTAGGCACCTCATTCAAAAATTCGGAGGCAGAAGGGAGGATGATGTCCTGGTTTAAAACCTGCCTGCCATTTCAGTACCTTCCCACATTTTTTTTCCCTGTAAGGAATTTCTCCCCATGGAATATTCCTGTCTGACTTTAGGAGGACATGGATGCAGTGACTAATTATTTTTAAATGATGCAACATAATGCTATACTTGGACCTACCCAATGGAGCTTGCCAAGGCACCCCTAAGTCTTTACATGTCAGCCACATCAGGAACTGACTGGTGGAGTTGCAGTCCTTATGCAGCTGAAACATCCAAATTTCTTTGCCACAGGAACCAAGTAGACAATAATACCTGTAGATTAGGAATATTGAATCCTTTGAGAGAGCAGCTTTATGAGTTCTTGAATCTTAAAAAATACCCCAACCTGTTGTCTTTAGCTCAGCTGTGTCAGGCATCAGAAAACATCTTAAATTATTCCAAGATACACTTTTCACCATGATCCTCACCTTTCCTTCTGAAACACAAAATACGCTAATTAGGGAGGTGGTAAAAATACTTTTGCATGTGTGCAGCTGGAAGGGAATCAAAGTGTATTTAAAGGAAATCACAGCTCCAAATAAATGTAAGGGCTTGTCATATCCTTCTTCATGCCTTGTCTGCTGGTTCTTGAAAGTCCTGGTGGTATTCAGGCTGTATACTGTGCTTGTGTTTTAACACCTAACACTGCTTTAGCTGGCAAAAATTGAGGTGCTGAACTTTGCTTTCTAAGTTGCATTCTGTTTCTAGTGTCACATCCATAATTTAATGTATTTACATTTAATTGTACAGATGAAGACATTGGGATCCACCAGTACTATGACAAGAAAGAACCAGGTAAAATATAAATAACCATAACTGAAACTAAACAAAACTTCAAGATGTTCAATTTTTGACACCAACTGCTTGCTCTTAAAAATGCAGCTTCAAATTTCTTGTTAGTATATGCCTCTGTATTTCTATGGGGTAAAGAAACACAGTTTTTCTACCCCAGCTTACATAGGAATATTTTTAAACTTTTTAAACCACAGAAGAAAAAAAAAAAAAAAAAGAAGGCAAAAATATTCACATAAAACAAACCGTTATGTAACTAGAAACCTCACTGGGATTTCACACCCTGAATTCTTACGGATTTTAAGATATTTCGTGTCGTGTGGAGCCCAGTGCACGGCCGGGTGATCGCCGGGATCCCAACAGAGGGCATCTCTGCCTGCTCTCCGGAATGGCCATTTCGGGGCGAGCGATCCCTTTCCTTTATCTGATTAATCATGGCAATCCTGCAAGTCTCCCCACGGGCCGAAGGGGCTGTGGGGCTGGAGTTCCGCCCCCGTTTCGCCCGTCCGAGTGCTGTGTTTCACACGCGGCTGTGCTGACGGACCGACGGACCCGGCTCACCTCGCTCCGTGCCTGGCGAGCCTGGGGCTCTGCGATGCCAGCCCACCTGCGCGGCTGTGGCAGCCTTTCTTTCACTGCGAATTTAAGATATCTGACTTGCAGGGTGAAAGCATCGGGACTGCCTTGATTGTTTTGGAAATTTCTGTGTTTTATCCAACTGTGCTAGTCCTCTCTCTAATATTAATATTTGTTGACAGCAGTTGTAAGGATTAATTCATCTCTTCATCCTCTTTCCTTTAGCATCACAGATGAAGCAAAGTTACTTAGAAGAGAGGCAAAAGCTAGCAGAATGTAAGGATATTTTCTGGGTTTCTTCTTACAGTAAGACCAAATTGCTAATTTGGATTAGTGATGCCCCTGGAACAGCATTAAAATAAACTCAGACTGCTTCCAATGTAACTTTCTGCACATGTCATCTAAGACTGACGATCACAGAACTACACAGCCCAAAACAATTGAAAAATTATAATTATTCCATCCTGGTATATTTGCGATCTGTTTGGTTTCTTCCCGTCACTAAGCATGGTAGTGTGTATTGCTTTTCAAGTCTATTGTCAAAAGGAATCACAAAAATAATCCAGATTTTTCTTTATGAAATTTACTTAGCAGATGAGCAATAAACATTCTCCAAATCATCTCTTGACTTGCAACACCAACTGCCTTAAAACTGAAAATTGTAACTAAAATACTTTCAGCCAAAATCAAATTCCCAATTAATAATCAGCTGCTTTCAAAGAACGGTTTTAGCTTTGAATCATTTACACTGTCCCTGCATTACGTGGTTAAAAGCAGTTTCAGTTCATGCTATCACACAGCAGTACTGTGACAGTTAAAGATTTTTATAGTAGTACAACTTTTCTTTAACTCGAGTTTTACAACTTCTGCTTTGCTCAGAGCTTTCATTAATGTTCAAACATTATTACATGACAACTCTGAAAAATCTAATGATTTTTTAGACAACTTCACAAAGCAATGTCTATGCTGTTAGTTTATCCAAATGAAAATTCCCATGGAATTGTGCATACATATGAAGGCAAAATGTGATCTGCAAGGATTAGTTCTTTCCAGCACTGCTAGGTGTGTTTGGAGCAGGTTGGAGCCCCGCTGGGGATGGGTGTGAAGGTGCAGCCATGTGGCAAATCCACACCCGCTGCAGAGAATTCTGTGTCAGACAGGATCAGTGCAGCTCTGGGAAGGTGAGGGAGGGTTAGAGGCAGGGAGGAGCCTCACAGGTTTGCATCCCTTGTGCTCAGTGTTATCCCACAGGCGCTGCATGTGTGAAAGGAGGAGCAGGCCCAGATAAACCCTGTCACCAGCAGCCCCAGTGGTGCCTTTTGCACGTGTGACAGGCAAAAGGGACTCAAGCTGCTGCACCTTGTCCCTGGAAATGCAGGGGTGCCCCCGGCACAAAGCCTGCACAGCACATTTTGGAAGGAGGAGCACTGGGGAACTTTGTTCACAGCTGTTGATTTGTACAGATAGTTTGGTATCTGTCCAGGCATTTTCCCATTTTGCATATGTGGATAAATATTCCAGTATTTATGAAGGCACCCATTGAAAATGTGATCTTACATGCCTAATTAATATTATCATAACAGTTCCACCAACGCTGGCTTCAGTCCAATGAAACACAAAGAGATGTTGTATGCTGGTGTCCTCTTTTGTTGATATATGAAATCCTTCATTTTTTCACTCTATAGCACTTCTATTGTAAGCTCCTTTTTGCAGGGAGGTTTAAGCATAACTGCTAAGTCATTCAGTCTGGAAGTTGGCATACAAACTGACAGCTTGGAGCTCAAAACTTTTCATCAGGTTTCCTTTAAATAGGAATAGGTTATAAACAATGTGTTCTAGTTTCTCATGGTTTTTATTGTACACTTATGAACAGAAAACTGCTCACTTTTAAATGAAGAAATTTCGCAAGTTATTAGAGCCTGATTCTCAGCCATGAAACAAGCCAATTATTGGCAACTCCAGAGGAAGCTTTGCCTCCTGGTTGCTAGAATTAATGTATTAGGCTGGAATTTTCACAATAGTGTGCTGAACACTAATAAATTTGTTAAAGGACTTCAGCAGTCATGCAGTTTCATCTTTGCTTGACTTGGTAGATTGTTCAGACCAAATTTTCAAGAACACCCTATAAATAACTATACTCCATAAGTCATGGCATTCACAATTGCTTGTTGTTAATACTTCTATATATGCATATATTCATGCATATATATTTTGCAGACATGCTAGTGCCTGCTTTTTTAAATTAGGCAATGAAATGTTAATTCAGAAGAATAGAATCTGTTTAGGATGCTTGAGACTTGAAACTGAGTTAAAGTACTGAACAGCAGATACTTTTTCACTGCAAGTGCTTAGCAGCTGGGTGAGTTTTGCACACAATTGCCATGGGGAAGTCATGGTCAGTGTGGACAGAGCATGCCGACTGTTCCTATGACTGAGCCTTCCAAAAACAGATCCTTTGGCAATAGAAACTACAGCCATTTCCTTCCAGCTGTAGGTAAGTTTTATATGTAAGGTAACTCATAGAAATCTTGGAGTTTCCACAGAAAAGGAAGTTCAACTCAAAGAACTCTTAAAAATTACAAATATAAATGTATGTTTGTACACACACCTACATGTATATATATACAGTCACTTATATATACACGTTTCTCTACCTTGTTTATTTTTTTTCTGCCGCTTTTATTTGACAGCTCGAGATTATCCTTGGATCCTGAAAACCAAGCGACCAGACAAACTGAGAGATGCACTCAAGGAGGTAGAGGTATGGTTCAGAAAGTTTTGAGCACAGCAACAGCTAATCTGCTTTTCAAACCTCTTTCAACAGCTTTAATTTTCGTAAAGATTCAACTCTCCCAGTGATGATAAATGTGCTTTTGTCTGGTGGGCTCTTCTAAAACAGCTGCATCTTTGTGTGGCATTTTTCATCTGTAAACTTGAAAATCAGAAGTCTGTTAACTGATAGTGACAATGTGTGCTGCCAACTCCACTCTCTGTTTTCTGTTGTCCTTTAGGACTTAATGCAGAACAGTCCATGTGTGCTGAGCAAATGGAAGAACAAACATACCTGCCAGGTACAGTGTCATCAAAAGGTCTTGCAGTGTTCAGTCAGTGGTGCTGAAGAGCCATTCAGTGACAGGAGCAGTAATATTAAAATGTTAACAGAAAAAATCACTGGATTTTTAAAAATATGTTGGCCCTTCTTACGTAGATTTGGTTTATTTAAATTTCTACCCTGAAATACATGCCTCAAGTAAAAAGCCTGGGCTTTATCAACACAAAGAAATTACATTAAAGGGCCCTGAGTCTGTGAGATGATGGTGATGATGATGATGATTACTATTATTATTGTTAATTATTGTTATTATTACTATTATTGTTTGGGGAAACTGAAAACATCCTGTACCTCAAAATAGTAGGCTGAGAGAGCAGCTATATATTAAAATATATAGACAGGTCTGGAATCTGTGTTATATTATTTTTATGTCTTAATTATTTACATATCTGTCACAAATCTTTTTACTTTATGCTTGTGTAATATGGGAGGGAAGTTACAATTCTAAACCAACTAGATCATTAATCAAGTCATGGAATAAAAGATATTGTGACATGTGGCACACATATAGTTATGTTCTCCAGCTATATGAGTTCCACATTTTGTGTACAAGAAACCCTTTTTCACATCCTCATTAAGACAGAACAGTAGGGCAGGGAGGAGAGCTGAACATGATGTGCTCCACAATCATGTGCTTCTTCTGAAAAGCATATGTAGTGAATTTTATATGTTTATACAACCTTCATGAGAAAAATGCATCATATTTGAAACTGCTTTGGCATGTGGAATACTTGTCAATATTACTGTTTCAAAAAAGGAATTTTGTCTTCTAATTTTTATACTTTTTCAGACTCATAATTTTTTTCTTCTTATTCAAGTAGTTTCAAATGTGTGTCAGCAGAATGTTTGTTAAATATCTGAACACTGTACAGCTAAAATTCCAGAAATGCCTTGAAGAATAGCAAAATGTTTAAATACTTGACATGCCAGATGGTTTGTAGTCTTTTCATATAAATTATAAAAATATGATTGTCTAAGCTACATTTGCCTATCAGATCTTACTGCTAGTAAATGTATATCATTCACATACAAATTACATAGTATACATCTGTGAATGTTAATCTTCTAGAGCTGATTTAAATATTAATTGTATGCTAATTGGGGGAATAATTTTTTCATGTCATTATTGTTCTGATTAGGAAAGAAATTTGGTTAAGAAATACTAAGTCAATTAGGTGTGAGTGCGTTCATTTGCCTCCCAGTTTGCTGTCTTTTCATTTGCTCTCCCTGTCCATTCTCCCTTTATCATTTTCCTTCCCCTCCCATTCAGCAGCAACCACCTGCAGCGTATACAATACATACTTTGGAAAAGTAAACTTCTTGCCAGGATGTGTCATCCTGCCTTTACAATATAACACCTTTGGCTCACTATCAGTTCTGTATAAAACTCTTCTTTATTTTTTGACTTAGCACACTCTAAGCTATTTCAGGCTTACATCAACATGAATGAGATGAATACAATTTAACTTATTTCTTCTACAAGATGGAAAAGAAAAGAGATGGGTGTTTTCATCCTAGTATATTAGGTATTGAACCATGTAAAGGGGTAGTTTAATAAATTTAGTATTTGAGGGGTTTTTTTAGATGGCTGCTAAGGCCAGAGTATAAGTGATTATATAGGTTATAACATAACCAGAGTGCAAGTTATAGATAAAAATCATAGTCATTTCCCTGTCCTTAAATTCTGCTTTTGGTTTCTCAATCTCAAAACAAAATGTGTTTTGTTTAATAGTGACTGGTTATTGAAGTCTCCAACAAGGGTTAGAATGTTTTGCCAAAACAATTGTGTTATTTCACTTTCTGTCTTCCTGAAAATAAAAGACCTCCAGCAAATGAAAATAAAATGGAGAAAAATGAATCATTTGGAAGAGTCTAGAACAGAAAAGCTGTCTTCTATCAATTTTGATGTCAGATGGTTTGTTTTTCTGCTGCTCATCTGTCTTTGAGCATTTGGCAGCAATAATTGGACTGTACCTTTTCGATGCAAATGTTCTGAAGCTTCTGGAAAAGATGTTGTATATTTATTTTTTACTTCTAAGTAGAATACTAATTAACTGTTTCAGCAGAGAGTGTTTACCATGCAATGGTGTCATCTGTGGCATAACACTGCTGTATTCACAGCCTTTTTTGGATGAATACCAGAGCTAGTGGTAGGAGTCCATGTTTGCATTAACTCTGGAGAGTTAAAGCAACATTACAGACAAACAGCATGAACATGTAGGAAGTTACCCTGATTATCATAATTTCAATGTTTTGGGCTAAATTTGAGTACATGGTTTAATTATAGTATCTATTTTGCCTTTGTTTTTAGTAGCAATACAATTTCAAATAAGCTGCTTTATAGAAATTAAAATATTTAACTCAACAGCTACATTTTCCCATTTTTCATTAAATGTTTATCTGTAGCTGAAGCAGGAGCAGTTCCCTTTGTATTGTAGTAGCAATGTGGCATCCAAAAACTCAATGGCTGCTGTACCTTGAGCAAGACAAATGGAAAGAAAACTGAAAAGTGATGCAATGAAAACAAGACTATTCTTTAAAAGAGTAGTATGATTTCCCTTAGATTTTGTGAAAAACAAGCATAGGGCTGCTTCCAGTGTCCCTTCTGTAACCTAAATACCACTATTCTTAATTCCTCACCCTTCCTCCAGCACTTCCATCTTAGAACTGGCCCACAGGCAAAAATTGGCGGCTGTTATTTTAAACACGCATCAGCTAAAAATAAGCGTGCTGTCATGTTAACTGTTTACATGCAAATGGCCAATTAGACTTCATGCATATGCCCCAGAGACAAATCCAGTTGTTTTGCCTGGAGATTATCTTGTCCATTGCATGAGTCTATTTCTCAAAGTTGGCTTTTCTATACGAATTTGCTTAGAACGACCATAATGATGGCCTGGCTTTCTACCTTTCTTAGCGTTTCATTTTATGCATCAAAATTTATCCTATTATGGGTTTTTTTGGGGCCCAATCAGTGCATTGGAAGTTTCATATTTTCTTCCTTGTCCATGGCCAAAAGAACCCCGATGGCCTTTATTTTTGCAGTCCTAAGTATACATTCCAGCACTGCTTAGAGCTTCTGAAATAGATGATGTGGCAGTTCATGTAAACATAACCTACACAGTACAGGGAATTTTGTCAAGGAGCTTGCTCTCATATTTAAAAGACCTTAGTTGAATCCTAAATGACTGAGGTCTTTTCTTTAGCTCTGTTCCAATAGGATCTGAACCCACACCATTTCTGTATGGTACTTCTGACCCCCAACTTTGATGACCTGTGCTGAGTTGTTGAAATAATCCTGTAATCTTCAGTTAGCTAATGTCAAAGGAAAATAAATAGACCATAAAAGAAGGATGACAGGAAAAAGACAAGAAGTCTTTACAATAAGATGCCACTGTACTCCTCAGCTTTCCCTGCCAAGGAGTAATGACCTGAGCAATTAATTTTATCAGTATGGTTGAGTTTACTCAGCTCAGCTCTGGCTGCTTCTTTTCTTAGTCTCCTTCTCTAATTCTCTGGAATGCCTTGAAGTTTTGCCACAAAATCATGAAATCTTCCTATGAAATGATGCCATTGGTTAAGGTTTGGTTTTACAATATAAGGCAATAAAAATAAATGAGATCTGGCTGAAACATTTGATTTCCAAATTTTTTCAGTTTTACATTTGCATTATGATGTTAAATTAAACACATGCCAACATTGTCCTACATTTTATTGTATAAAAGCCAAGCACTAGCTATGAATCATATCTGTTACCTGCTAATGAAAAAGATTTATGTATACTTTGTTAACTTGTTTTGATTTCATTTAGTTGTATTTGTGTTGCAATTTATGTATGTATATAAATAGTTTTTCTATTGCCATTGTCAACATACTTAGAACTGGATTCTGAATTGAGGTCTACAGCAATATTTTCTGGCTTGTTCTATCAGCTACAATGCCCATTAGCAAACCGATTTAGCAAGACACATGGTGACATAACACATTTGATACCAAAACCAAGACATTCTGTCTAGAATACATGAGAAGCCAGCACTCATCCCCAATTACCAAGAGGAACACTGCCCTCATATTAAATTCTTTTGGTTGCTTTTGATCACCACCATTAATGTGTTGTGTGGTTTTAGATATTTGGAGCTAGAAGTACAAATGCATTGATTATTGTGAAACAGTAACGTGTAACAACAATAACTTCATCTGTAGTAAGGCATGCAACACCGTAATTACGGTGGGGTGGCTAAGAAAGCAATCTGGAATGAAGAGGTGGGGAAAAACCCTGGGAACCTGCTTGAACAAGAATTGCTTTGCAATTCTCTTCTCCTTTTGCATATTCCTTTGTCAGTTGGGCTCTCTAAAGGAAAACAGTTTGCAGCAATATTTTTTACAGGCATATTCTCTCTTCCAATTTCAATCAGATAGAAGCAAATCCTGGCTTTGCTCCACAGGTATCTTTTTAGGTAGAAGGGCTGATAAGCAGCTGAGCTGCATGAATGAGGAGTCAAGGGCTCAGGCTTCTGAGGATAAAGGGATCCACTTAAGTAGATGCTTAAGTTGTACTAAAGTCCATAAGTCACGAACCTGTACTTAAGTCCTTTGCTTAATAAAAACTAACTCAAATACGTATTGGAGCACTTTGCTATTGGGGAAGGGCTAAGTCTTTCCCTGAGTATCCTCTGCTGCTTATGTCTTTCTTGCTCAGTGGAGAAAAACTTTTTGCATATAAAATACGTAATCCCTTCTACCAAAGTCTTCACATTCAGCTCCTCAATAACACAGAAATTAAGTGGCCCTTCCTTCCCAGCATGTAGAATGACCAGGTGTCCAAGCATTTTACTCAAACTGCATTCAAGTACAAAGTTTCTGCCTTATTCTTCCAATAGGTATGAAGTCATGTTTTCATATTTTATTTAGGAACGCCTTGTGACTGTTTAAGCTCTGGAGATAACTCTTTGATTTTATTTTTCCCATCACAGTACTTCAATCTGAAAAATTTATGATGTGTTTCATCATTGTGAATTTCTTTCCCTAATTTAGTATCTGTTAGATGGAATGATGTAGTGCCTTGTGTAAATAATGCCTCTTATATTGGCTTTTATTCCTTCGCACTGATGGGCTCTTCCCTTTGGAATTGGATCACTGTGTATCGGTGTTCAAGCCAAGTTTGCAATCTTCCCTATTTGTTTTATATTCATTCTTGCTTGTGATTGGACTGCTCCCATCCACCAAAATATGAGTTTAACTAGTCAAGCTTATGTGTAACAGCACCTAAATCTTATTATCATGGAGCAGTCTTTGCACAGACTACACAGAATGTAGCAAATTGAAATAGTGGGTTCAATTTGAGCACATAAATATTTTCTCTTTTATGGAATATCTTTGATGAAAGCACAGAATCATAGAATCATTTAGGGTTGAAAAACCATGTAAGAGTGAGTCCAGCTGTTAACCTAATGCTCCCAAGTTTATCACTAAAACATACCCTTAAGTTCCACATCTACATGTCTTTAATACCTCCAGGGGTGGTGACTCCGCCACTGCCCTTCTTTCTTTAAGTACCTGCTTGTACTTCATGGTAAACTCTAAGAACTAATTTTTAAAAAACTTCAGTTCTAATCCAAAGATTTTTAAAGGGAGATGGATGAAATCCTAACCTTACATGGCCATATAGTTTTTAAGGTCTCTGATTAACTTTTTAAATTTAGACTCTGAAGTTCCTAGAAGAATGAACTTAAACCTATGGACCAACCACACTAAGTTATTATAACAAAAATTGGTTAAATTACAATTTAAGATTTTCCCGAGTGTCTCAAACTTCTGAGGAGAATAATGGGAAAGAATGTTTTGCTGTAAAATGAAAGAAGGAGGGAGCACAATGGGAGAAACAATAAAAGTCATGGAAATGATTCTACTTTTACCTACTATCTGTGGTTCTGGCATGCCATAGTGATATGTAGAGATCTATACAATACTGAAAATCCATAGCACTGGTTTAATGACCAGTTTCATAGATGCAAAGCAAAGCACACCCATTAGCACAACATTTTATATGTATATAAATGTCTTGTCATGAAAGACTGGAGAGGTTTTCATTGATTTCTATTATAGCTCTGTAACAGGTGTGATTTATGCCATTACCAGGAAATTAATACATAGGCATAAAGTGAATTTATACCCTGACTGCCCCATCCCTCTTGTTGGCACATAACACTGAAAGATTGGGGGTGTTTTACTCTCCCCTATCAGGCTGATATCCCTTCCGTAATTTAGAACTGAGATTTCTAGAGTATTTATGTAATTTTGCTTGATTGTTCTCTACATCACCATTTGGCAGCTCCTGGGTTTCAACCCTTACTTTTTCCAGCAGGTTTTTCGGACAGTTATAGCCAACTGTAGTCAAACCTTGCTGGATTTCATGTTGCCAAGTTGGAAATAAATTGTGATTTTATCTAATCTAACTTCAACATAAGGACAAATTGAAGTTTTGAAAGATTGTAATAAAAGCTGCATGAGTGTAAGCGTGTCTAACATTTTTACTAGGACAAAACCTTAAAGGACATCCATCATGACAGGGAATATTGAAACATTGACTATATGTATCTGTCAAATGAATGTATGATTAGACTTTGGCAGGATGGGAACTGATCATTTGTTCTTAGAAATTAATTCTACATCACAGATTTTTTTTGTTTCTGTTTCACACATTACTAGACTTTATTTTTAAAAAATGTTGGTTAAAGGTGTTAGAGCAAGAAGGTAATTTCTTTAAGTACACTTGTTCTATTCCTTGGAGAGCACAGAGGTATAGTAATATAGCAAAATATGTAAAACTGAGAGTTTCCATAACTGAATTATCAGGAGCAGAGCATTGCACAAGGGGCATGCCCAAATAGATCACTACATTCCTGTTCCTCATACTTTTTATTTATTATACAGTCCAGTGGATTTCACTGCAAGAAAGTTCTAAAGATTATATTGCAACCATGTTTGTCTCACAGCTCCAGCAGAGAACAAATGGGATTTTTTTCTGCCAAATTCTCCTACAAGAGCAAGTGTTTCTTTAGTAGTTAAGTTTTTTAAAAGCACAGAGATTTCTTTAAAAATCGAATGTTAGGTAGAAGTAGGAGCTGGAGTGCCAGATTCCTGGCCTTTGATGGGCCCTCTGGACTTGTCTGCAGTGGTCTTTCCATTGAGAATTCCTTTTATAGGCTTTATTTTCTGAATTCCTTTGCTGTAGTAGTTGCATTCAGAAAATGACTAATGGTTTAATTATGCAAAAATAAATGTTTTTCATAACTCCTCCCACTGAGCATTCTCTCTCTCATAGAAGATATTGCATAAGAAGGAGCTGATAAATACTGTAACTTAGTATTCAAGATTATATGTCATTTAATTTAAATTAATTAGGCATGAATATTCAATTAACTTTGAAATAACCCTCTGACTGTTCTGTCCAATAGTTTAAATTCTTTCTTTCTAAGAGAGACATCTATAACATTATGTCAAGGAGTGAATGGATTTATTGGGAGCTCACAGCTATCTCTGTGGTAGGGTACAATTATTTAATTTAAACAATATATGAATGACCAGAAATAACAAGGATAGCAAAAAGGTGCTGGTTTTAATCTGTGATAATAATATAGAATTATATTAAACCCTACTTTATATGTTTTTACATGCAGACTATGCAGTTACTTTATACAGAAATATCAGGTCCATGGATGATAGAGTGATCAGTGTAATTCGTTCCCTCATTCAGAACAGAATTTTGATCTCTGTTTTTAACAAACTAATTCAGTACATTTTATGTAACGTTTGGGGACTTAGCTGCTTCTTCAAGAGTTCAGCAATTGTAGTTCTTGTGCCCTTATAATTCGGTGTCATGTTGCATCTCTCATTGAAAAAGCTTTCAAAGTCATTATAAGACATCTTCACGTCAGTGATAATTCATTTTTGTAATTTTGAAAATCAGATTACTACGTAATGGACGGCTGCTAATACGTACCTTAGAATGTTTCACTTTATTAACGATTTCTGATGTCTTGTTTTCTCGCTCTTTGGATTCAGCTCCTCTTTCACTCAGGTGCTTTGGTGTCCCTAAGCCTTTCTGGGCCACAGCTGGAGAAAGTGGTGATTGACAGGACCCTGGTGGGGAAGCTCATCTCCGACACCATCAGTGATGGTAATTACACCCATGTGCAAATCAATTGCCTACATTAACAATAGAGTAGAGAAACAGTATGTCAACAGGTAGACTAATTATTGCCACTGGGGACTTGCAAACTCAACAAGTAATTGCATGTAATGCTATAGTTACAACCCTCAGGACTAAGAACACTTTAAGAATAATATTTAACATCAAAGTTTTCAGGCTTGTCAAATGCTGCATGGGTTTCTAAAATTCCATTTCTTACACATTGTAACCGCTGTGAACATGCCATTTGAACTTGTCATGTTTGTTTCGTAGGTGGGAAAATGGGACAGAACCAAACATCAGCCAATTGAATAGTTACATGGGATAAAGCTGTTATTAAAAAAGGCTGGATAACATCAATTATGTGGAGGTGTTCTCATTCAGTTTCTTGATACCCAGAATCTCACTACTGTTATTAACTAGTGACTGCTAAAAATTAGGTTTTCATTTAATGCAGAAGAAAACTTACAAAAACATCCCTTTTTCCACAGCTGTATGATATGACTCATATCGTTGAGAAATCAACTGGTATCTTGGCTTCTGCACAAGCAGGAGTATGAAATTTTGGTGTGAGCCATATTACATGTGCACTACCTTCCAAATTCTTTAAGAGTAGACTCACATTACATCCTTCTAGTAAGAATATGAGCTTAATTCTGGTTTGATCTTTAATGATTTGTTTTTCTCTCTACCCAGGCATCTATTGTATATTGGCCTAGTTTTTTAAGAAACTACAATACTGTGTCCCTCTGATCTTATCAATATATAGTAGTTTAGTCTTGAAAATTAGCATTAATATAACTATGTTAGTAGAATCTTTATTTATAAAAAAATTTAACACTGACCTCATTTTTTGTTAACTAATTACACAGAGAGCACAGAACATGTTTACTATCTTGTCTTCTTTTTTCACTCTTCACCTTAATTACTGGACTACTAATTCCATCTAGATTTTTTTGCTCTCTGTTTCTGGAGGGAGGATTTCCTACTTTCAGGTAGGAAAAAAATTAGGAAAGCATGGAATCTAATGTTATACCCAAATTGAAGTAGTTTGCAGAAATTATTTGGAGTACTTTGTCTTTAAAAAATAATAAAAAAATAAATTATATGTATCATGCCTTACCTTGGCTTAATATGTCATAGAAATACAAATATTTGTTTAGGAAATACTGCTAACTAAAAAAGCTTACAACTAAAGCAACAATAAAGCAACAAATATGTTTTGCTACATTTAGACCACTGTATTTATTACATAAATAATATTATATAATGTTTTGTCCTTATTTTCATTTATTCAAGATTTTCTTAAACCTCCATGTTTGCTAATACCCAGGTCTGAAGGTGAAATAAAATTGCCTCTGTTCAGTAAAAGCAAACCACTCAATAACTTTCATTGCAATACAGTTTTTATTGTCGTGAACAATAAAAGAAGATGCTTTTGTTATCCACACAAATAGTGCTCAAAATACAAATTTTTATACTGAACTATCCTTACATGAGAAACATGAGATAATGTTGTCCTAGAGGAAATTAATTTTAATTCAACAAAATAGCACATCTGACTTCAAATTACATTTGTGATTATAAAGTTGCCCAAGAGAAATTCTACATTTAGTACAAGAAGCCTGTATAAAAAGAAAAATTCTTACTTCAGAAATGGATAAGGGTTACAATGTGCCAGAATTACTTATGAAATGTTGTAATTCTCATTCAGAGTAGCATGTCCTCTTAACATTTGGAATAAAGGTCAGACTGTGTGCACAAAATACAGAATTACTACTGCTTTTATAATCCTCCTGCGTCTAAGAAAGTCCTCCTGATTCTTATTATTTATAGGCAAAATTTCATCAGCATCTGAGATGTGCTGCAGCTCATCTTTAACATAAACTATGTCTGTGAGGACATCAAAATATTTTAACTGTGTACGTACATATTGAGGGTACCATGTTCAGTGGTTTTCAATTTTCATGTGTGTGCAGGATCTCAGTTCTAGCTTCTGAATCATCTTATCAGATGATTTATCACTTTTTTTTTTCCAAAAAAGCTAGTGTTGATGTTACATTTCAAAGGCAATTATTTGGCTCTAAACTCTACCCTTTAGCATTTGCATACCAGCTACTTCAGAGTTGTGCCAGGACATGACTGTTGGAAAATGAAAGTGGTTATAAATCAGACTAAAGAAAAGCAAAGCTGAGTAGCCAGTTTTCCATGCTTATATGTAAGACTAAACTGTCAATCTACTTAAGGATATGTAAAATTTAGATTTAAGAATCTGGGATATTAGTAATAAATGCTTTTTTTTTTATTTTGTTTTTCAGAGGTTATTCCACAGAGTTTGGTTTGTTTGTTTCTAAATCTGGTTCCACTTTAATTGGCGTTTTCCTCTTAGGAGAGATTTCTGAGTTTAGTCTGAGCTCAGCTTTCTAGATTTGTTTTAAACCAGCAGTGATTCTTCAGTGATCTGGTACTACTTACCCCAATGACTCACTTCATACTCAGACATCTCTTCAAGTGTGGGTGCTGCTTGAATAACTGGGTAACACTTGGGAAAAACCCTAAATACTATTTTCTAAGTAATTTTCATTGTCAGATTAGTTAATCACTTTTATGTTGAACGAATTTGGTCTAGCACCCCCGCATGACAACAGTGGGGATTCCACTGAGCTTTTCCAGACTTCAAGGGAGTCTTTTCCATCTTGGTTGCTTATATTGTTTGGGTGCCCCCATGTGAAGCTTTCAACGAATTCGTAACCCCTTGGAAGCCTAATCCTGCATGTAACAGTCTCCTTGGTGTCTGCAGCAGCACCAGGAATCTTGCAATGATTCAAAATACCAGATACACCTCCAGTACTAATTTGCTTTTATTGCTCTTAAGACAAGCTAAGTTGTATGAGGTGCATTTCTGAAATACTGGTGGATGTAACCATAGGACAAAGAAAATACTGAAGGCTGAGTACTGAGATGAAAATTAATGTGGAAGGGCATAAAATGTATATTTGAATGTAGTGGCAATTTGATATGAGATATGTTTTAGGATATTGCAGGGCTTTCAGTGTAATACTTAAGACACTGTCTTGAAAACAATTGCTTTTTGCAGCGTCTCAGTGGAGTGTTTGTTTTGTTCCTAGAGACAGGTATTACAGTGCTGACAATTTTTTTTTTCAGCTGTTCTTACAGACAATTTCATCATCTTGTCATTTGAGGACCATAACCAACTCTGCTTTATTCAGTTTACAAAGACAATGGATTCTCCCGATGTAAACAAAAGACTGGAAAAACTCTCTTGTTTGGACTTTAAGGTATAGATGCCAATGGTGACTGCAAATGTTGCAGGAACTATATACATCATGAATCACTGGTGTTCACTGATACTGTGTCGCAGCATAAATTGCAAACCTTTATATAATTGATCAGAGCAGCTCAAACTCTAAAAATGGCAATTACTGAAAAGTTGAAAAATATTACAATGGCATTCTGAGTTAAGGAGTTAAAATACTGGGGGGATCCAGATTTCTACTGTGTTTATTTTCAGGCTCAGACACACATTTGAGTTATCCCTCCTTGACAGATTACCTTGTGTCCATTGAGCAGCAATAAGTGACCCTTGGCACATTCTTGGCATCTAACAAGCATGAAGCAAAGTCTGTAACAGTAAACCTCAGTGTAAAAGATTTAAGTTTAATGTGTTTTACCCCTTGTTTGTTGTGGGCTGAAAACACACGCACGGTCAGTTACTGTGGCTCAGCTGATAGACACAAACACATGAAGCTCTGATAATTCAGTCTTCTGTCTGAGCTCCAAGACTGTTGTAGTTCTTGGCAGAAATCTTAATTTCCCTTCTAGTCACAGTAATGGTGTTGTTGGGAGTGTTGCTTTTAGAATTAAGCCGCCGAGTAAGGAGTCAGGATATAGAAGCTGAGTTTCTCACCACTGGCCAACTGTGTGTGTGACCTTAGGCAAGTGACTTGGTGCCTCTGTGTCCCAATTGACTAGTTACACAGTGAAGATTGAAATACTCCTTTTTTGCAGCACTTTTTGTGTGAGTGTGTCTTCACTACAATGACAGCAGCAGCTGAAAGGTAGCCTGGAGAGAGCTGAGCTGGCTTTAAACTAGCCAGTCTGGAGCTCAGTGGAAACCAGCTCATCTCAAGATGAATTACATTGTGTCTTGTATGGATTGATCTGGGTAGACATAACTTATTTCAACCATAAACACTTTGGCATCAGGACACCACTTCCTTAGGTAGAAGTGGTTGGTGCGACAGCAATATGAAAAAATAATCAGCCAAAGCAATTAACTTTGAACAGTTGAAATAGGGAAGGGGCTGCATCCAATTCACTGCAAGAATGAAGAAGGGTCAAGCCTTTTCCCAAGAAATGTAGAAAGATGTTGTGAGCAAAAGAGAGAGTTTGTATTTATTTCAGACTGGATAAACATTAAAGAAAACAATCTTATGCTAGCAAATATTTTCCCCTTGACAGCCCCTCAGTTATTTACTTCCTCACATAAGGGAGCTTGCATCTGCAAGGCAAGCTTTTTAAGGATGTGTTTAATTTAAGTTTTGCCATAATGTGTTTTAACTTGCTTGGTAGAAATACTTTCTGCTAGGATTAATATCTAATACATTTTCCAGGCTGTTTCAGTTCAGGGCCTCTTTTCAGCAATGGCTTGTGTTTGCAAGATTGATCCAACCTCTGTAACGTGGATTTGAGACAGTTCACTGTTCACTGGGAACCGAGCTGATACATACTTTACTTTAAAATGCTGTGGCTTGTGCCTGGCCTGTGGCGTTCATTGCAGCTGTGCTTTAGGAGCGAGTGTGGTGTGTGGCGGGGCTTTCTTCTTAATAGCACTAAAGTTTAACGAAGAAGCTGTGGTGAACTGCCTTTGCCATTGAAGTGTGAGGGCCACAGCTTCTGACTTAATGTTTAGAAAAACCAGAAGTATCTGCTGCACTCCTTAATAGGGTTGTTAAATTCAGTTCTTTGCTGACACAGCTGAGCTTCTCAAAACACCTCCATGCTCAACGTTAACTTTGCTTTCTCTTGAAATCAGTGGGAATCACTGTGGAACATTTCTTTGCTAGCCAAAAAAAAGGCATTTGCATTTTTTAATTGAATGTTCTTTTGTGTGAGGCTTGCTAGTTAGGCAGCTAAATATAATTTTTATTATCTTTGGAATTCCACCAGTGTGAGACTGCAGAAAGTATTATTCACTTTTGCAATAATATTGTGTCAGCTCTCTGCATTGATTTAGAGTTCTTCATGGCTGATTTTTGGTCAAATTTCAAAAGCTGAAAAATCACAGACACAGCACTAATGTCACTCTCAGTAGAAAAATAAGATTGTCCTCAATTGCAACTGTACAAACTTGTAATAGTATGTAACAATATGTAACAATAACAAATGTTATTGTTAAATGGGGGTTTAGGGAAAAAAATGGTTCTTTAGAGTTGGGGTTTTATTTAAGAGAAATTGAATGAAAAAGGTAGCATGCACTGGTATAGAACTAACACGGGATTAAAATCTGGAGCCAAGATTCAGGAAATTTGATTATAGCCTTCATTTCTGCCTCTGACTTTTGGTGTAGCCTTGAGAAACGTAGTATTTGGGTTTACAGTCCCATTTCTAAAATGAGGGAAGTGTTTGTAATGGTATAATTAAATTTCTGTCATATTATCATTGTAATGATAAGCAACCTCACATTGTTCAATGTCCAGGCTCATGGTGGGCAAAATTGGCAGCAGTGTTGGACTGCCAGAGTTCTGTCAATAATAAGAACAAGTCAACCATGCTTTCTTCCTCACAGATTGATATTTGTCCAAAAGTTGAGTTTTTACACAATGCATACCTAAATGAATGAATTAATCTCTCTTACCCTCTTCCTTTCTAATTGATACCACCTTGAATTTTGTTTGCACTTTGAAACAATAAAGGAAGACTTATTCTATAAATCACTACAGTCTTGAAGACCAGCAAAATAGAAAACAAACTATTATTATTTACGTTTTCTGAGTGACATGAGTCCATGTTTGCGAGTGACATGTCTAATGCAAGACATTGAGGTTTACAAAAATTTGTGGCTGTTTTAACACCTGAAATTGTTATGAACAGTTAACAGTACAATACAGGACTAATTAATACATGTGGAAGTATTTGTTCTTTTCCAGACTAATCAAGGTGTTGTCACCAAATTAGCTATTAGTATATAGTTCTAATTCAGGTAGCAGCTACCTGCTGACTATTGTGTATGTTTTATCTTTACCCGTTAAAATATTTTGACAAGTGAAACACGGGATGTTCTGAAAATACTGACCTTTTGCAAGTTTTTCCTGTCTGTGTTTTTAATCCGTTTCAATTTACTGAAGGAGACTGAACAAGGAGTTAAATGTTTACCATGAGAGAACAACATTGGTAATTACTTTGATTTCAGTTCCTTTTGATGTGTATTCATGGGATGAAGAGGTCAATAATATTATGACCATGCAAATAGAAGAGGGTTCTTTTTGACCATATAAAAAACAGCAAAGGATTATTAAAGCATTAACCTTGATTTTAATGGCCTTGGTTGAGAGCTGAGATCACAATTTGGATGAGCCTGATTATTTACTAAATACAATACATAAATGCAACGGGTTCTTAACACCCATTGCACTCTGGCATTATCGCATTACTGCCAGCCTTTGTTGCCTTCCAGACAGGAATATGAAAGCAATCTGTCATGTAGTGAGACTGGCTCCAGAAGCATTTCTCTGATAAGAAGACCCCCTGCCCTTTGCTAGTGTCTGGTCCAGTAGGCTTAGCCATGCGCTTAATCCCCAGAAAGTGGTTCGATTATTGCTGACCAGCAATGGCAAGATAGGTTTTTTTTCCCCTAGCTATCAACCTTCCATTAATTCCTTAAGCAGAAATGCGGTGCAATCTATATTTCCTTGGCATGTGTCACCCAGATGGTGCACTGCTCATGTTTTCAAATAACCATGCTCCAAATAACAGAGTTTGAATAATAAATTCCACAAATCCTTCCTGAGAAAGAGGCACAATTCTCAAGAGCTGCATAAACTTTACGCATGATGCTGTAGCTCATCCACATTATGCAGAAAAGTATATGTTCTTTTGCAAAGCGGATGTTTGTGTTTCCATTCCTTAATTTTGGGAGGAAGAAAAAAGATATATGTTTGCTCAAATACTGTAGAATATATTTAATATTTGATTATGTCTTAAACACTAGCCTTAGCTCCGTGGTCAGCTTTGCAGAACTTGTCATTTAATATGGCTAAGCTTAAATCCTGTGTGGAGGTCGATGCTGTCAAGCAACCATGACTGTACATTTTGGTATTGATTGGAGTCATTGCAGTAAATTCCTTCTTAACTCATATTCCTTTCCATCCCAATCCCCTCCCCACAGATAAAAGAGTGAGCATGTCTTTCTGTCTGAGGAGATATTTTTCATGTTTACAGACAGCCTATATGAAGATATATGTACGCAGTGCTCTGCGTATATATACATTCTTTCTCACACATCCAAAGTAAATGCTCCCATTTGCTCCTACTATGCTATTTTATCACCTCAAATATTTCCTGAATTTTTTTCTTCCATCAGATTTCTTATGTTGATATACTTGGACCAGAAGGTAGAAGGATGAAACGTCACCTGGCAATAAACTGTATGCAAGATATGGTCATTTGCTGGTGGTCAGCAACTAGTGATGGAGCATGGCCTTGGTCTCCTATTTCCTGTCAGAGGGACAGAGCCAACCTATTGCTATTAGGCTGTGCACATGGCAAATTGGAGGTAAAGTGATGAACTCTCTTGTTACGTGATTTTTTCGGGTTTGCTAAAGAAAGAACTATTCAACTTAAATGCATATTCAAGTAGATATAAAGAACAGATATTATTAAAACATAAGACAGGAAGATCAGCCATTCTAATCTTAAAAACAAAGGTTTGTTACTTAACAAAAAAGCCCCTTATTTACTGTGTTTACTATTTTCACATCAAAACTGTCAGCCTGAGAAGTGTAGCCAGTCTTTATCATGGAACAGCTTTGGTGCTGCTAACACTGAAAATAAAAGTGTCAGAATTCCACTAGAAAACTCTAATATGAGTTAGCAGTTGTAACTGTTGCATGTAAGTCTGATGCAATTATTTTACATTGTCTGCAATGTTAACTGATAGGCAATTTACATCTCTTTCAAGTGTTTTTCATAAAATACTACCTATGCCCAGATGGTGTTTAAATTTTTGTTATGAGTATTGATCAAATCAGGGACTGATATTTTTCTCAAAGGAAAAGTTAAAACTCCCCATCTGCAGGTGGGAATATAAAGTATGAATTAGGACAAAGCTACAAGCTGACCCTGCTCCTGGCACTTGCTTAGCTTACCTTTATAGGCAGATGTTTTCATTTCAGCTATTTAATTTTTGTTTCATCTATTTAAGAATATATTAACCCAATTTGTTAGGTAGAAGTATAAAAATGAAGTTATCTGGGCATACTCTGAAAGATCTGGAGTCCAAATTTCAAATGTAAAAGCTTTTCTGGACTAACATCTTGTATAGATATTTCTGTATTTGGAATTTTATTTTCGGTTTATCTTTACCCACTTCTAATATGGACTAAAATGGCACTGACTCTGGGAGAAGAGCACAAACTCAAGGATGAGCTGTGCAATAGCTGTTCTGGATTAGCTATTGCAGACTATTTCCCTGTAGGGAAAACCCCTAAGTAAGACTTAAGAATAAGCTACTCTTACAAACAGCATCCTCCTCTCTTTAATTAGGGAAGATGTAAATGTTTTAATGTCTTGGAACTATTACTTTGTTAACTAATATTCATTTAAGTGAGATCCTTTTCCCTTGGGATTTTCTACCTATTGAAAGCGAAGAGAACAGATAGTTGAGACAGCTTTTCTTTTCTTATTTCTGTCATTAGTCACTGTAGAATTGAAGTTTAAATTACCTCCAGCTCTGCCTTCTTTACTTCTTTTCAATTGACCTCTCTCCACTTGCGGTCATCTTTGACTCATCTCTCTCCTCTGCCTGATCTACACCTGCAGTTCTCCATTCCCCCTGCAGCTAGGCCAAATCACATAGAAAAAATTACTCTGGGAGCTAAAATGTGTGGCTGTTCTTTGTAAGCTTTTCCAGCCTAGTCTCTGTGCCAGTTATTATGAAACTTCATCCTACTAACATTTCAGACCTTATTTCCTACCATGACTTCTGTATGTCCAGGTTCTGACAATGACATTCCTGTGCCTTTTTTTTCCTTCCCACATTTTCCAGAAAGCTCTCTAATGCCAACATAGCAGTTTGTAGTCTCTATTTTCTATGTTTTTTAAAAACTCTTAAGAAATTCACAGAAACCACCCTATCAGCTTGAAGCTCTCTGTGTTTCATTTTATATGTTTTAGGGAGATCTCCAAATCACAGCATTCCCCTGCATCTTTCAATACACCTTGTTTTGTCCTTTTCTGGTTTAAACTCTAGTATAGTCCCAAGCACTTCACTGCTGCTTTAAACAGTAGTGGTAATAAACATTCACTGAGGCTTTAGGTCTAAAGTCATAATCATTTTAGTTTGGTCCATATTGTAACAGAAATATAAGAAAATTCTTTTTAAAAGCAGCACTGCCAAATTTGACTGTTTGGTTGCTTTCCCCTTTCTGATTCTTTGCCTGTACTTGTCTGTTTTAATTCTAAGATCTTCAGATTAAATTTCTTTTCCTGTATTTATCAATAAGTACCAAGCACTATTCCAGGGCTATGGAAAACTTAGTCGTATATGAGTAACAAACTGTCTTGCTGGTTGTCAATTAGGCTGTTCCATGAACTCAGCTCTTGGATGCTCAGGAAGGCTCAAGTCACTCTGCCTATATACTTAGCCTATATATCCATGATGTGTCACGCATGGCACTGTTTGCTTGAGGTTTTTTGTTTGATTTCTGTGGCATTCCTTATGGGCAGGAGGTAAATTCCTGTGCATGGATGAGAGAATGTCATAACCCAGCTCTAGAATTAGCATCAACACACAGTCTGCATTTAACTGAGGTGCATTTTTCCCCTACAGTCTTGGAGGGGAACTTTAGCTTAACACCTTTAACTTCTGAAGGTCATTTAATAGCTTATACATGAGAAAAAGCATAGTTAGCATTTCTAAAGAGCTTGTAAACAGTTACTCTCTAGGTCAGATACCACAAAAATACAGTGCTTCTGTAATCATGCTTATTTTTCTCTCTTTGCCTCTAATCCCTTGCCATTTGTAGTGTTCCTCACGTATAGATTTGAAATAAAAAGTGGACATGCCATTGTTATTCATGAAAGTAAATCCATGTTTATCCTATTTGACTAGTAATATTAATTTACTCCCAGTAAAAGATTACTGTCAACAGAAGAAGAATGAGAAGCGTGAACTTACTCAGTTTAGAGCATTTATCAAAAAGAAGTGTAGTGAAGTAATACCACCAATATTTTACTTGAAAATAGTAGCATCAGTTGGATAAAATAGCATCATTATCTAGAATTAGGAGAAAAACAGAAATTGCTGAATAACAAGACCAAGAGGAGCTGTTTGGCATGTTGGGTTTATGAATCCAAGCCCAAGGAAATGAGTGAGTGCTCCCCACAGCCATCACCTCAGTGCTGACCTACAGAAACCACAAAATGACCTGCCAGCTGCTGCCATTCCTGTTGCTGGGGCAGGGCAAAGGCAGATGGGCACTTACTTGATACTACTTCCTGCCTGGAAGAATTTTCTGAGTGATCCTGGCTGCCCACCAGAAGAGTGCTTATTAGGATGAGGACAGGAATAGCTCTGGGATGAGACAACTCAACCCCTCATCATGATCATCACCTGTAACTACACGTTCTGTGTTGGGATGATTCACACCTCACATGGAGTGTTTGGGATTGTGGGATTGTGTACTTCAGCAGCTTTGCAATTCAGGGAAGGAAATGCATTTTACTTTATAAACACACCATAAATTTGATTTGAATTTTGCCATGTGGCATTATATTTTAGCACTTACTACTGTTAAGGCTACAGTAACCTCTATTCCTCTACAAACAGAAATAACTTTTTCCTTACAAATCTTGACTTATTTTACTGATTTTTTTTTCTGAGATCAGTGTTTCCTGTGTTGAATTCTGTGAGGTGGTGAATGGTGAAGAATTGTCCCTTGCAGAAATAAAAGTGCTTTTCTCTTTAGCATGTGACCTTGCTTTGGTGTGCAATGTTGCTGCAGAAGTATTTGTCTGTTGGACATTTGTCTGCTTTCCTGTGTGCATGGGTTTCCCCCAGTAAACTCACCCATTCTCTAATATATTTATTTAATTATTAGGGTTTTGTTTGGTTTATTTGTTTGGGGTTTGTTGGGTTTTTTAATGTTAAAGTACCAACAATCAAAGAATGTTATTTAAATTGTCTCCCTGTGGAGATAATGCTGGCATTTTGATTTCAAAACCAGAAGAGGAATCTTCCAGAAATTATTTCAAACAATTTGCTATGAATGAATAGGATCTGATGTGAAATCATCTTTGGATTAAATGCTTTAGGAGAAAGTTGTGTTAAAATCAACATGAACTTTATTCTGCAAACACAAATTAACAGGAGGTGCTGATGCCAGGGCTCAGTTAGTGTAGCACTTTGCATTTGTCTTCACCATTCTTATTTTCACTCCATTTAGTGCTAGTAGGAATGACTGAAATTATACTTCAATGTTGTGGAAAAAATAATTTCCCTGAGAGAGAATATTATTTTTCTTTCTCCCAAGAGATAATATTTAATAGTTATTGCTTTCACATTGTGCCTCGGATTTGTGAAATAAGCACAGCAGATCTTTTCTGTGTGAGCTGTCCTACAGTTACTGGAGTGCTCAGAAAAACATCTACCCTGTGTGTGTGAATGGCTGAAATACCTCTCACACACATACAGCAAAGAATGTGAAATCCTCTGTTTCACATTGGGTTAGAAGTTCAATGAATAATACAGGATAAAGATGATGATGATAAATTTTGAAAGAAAATAAGAATAAGTGTTGACTGGAGATCTAAATAATAAGATTGCATGTAGGTCTGTAGATACAATGCAGCCAAATAAGTAACCTGGAGTAGGAGCCTTTCATTTTTATTTAGAAATGTTTCAAAGTAGGGGTTTTTTCTTCTTTCATCTTCACTGTGCCATATTTAAAACTATTTTGCTCTGGTGTGCACCGCACTTCCCGCTTTACATTTCTAATTAAAATGTTTGTTGCTATTTGGAACCTCACTGTGTGAAATTAAATAAACACTTTTTTAACATCCATAAAATAAATCAAACATTTTTTTCTCATCTGAAAGACACACAATTCAGTCACAGCAAGCTTATTTCTCTGTTTCTTTTGTTTTCTTTTTTTCATCTGCCTGGTAAGCTAATTTTCTGCTGAAGAACTACTGGTTAAAACTCTTACTTGTTTTGCTATGTGGACTTTATCTTTTCCCAGCACTGTATGCAAAATACTTCAATTTTAAGTGTTCAAAGATTTTCACTGAGAAGAGTGATACTGCTCACACAAGCTAGCACTATTATTTCTCTCAAACATAAAATGAAAGAGAGTGTTTTAAGTAGCATATCAGGCCTCTTATTTACAGAGATTAACAGATTCCTTTACTTGGATTATTATGATTCCTGCCTCTAGGATTCGAGAACCTGGCAAATGTAGCATCCCTCATCCTGCTGATGAGCCGATGCAGAATCCAGGCCAGTACTGCAAGGGGAAAACAATATAAATGTGCAGTAGTGGTGCATGACTGCTACATTATAAAGGAAATATGTATAAATTACATGGACGGTATTTAAATGCACGTACTTTATTTTTGTAGCATTCATGTCATAAAACTTCTAAAATTTTAATTATTTATGTATTTATTTTAGCGAAAGTAATTGGTTTTACTTCATACAAAATACTTCCAGAAATCTTTTCTTGCAATCCAAGGCTAAGTGCTTAGTCCAAGATTTATGGGAAGTATTTAACATTGAATGGACTCTACAGCCTGCCATGTGGTATTACAGCTCCGTCTTTTCAGATCCACTGCCCTGTCCCGTCCTCCACAAATCTGACATTTGTTCCACCCTTTGCTGAGGAAACTCCTCCAGCTTTTGCTTTCCCATCCCATACAAATGTTTTGTTAAAATGTTTTGATGTCACCTTTCAGGGTTTCAGAGATCTGCTGCTCGTCAGGAAGGAATCTCAGCAGATTCCTTTAAATGGAATGCTAAAGCACGATATGCACTATATTTACTACCATGTGGCTACTTACCAGATAGAAAAACAATTGGCAGAATACCATCTTCTTGGGGAAAAAAAAAGTTTTGATTATTAGACTTCTTATCTTTCAAAAGCATTGTACTAGCATTATTAACATTTCTGTAGTTGTGTGTCTCTCTGCTTTAGTTTTCCAGTTAGTGGCATGAAGAATGAATAATAAAACTAATTTCTGACAGAGAAACCCAAATCTTCCCTCTCAGATGGAAGAGAATATTCATTTTTCCCCTTCAGAATGCTGAATACCAGATACATTCAGCAGAACTGGAAGGCAGAATGAAGAGGTCTCTTGGTTTGGTTCTCTTCCTGCAAGAGGCACATGAGGCCACTGATGCATGAGAAGCAGCTTATCTGTTCCAATCTACAGAGAAATGTTTCTCTTGTTTTCAGCCAGAATATGAACAGCAGTGTCTAGAAAGGTTTCCTTTAAGCCTTATGTGTTTAAACATTATGCCAAAACCTAGTTTTGAAAGGCAACAAAGAGTTTCTGTCCTTGCAGGAACTTTTTCCTAGTTTAGAAATGAGATATACAGCAACCAGACCTACCCTAGACTTCATTTCAAGGGTTTGCTCTCAAAATTATGTGAAGCTAGGAAGCTTCTCGTCTCAAGACTCATCAGATTAGTCTTCCAAAATGCAGGATTTTACTCCCTTTGAAATTCAAGGTAGTGATCATCATTTTGTCTTTTGCTCTAAGAAGGAGGGACAAAATTACGAATTGGGTACAGTTTACTTGCTGACTCTCAAACAATCATATGGAAACATTTATTTTTCTGTGACTATTTCCATTGCTGTTTTCCTCCAGTCACTTCTATGGAGTTGTAAAACCCGTGTTTCACATATTTTCCTCTTTATTGCTGTAACCTTCAAGGCCAGTCTCTCTTCAGAATTTAATAGTGCTTTCAAGCTCTCACCTCTCATATGCTTGATTATTGTGTAGGTCTTCATGACTTTCCTGTAGCTTTTGAAGAGTTGTCCAGAGAAAAATACTGGTTTGCGTCAAAATATGTAGCAGAATAATGCAGTACATTGAAACCTGCCACAGGAAGACAGAAATCTGAGTCCCAGAGGGCCTCAAGGCTCATTTCACTGAAGTTATGGAAGCTTTGAAGACTTGCTTGGGCAAGATTTCTGTTTCACACATTTGAAAGGGAGCTACCTGGGTGTCTGTACATACTCTTAGGGAAAACTGCAGAACAAACAGTAACACTTCACTTTGTCTTTATTTGGGGTTGGAGAGCTCTGTGGTCACAGTAATACTTTGTCCACAATTACCTCTTTTAGGAGTTTCCTTGCCATGCGCTTTAACACCCTAACACACTTCAGCAGCTCTAACATCTGCAGAGTAGTCACTGCAATGTTTTGTGGGCATAAAATGATTACTTGCAGAGGCTGAGGCATTGGTGAGGGAATGGTTGAGGTGAGAAAATGTTTTTCAGACTATAATAGTAATGTAATCTTTTATTTCCTCTTTGATACATATTTTCATGGATCTCTGTTGAGATTGGTTGATGTGGTTTTCACAGGTTGGACTCATTGGCTCGTCTAAAAGTAGCAAAGATTTTTGTGTTAATTGTCATCTGGTTTCCAGCTAGAGAATTGTAATAATCCTTTTTTTCTTTCTTTTGAATGAGAAACCCTTTTGCTGACAAAATAAGTAAACTGTCAGAACAAAATATCCTATCAGTCCGATCAACATCCCAAAAAGCTTGTTTATAAATTTATCAGTTACTTTAGAAGTAATGGGTGGTATGCCAAAAAACAATCTGAATTTCTTATTCTCCTTTACAGGACGAAAGGCTAAATTGCATGTTCAGTTGGTCTTGTGATCTGTGGAAATCAAATTTAAATTGCTCTACCATTATGTGTGCCTTTCTGTTTTCAACCTGAAGTTTTTAGATTTCCTTCCTCACCCTCTCTCTACCTTTTAATCACATTTTTTACCCTTTCTGTGCTTTCATACCACCTGGACTCAAGGGGCTTCCAAAAGTTGTGGCAGGTCAGCAGCTTTAATTTACAGTGTGGAGATTGTTGTGCGAATACCTGAGGGCAGGTTCGGCTCAGGTTCACATTTTCCTTTCAGTCTTTATTTCTGCATGAACAAACACCAGCAAGTTTCTGACTGACTTCCACTACTGTCATTCTTCTAAAGACACAGGTTTTCTCTCTATTTTTTATGAAATAGCTTTTCATAAGCTCATCTGTAACTTAATTACAGCTGGTTTTTCTCCCATGGTTTCCCTGCTCAAATCCTGTACAACAGCTCTCATTCAAACCTATTTATCATAGTACATGAATCTTCAGCCGTCTCCACTGCTGCCTCCACCACTTAAGGGTACTTCCCATGTTTCACACTACAGATTCTTGCTGTTTGCCAGCTGCTGTCTTTTTATCACATTCTGCCTTTGTGTTCCTCCTCCCTTTAACTATCAAGTACCCCATAATGGTTCCCCCTTTTCTGCTATCAGAAATTCATTTTTTCTTCATCTAAAACTGTATGGCACCGAAGAACATGTACCACCTACTCATTTGGCAATGTATAGCAGGTGCTGTTTTAACCTGCCATTGTTTCTACCACTACAGTGTAATATTTTCTGTTACCATGGCCCAGAGCAAATGATCAAAAATGCTCGATGCTCAGAGTAACTTACTATAGATTTTCCCTGGAATTTTGGGATTTTTACCCCACCCCCCTTGTGAATAGTTAGTTATTCTTTTATATCAGTCATCTGCTCCTTTCTCCTCTTAACATCACTGTTAGGACCATCCCCTCTTTTATCTTCTGTTCTGCTAACCTGTTACATTGGTCCAGACAAACGAATATGGCTCAAAGTCTATTGCAGAGTTCTTTTTATCAAATGAATTAAACTTTTCAATGTTCAAAGAGTAGACTTCAGAGCTCCGTTTCAAGAATGCCTGTTTGTGACTGACCCACATGAAAGCGCATTTGCAGCAGTCTATTTTTAAGAGTAAATCACTACAATGAGTACCAAAAAGGCTTTGGATTTTTGCCAGGTGCTGAGCTATGTCCGCACGGAGTGGGACCCCCTCGATGCCAGGTTCAGCTCTGTCCAGCCCGAGCAGGTGCTGACGGTGGAGCACTCGGTGTCCTCAGCCAAGGAGCCCATGGCCGACAGCTGCGTCTACAAGTGTGTCCGGAACAGAATCCAGTGCACCACCGTCACCAGGATCCCGCTGCGAGCCAGGGCCATCAGCTGCTGCAGAGATGTGACGGAAGACAAACTGGTGCTAGGCTGTGAAGACTCGTCAGTAGTTCTGTACGAAGCCTACAACCAAGTGACTCTGTTGGCCCAAGCAGAGCTGCTCCCTGCTGTAATAACCTACCACCCCTCCGGAGCCGTGCTGGTGGTCGGCAGCTCTCAAGGGGAGCTGCAGCTTTTTGACACAGCACTGTCCCCAATTAAAATTCAGCTCTTGGCACAGGACTATTCACCTGAGGCAACTCTGCAATTCAGTAAACACTGTGAAGTGCCCACCAGCCTCATCCAGATCCAGTGGGCTGCTCTACCAGTTGCATTTCCCAACCCCAACAGCATGGATATTCACGACCTTTTGTTGGTTAGATTTGACAAAGGACCCTTGGGAGTACTTCAGTTTAAACTTGGTAAGTTACCAAGCACATATGTTGAACCTTGAGCTGTCAAAGAAACATCTGTACCCCATAAGGTTTGGAACATCCTAATTTTAGATATATGAGACCATAGTCTTGAAAGCAGATTGTTCCAAAGATACTTGAAGATACCAAGGAGTTCTTTATGCTTCACAATAACTTTATACCTTTTCATACAGGGTCTGACAGAATAGGACCCTGATCTGCTGTCTAATCAGCATCCCATAATATTCCTCACTACTTCAATAAAGCATAACAATTTTTCATCTGGAAATTTCATTTAATCGGTGGCATATAATTTTAGGAATTGTATTCATTCTGTAGTAATAACCCTTACAAGTTAAAATAAGCTATATTTAATAATAGAATAGTAATGCTATTTTCCTTACCGAATTTTTTTTTTTGCATGTATGATGTATATTTGTCCAATATTCTGTTCTTCCTGGCTTCAGTACATGAAATTGCACCTTTTCTTCCTTTGAAGACTTTCCACAGAAGAAGGAGAATTTTCATGACCTTCAGAGCAGTTTGGTCTCTCAATTAATTTGCAAGGACTTGTGAATAGAAGAAGTAATAATGCTAATTTTAGAATTTATATAACACTTCTCATTTTAGGTGTAAATAGACTTTAAAGAGTAAAACCACAACTAACTTCCTTTTACAAGCAGAAAAACAAGAAGCAGTAAAGGAAACCTAAATGGCTTTCCAAGAGTTACACAGTGGCTGAATTAAGAATAAAACCCCTGCAGTGGCTCATCAGTGAGAACTGTATTCATTTCATTCAAGTCAGGCAAGTTACAGTGGTGCGAGCCCATTGTGAGAGCTGAAAAAACAATCATGCTTAAACCCTCTGACTCCCAAGCCTGTGTTTCAGCAGGGCAGACAGCCATCCTGGAAAATTTCAGCATTTTGCCCATTGTCTGTCCAAGAAAACAGGATTACTTCTGTAGATCTTCATGGGAGTTTTTAATGATTCTTTTGTATAAAGCTATTGAGATTAGGAAGAAACCTCTTTTATAAAAAAAATCAAAAACAAAAACAGCACTCCAAAAGACTCAAAATAACAACCTGGGTGATAGTAAGATTTGAAAATCTACTTTATTTCTTTACTTAATGAGATATACACGTACTTCTGTGGGGAAAAATCTGTCTAAAATTACCACAGACCTAAAAATTTGAAAGACTGAATTAAAAAATTTAACCAAGTGTGCCACTGCAAGAAGGATGTTAGCAACAAAAAAATATTAGATTGACTTACAGTTGTGTACTTTTTAAAAAGCTGATCCAGAATATTGCTATTATCTAAAAAAACTATTTAAAAACCCGTTTACAGGTTACCATTTATTTTGCACTTATTCGCTGCAATAAGTTCAATGACAGGTTTAATAGTTACAGAGTACCCCAGAACACTAATTATAACAGCTGTTTGATGGTTTTGTGCATGTTGGCCATTTTACAAAAAAACAAACCCTCTAAATTATCTCTGTCCTGATTTGGCTGGGATGGAGTTGAGCAAGAGGCACTCTACCCACCTCTACCTTGCTTTTCTTCAGTCCTCCCTGGTGAGGTTTTCTCACAACAGCTTTCCACAAAGCACAGCTTTCCCCTTGCTATCTTTAGCACATTTATGTTCTTACCAAGGCAAGCAGGCTCTCAGTACAGGGATTTAGAGGCCTTTCCTGCTAATTGCCAGCTTGTAAACTTAATTGGACTGTCTCCCTGGGCACCGTTCCTAAATCAATTAGGCAGTGAGTTGGCTGTCACCTCTTTTTCCCAAGCAGGTTGCCTGGAAGCGCACCACCCAGGAGAAGTCAAGCATCCAAATGGGAAGATGTTGACCTCTGCAGCTGAAAGTTATCACATTTTAAAATTCATTCTGTATAATTACTGTAAAATCTCTTCTAGGAAGAAGGCAAAGCTCTCTCCCTTCTTCCCTCTCTCCCTCCTTGTAGTCCATCGTGCAAAAATGCGCTGCTCTCTATTTCATCCTGGTGTTCAGCTTTACACCTCATCTCCTCCATTTGCCACAATGCCATGGGAACACTGGTGGTTAGTGATTCCCTCTTCACAGTCTCAGCAGTTTTTAGGTTTCTGCTGTTTAAGAAATAAGGCAGAATAAATAAATAAATTAATTTAATGCATTAATAAATTATAGCAAAAATTTAGGAGCTCATGACAACAAGACCCAGACAAGTTTTCAGGACTGAAAGAAAATCCATAAGCAATACATGGTTTGGAATTGTTTCCCACAGAAGTCTGTTAAGGAACTGTCTCAGTGAGAATAGGCAAATATATTTTTAACTACCAGCTACATTATGGTTTTGGACCATAGTGCTGTGAATCTCCATTGTGCTGTCTATGCAGATTTATTTCAGGAAAAAGTCAAATATACCCTCAAACACTAATGACAAATATTTTTGGTGTCTAATGCCAGACTCATTTCAAAAAGCGGCTTCTTGTCATTGATGTCGGATCTCAGATAATGCCAAACATGGTACTGGTGCCAGTGGTTCAGAATTGCTGGCCTCTAAAGGCATTTTAAATATATTATTATATTTAGTTAATATAAAAATAAATATTTTCATCTTCACTGAGAGGTTAATGTGGAGATTGCCCAGCTCCTGTAATACTTTAAAAACACTAAACATTTAGGTAGGAAGAATAAAGTCTTCCATAACTATTAAATATTAACAAGTAGAACATGTCTGTTACCCAGTGTCCATAGGCTTTAATACGTACAAATATCAGGTGAAATATGATAGAGAGCCTTTCTTTAATTATGCCCAAAAAAATTAAGTACTTCCTTGTTACAAATATGTAAGGTTTTTCCTCAAAAACATCAGTTCTGTATATTCAAGTTCTCAGCAGGTTACTTCTTCTCAAGCTATAGTCAGATGTTTTCCTCCACTTTTTTTTTCTCACTTCTTATTTTGCATCACAAACAGTGTTCACATTTTTGAAAGTTTTGTGAGGTATGTTTTATATATAACAGGTCTGCTTTTCTCTGTTATCAGGCTTTGTTTTCCCCAGCCAGTTCTATGGTTTTAATACCAGTGTCAAAATTCAGCTTGTTCCCTTTCTCATCAGAACTTTTTCCATATGTTTAGTTTCAACAATCAGAATGTAAATTGAAAAAATTAAAAAAAACAACTATGTTTTTATTTAAAGAGAGAGAAACAGTATATTTATTCTGGTCTCTTTCTAATATTTGGAGGAGTACTGATAAAATACTCTATCAGAGCGACCCAAAGTGAGCAGAACTTGCTAAAATGCCACGCGTGGCCTATGCCTATGATCATGTGGTTAGTCAGAGACAATAAAGAACATTACTTCCTGCAGCTTTTCAGTCATCTTTTCTGTTTAGAAGCTGACATCTACAAGTCAAGAAACATTCTTGTGGCAAACTTGTTCTTGGTTTCATGTGCAACTTGTTCTTGGTTTCAAAGGTCTGTAATATTAAGATGTTGATAACTTCCGTGGTATCCCCACGGAAAAAATGCTCCACTTAGTATTGCGAAGCTAGAAGGAAGTTCCAGAGCAGCTGCAATGTGGAGAGTAATTGAGTAAGAATTGCTTTGAGGTTGGAGCTGCTCTACACTTGTATGCATAGATACATCTGTGGGAGACAAATGCTGGGGTTTAGTGTTGTCCAGCAGTACTTCCTACAGGAGGGAGATGCTATGAAAGTGAATTTATTGCCTACCTTACAATAGTGATAAACTGCAAATAAACTTGTTCTACTTTGTCTAAGCTGAACTTCATTTCGTGATGTTGTCACCTGTGACTTTTGGCTACATTCATTCAACATCCATATATGAAGTTCACTGATGATTTTTGTCTGCTGTCCAGCACCCTCAGTCTAAGTATACCAAAATAGTAAGGTGCTATCTCATATAAAAAATTCGATACTGAAACCCATCAACTTAATTTTCAATTATAGCAATTATTTTTAACTGTTCCGAAAAGGAGTCAGCTACTGTTTTACATATTCTGTGTAAAAGTATAAACCCATTATCTCTGGTTGTAATATTTCTTATTGAAGGTGTGATCACAAGAGGACAACTGGGCCCTGTGGAAATCATCCACCAGTACATTCGTTATGATGAGATACAGGAGGCAATTAATGTCCTGAGCACCATGAACTGGAACACGATGGGTCAGCAGTGCTTTATCTGCCTGAGTGCCATTTGCAACCACCTCCTTAAACAAAAGCTTACACCAGCCAGAGAAGGTAAGAGACTGTTTATATTTCTAATGCGTTTTTGTGGTGTCTTGGTAATTCGTGTATGGATTATGACAATGTATTTATTGACTGTATAAAGAGACATCCAGACAGTCAGCCAGATTACGGTGCCTCATAACCACATGTCATTGTAGACAAGTCATTTCAATAAAATCTGGACCAATGTGTTGACTACATTTTAGTTTGTATCAATAGTGATACTAAAATAATGCATATTGTAGTATATATATACTGTAGGCATTTCTTGATGTATATAGCACTAACATTATTAACTATTAACTATAGCACTATTATTATTCATTACATTCTGTAAATTTAGCTTATGTTACAGACAAGAGTTAGTTAATACAGGATTAAAATGTTTGTGCTATATTCATGCTGAGACAGCACCAACTTAAGGAGGGATGTTTTCCTGCAATGGGGACAAGAGATTTTAGTATGTTTTTTAAGGTGCTTTCAAAGGGTCATTCTTTCATTACAAGATGCAAAGGCCTTGAATACACTATCCTCTGCTGCCTCCTTTAGGATTAAAGCATTTGTCCTCACTGTAATCTAGCCCCCTGCAGCAGTAGCTAGGGTCCCTCAGAAGAAATTCTGAGTTTTAGGTTTAGCCCCATCTCTGCTGAAGCGTGGTGTGGTGCCTTCCTCTTGATTTGCTGTCTATCTTGAAACTCAATAGACTTCAAGATTTTGAGTGCCTTGATTTAGTGAAGGTGTTATCTTCCAGTCTAGCAGGCAGACAGCTGGAGACCAGGCATCTTTTGTGGCAAAAGAGAATACTTAGGATTCTGGTGTGTTTGATGATAGAAAAACTCCAAGGTGTCCTACGTGGCTGCCAAGCCATCAGTTATCCCATTTCGTGGGGTCTGATTAAAAAAATCTCTGTGTTGCAAACATGACATATATACTCTAAATAAAACGTGCTTTGAAAAGGACCTGTGAAAAGGGCTGACTATGAAACTCTTCTAAAAATATTATAAACAGATGTCTGTGTCTCCCCCATGCAGCTCCTTAACACTGTTTACAGCAGAAAGAATTTTATTCCATCCAGGAGTTATTCTATCTAAGTCTAACAAATTTGGCATGGTAATTTGTTTTCTTTTTTATTAACAAAACCCAGTGGGACCTTTTATTTATAGTAATGGGGCAGTTATCTTTGAGATCTTTATCCTGCCTTCAACATCAAGCTGGGCTATTTAATGAATGTATAACTGTGCTAGTAGTTACTCATACCCATGTTGGTTGAAATATTTCAGAAGTACAAAACATGCTGTCAAGAAAACAGCAATGGCAAGAGACTATGCCTTGTTTTTCTATTTTAATCTAAATTGACTGCTGCTTTGAAAGAAAATACCTTTAAAGTCCGACTTATCTTACTATCTAGATTGGAGATAACATGAAACTAATTTACTAACAGTTTGCCTGTGTAACTAACACAGTACTATCAGCACATTTAGTGCTATCAAGCCTAATAAAATCAAATGTAACTATGGTTGGAAGTAAAGAAACATTATCACTAAATACAGAAATTCCTAGTTCAAACAAACATTAGTAACGGCAAATCAGTGAGATTCTGTCTGCCTAATGAGACAATAGGTCATATTTTGCTTTTAAAACAACATAAATATACAGCAAATACATATATAGCAAATTCTCCCTTTCCTGCCTATAAGACCTTGTACTACATTGTTAACTCTCAAGCAAAAGTTGAAGGGCATAAATATTATTGATCATTTAATTTCCTTTCAGCTAAGCATGTGGGACACAGAAGTATACTGTATCTTTACTTGTATTGTTTATAGTTTTGTATTAAAAACGTAGAAAAATGCCTAAGAGCTTGAGCTGTGGAGTATAGCAGTCAGAAGGTATTTAAAGAAGAGAGAACTTGTGTAACAAAAGGGCTTTATTTTATTGATTACAAGGGAGGTTATCCTGTTTCCCACCACTATGTGCTGTCAAACCCTTAGGGTTTCTAGACTCTTTTATTTAAAATTTTTAAAGAACTGTGGGCTGAAGGAGGTTCCTTAGACCTCAAGGCCATCACAAAGAGGGTTCTGTTACCCGCTGACCTAACACAATAATCCCTGAAAAACTGAACTCCCTTGTTGTTTGCCTAAGAGGACAAAGACGGTTTGAGCTAATTGAGAGTTGATCTCTACTGGACGATCTTGTTCAAGCTATATTACTCTCATGAGTCACTTTTAGTTATAGGCTGCTGGTGAGAACTTGATGTGTTATAGACTTCTTTATCCTTTTGATAGCTTTTGTTGCTCAAAGTCATTGTCAGCTCTGCCTCCAAGCCAAAGTTCATATGCACGTTTGTGTTTGTAAAATCTGTCATATTTTAATTCCATCTGTCCTACAACAACATCACATTTCATCGCTGTTTGAGGAATTTGACTGACTGCAAACATGAGCAACCTGTTGTAACTGAAACTAATTCACTTGTTTCATTGCTGCTGTGTTTGAATTCCACAGCACAGCTTGAGGCAAGCCTTGGAACATTTTATGCTCCAACAAGGCCTCTCTTGGATAGAACTGTGCTGGAGTACAGGGACCCCATCAGCAGATACGCAAGAAGGTTCTTCCACCACCTGCTCAGGTGAGTGACAGTTTCAACTTCTATCAACTTAAAATTGATTACATATTTCAATAACTACCTACTTTAATGTGGTTAACGTTTTCCAAGAGGACCACCCCTGAAAAAAATGCATTCATTGTTAATGTTTGTTTAACTTGCACTTTGTTCCTTTCAAATAGAGTAATGCAGATAAAGTGCTATTCAGAGCTCTTCTGTCATCAATACACTTAAAATGAATCACCCTTTCCCGTTTAGCTTGATAGAAAAAAAGATAACATGCTTCTGAGAGATTGATATTCACCAACTGCTTGCAGATTAGCTATTGAAAGAGCTTACAAACTTGGAGAAAACACTGAGTTTAAAAAGATGCTAGAACACAAAAAAACATTGCATGGTCCAAGACATTTTTGTCTTTGCACCACTGAAATCTGAGAATTTTGTTATTCCCACCTTTAAAACTCTCATATTCATGTTCCAGTAATTTTCAGTGCCATTAAAATAAGAAGAGAAAATGCAATGTTGAATTTGTCTTTAAATGATATAGAATCATAAAATGGTTTGGGTTGGAAGGGACCATATAGATCATCTCGTTCCAACCCATCTGCCATGGGCGGGGACACCTTCCACTATCCCAGGTTGTTCCAAACCCCATCCAACCTGGCTTTTAACATTTCCAGAGACAGGGCATCCACAACTTCTCTGGACAACCTGTGCCAGTGCCTCACCACCCTTACAGTAAAGAATTTCTTCCATATATCCAACCTAAATTTCCCCTCTTTCAGTTTGTATCCATTACTCCTTCTCCTACCACTACAGTTCCTGTCAGAGTCCCCCTCTGGCTTCCCTGTTGCCACTTCAGGAAGGTTACTATGGGGTCTCCACACAACCTTCCCTTCTCCCCACTGAACAGCCCCAAGTTCCTCACCTTGTCTTCACAGGGGAACTGCTCTGATATTAGGAGAGACATAATACCAAATTCAGCAAGAATTTATAGTACATTGGTTTACAGTTGTATTTTTTCAATCCATTATAGATATTGATATGCAGCAGTTTAACCTGTTCACCAATGCAGCTGAGACATTCCCTTTGAGAGTTATCCAGTGGATGAAAATAAGGAGAAATGCTGAATGATACAATGTTTGTAACACCTTGTTGAGAAGGAGTGTAGATGGACATAGTGAGAAGACTTACAATGCACCCTTTTGCAGTGATTCATACGTTGTCTGCACAGGCAAAGCAAGTTACTTTGATAGCATAGAATGTGCTTTTTTTCAAATCTAGAAGAAAAGTATTCTATATTTTGTCTTCTAGATTTTAATTCTGAAGAGAATCATCTTCCTAGTAAACAGGTCGATTCCAGTGGGGAAATTATTCCTTGTAGAAGAATGATCCAATATTTGTGTAATATGTACCAGTCTTTCACTGGAGTTTTCTTAACACACGTGGCCACAACAGTGGGTACAAACTCTGTTATTGCCTTTCTCCTAGAAACCAGCAGGGAAGATGCTGTTGTGGCAATGGCCAACTTGTCATGGCTGTGGGCCAGTTGCCTGCAGAGGACAGATGCAGGAAAAATGCCTCAGAGATTGCTGAGAGGTATAACTCTAGTGCTCTTACATCTGCAAAAGAAAGGTGTATTCCCTCTGACTCAGGATTTGCTTCCAAGTGCTAGTAGGCATGCAGAGGCATGAGGCCCTGACTAAGCTGCCAGCCCTTGAGGCTGCAGCTGAAACACTGACTCAATCCTCCTGAAACAAGAACCTTCAGTGTCAGAATGCTGCCTGGACAGTGTGGGGCACAGTAGGAAATGTGCACAAGAGTCACCTCATATCTTTTACTTCCCACTGTAAAGCAGCCCTGGAACAATCTACAGTTGTGGTGATTTTTGGAACAAATGTGTGTTATTTTGCTGTTCTCCTGTTGTCAAAGGGATTTGTATTCGACCAAATCAAAGTGACAGGATCATGTGATTGCTGCAGAACAGATGGTAATGCTTAAAGCTTATCTCAGAAGACATAATCTAAGTACAAAATTAAATGTTCAAATACGGGAGATTTATCTGATAGAAAGCAAGGAAATGATGTTCAGAACTGATGATTATTGCATTAAAGCGGCTGTGCCTTAATTGGTGTTTATTTCCTTTTAGATGTTTTCTTAAGTGACTAGAATGATTTAAATGTAGGCTAAGCAGAGAGAACTACAGATTTGTTGGAGAGCAGTAAACCATGGTTCTGGGTGAGTGAATGCCATCCAGGCATGATGCAATGTCTAGGAGGATCATAGGGAGGCACAGTGCTCACTAACTCAGGCACATGAAAGTTACAGCTGCTGCTATTATACCTCTCTGTGATAGACCAGCAAGGCAAGGCACTCCTGCCAACCTGATTTACAGCTGTGGGTTCAGAACAGGAGGAAAAGTGAGAAGGGAATTATGCTCTTGCCTTCTCAGGTCACCATGTTATGCCCATGAGGACACTGAAAATGGGGAGTTCCTCCCTCTACCTGTTTGGCAGGGAACGCAAGGTCAGGTAACATGGGAGGAATACAGAGATGCTGTAGGGAGAAAATTTGTGTGGCCAAAGCTCAACTGGAGCTGAAGCTGCCCAGAACTGTGGGAGACCATAAAAACAGGGATTTTTAAATACATTAATATCAAAAAACAGTGCAGAAATAACATCAGCCTGTTACAGGATGAAGATGGTCACCTCACAAACAGGGCCATAAAGCAAAGATGTTTAATGCTCTTTGTCATCGACACCAGCGATGGGGTAAGGGGGTCCCAGTGACCTGAACGGGGCCCTGAGGACCATTCCAGTGCTCCAGCTGGAACCCCGTGAGCCTACAGGGCCTGATGGGATTCATCTGAGAATACTAAAAGAGCTGCCTAATGTCATTGTGAGGCCTGTCTCCATGATTTTTGAATTGTCTTGGGAATCTGGAGAGGTCACAGCTGACCAGAAGCTGGCAAACATTAAACATTGTCCCAGTTTTCAAGAAGGGCAAGAAGGATGACCCTGGAACCTGCAGGCCTGTCAGTCTCACTTCACTGCCTGGCAAACTATTTTGATTTTTGATTATTGAGGGGGAAACTGAAGAACACCTGAAGGACAATTCACTCCTTGGTCACAGCCAGCAGAGCTTCATGACAGGAACGTCCTGCTTATCAAACCTGATTTCATTTTATGACAGGGTAGCCCACCCAGCTATCAAGGGAAGCCAGTTGATGTCACCCTTTTGGATTTCAGTAAAGCTTTTGAAACTGTCTCTCACAAGATCCTTCTGGACAAAATGTCCATCCCCCAGCTGGACAAACACGTCCTCTGATGGGTGAGCTCATGGGTGGGGCACAAAGGGTTACAGTGAGCAGGGTGACATCAGACTGGGGACCTGTCACTAGCAGTGACATTCTTGGCCCTGTGCTCTTCAACATCTCCATAAATGAGTTGGATGCAGGACTGGGAGGGATACTGAGCAAGTTTGTAGATGACACAAAATTGGGATGAGCTGTTGACTCCCTCCAAGGCAGAGAGGCCTTGAAGAGAGACCTCAACGAATCAGAGAGATGGGCAGTCACCAACTGTATGAAGTTTACAAGGGAAAGTGCCAGATTCTGCATCTGGGACAGGCAACCCTTGTTGTGTTTATAGACTGGGGAATGAGAGGCTGGAGAGTAGTGCTTTGGAAAGGGACCTGGGGGTCCTGGTTGATGGAAAACAGTGACCTGACAGACAGGAGGGTCACTTGGTTTGTTCAGCCTGGAGAAGAGGAAACCGAGGGCAGACCTCATTGTGGTCTTCAGCATCCTCATGAGGGTAAGTGGAGAGGCAGGCACTGATCTCTTCACTCTGGTGACCAGTGACAGGACCCAAGGGAAAGGCCTGAAGTTGTGCTGGGAGAGGGTTAGGTTGAATATTAGGAAAAGGTTTTATACCCAGAGGGTAGTTGGGCACTGGAACAGGCTCCCCAGATCAGTGGTCACAGCACCAAGCTTGACAGAGCTCAAGGAGTTTTTGGACAGTGCTTGCAGGCACAGGGTGTGATTCTTGGAGCTGACCTGTGCAGGGCCAGGAGCTGGACTTTGATGATCCTTGTCAGTCCCTTCCAACTCAGGATATTTGAAGTTTCTATGATTCTATAATTTGATTTATTCACTTTTTTACCCTTTTTCATTTACCACGGAATATTTGCAGGCTAGTTATAAGTAGCTAATGTATCTTTTCCGAGTGATTTTTTTGGTCACAACAGAAGACTTGGATGCAGAAGCCCTGTAAACTGAGATGGTAAACTTGATGCAGCATTAGGGGGCATTTGTTACTCTCTTGTGAGTGTGAGGAGACAAAAGCAAAGTGATCACTTTGTACCCTACTGCAGCAAGAAGTGGAGGAAGAATATTGCTTTCTAAATTATGTGCAGTAAAATTGTGGCTGATATTCAAAATGTATTTCTTGGCGTAGAGTAGGGCCTTCTGCAGTTCATTGTGGCTTCAGAAAGAGCAAGCAGCAGATTCACAGAAGTTAAATCTAGAAGATAAGGAACTAAGGAGAGGAACTCAGAAGTTTGGTAGGAAGAGCAGGGAAATGGGGTTAGAAGCATGAGTAAAAGACAAGGTGTTGGGGACAAAGGTCTGAAGGCAGACATGGGAATGTACATTGTCCTGCAAGAAGGGCAGAGTGGTAGTACAGAGCCAAAAGAGGGGAAGACAGCTTAGGATGTGTGTGGTGGGCTGTAGAGGAGACCAGACACATCAGGGATGGACAGGGAAGGGCAGAGTCTTTCATACAAGATTAAAACATTAAAACACTTAAATGTTTCTAGATCTAAATCTGAAAAATGTTCATATAAACAAAAGTTTTCACCCCCTCTCTCACTTGCCTTTGAATGCCCCACCAATCTGCCTTAAGCCTTTTTAGAAGGACCAACTCAGGGGAGAGAAATATTAATTCATTCTACATGCTGAGACAGTCTTTGACCTGCCTGCTGAGTCTGCCAAAAAGGTGCCAGTTATTGTTGTACTTTTAAAGATGTGAGTGTCTGTATTTACTGGAATTGAGAAATAGTTACCTTTCTGGAAGGGCTATCCTCACCTAGTAATAATCATGTGCCAGTGATTTTACTCTTTACTGTAGGCCAAAAGGTTGTATATTCAGTTGCAAGTAACTGGAGACATCCATTTTCACATTATCAGGGAGATTATAGGCTATCTCTTTTTCTACCATCAATGAGGTCAGTTTCTAGAAAACGCTGAATGCTGTGATGGCAGATTCCCTCTTCAGGCATGAGGGAACTTTATAAAGAAGATGCTCCATCTAAGTTCAGGTAGGCAAAGGAACACTGGCAGCATGACTGAAACAATCGCAATTAGAAGGAAGGAAAATTCTTTGCAATATATTGGACTCAGCCATGTTACTTGTATCCATCATTATAAAAGCCAAGTTCTTAAATTTGCAAACCACACATCATCTTCAGCTTCCACTAAAATAGAAGCTTAGAGCTTTGCAGGTATAGGCCCTGAATGTAAAATGTGGAATACCTCCAAAAACAAGCGTTCAGTATACAAAATTAAAATTAAAGGCCTCTTAATTATATGCCAGGGATCCATTACAACAGTATTTATGGAATGAATAACTATTTTCACTCTAAATTCTTATCTATAATTAAAAAATACAGGAACTGAATTACAAGTGCAGAAACGTATCTTAGGTGTTCCTTGCCACTTCAGTAGCACTCTGCTATTTTATTATGATGTCACTGCTTATAATAATATAACGCATTATATCATTATGTAAAATGTTGAGCAGAGGTGGATTTATTGGGAAGCCTTGGGGAGCTGTAACCTCCCTGCCCCCACCCTTTTGCTGCATGTATTTGTGTGACGGGGGAGTGGCTGTGCCACCTCCTGCCTCTCTCTGGCAGCCTCGTGTCGCCATGTACGGAACACGGAATGGGATGGAACAATTTTTCACTCGTTAACTGTGGCATCGCTGACTCATAGCTTTGCTTCACTCTGATCAAGCATTCGTAAACTGTACTTGTCATATTTTCTAATGCATGAAATTATCTTGTTTCTTTGACACAGACACGCGGGCACAAACACACGCCTGCTCTGTTGTGTTCCATTTTTTGAGTGAGAAAGCAGGGCTAGAAAGTAAAGTCTGAAATGCAGCGCAGGAGTTGCAGAATTAAGATGCAGCCACAGTTCCGTGGTTCTGCTGTGCCCTTTCCTCTTTTGTAATTCTGTTTTTGTGTTTGTGAGTACCCAGTTTAAGGATTGTTTTTCTTTTTTTTTTCCCCTACATGAAAAAATACTGCGATTCAAAACTGCTTGGACCTTTCAATCTGATAATTTCATTAAGAGAATGTAATTTGGTTTTTTTCCCATAGTGCAGATATGTTTCCCTACAAAGCAAAGCTTTGTTGTAAATAACAACATAGTGTTTTTTCATCTTTCAAGAGCAAAGTGCAACTCTGATCACATTCACTGGTAGAATTTTGGATGGATTCATGAAAGATTCTCCTTTGTATGAATCCAAAATGAGAACCTCCACCATGTTTTTACTTTTGCTGTTGCCATTCCTTCACGAATCTCAGAAGTGTTTTATTCTTCCCAGTGTTCTGTGTAAGATGCTACTGGATAAATGCAAAAATTTATCTTCATATTGGGCAGAACATTCATCAGGTGGTATGACTTTGCACACAGGACTTGATAGGGCTCCTTTGTAAATAAACACTGTTAAAAGAAGAGGAGAAGGTAAGTGGTCATTAGCATCAGGAGAGACCTGCTTCCAGCCACCACTGATCTTTATGAATCACTTTACTATTCAAGAGTTCTGAAGTGCACTGCTATACTACAAGACAAGATGCCTGGACACAGACAGTTATCACTTAAGTCCAAGACAGCCTTTGAAAAGCTAAAATAAAGCTCTTTTGCCCTGCAGGTACATCACTAATGCAGTACTAACTACCCCTTGGTAAGCAGGTTCCCGTATCACTACACTGCAATCTCCAAAGTAGATATTCACTGTGAGTATTTCCATCCTAAATAGGACCCTAAATCAAAGGTGAAAAAAATGCCTCAGCTCCATAGGAATGGTTCCCAATCCCATCTGTTGCCAACTGTATGGAACTGAGAGGCAGAGTGAGCAAAGAGCTTTTATGATCCTTTTTAAGAGCACCCTAGAAGTAGAATCTATAATTATATTGGTACATAGTGTGTCACAAAATATGTATAAACATTAATGATGACATGATTGAGGACTAAGAATGTCTTTTATATTCATAAGGTAACCTATTAGGCATTAAATTATGCCTTCAGATAAAATGATCATTGATGGCAGTCAGGTTCTCTATGGTGGCCACATGAACAGAATTCATCTCTACGGGAGTAAGTTCAGTAGTAGCATTTTCACTAAAGTCACACCTTCTGGAGAGGACTTTGAAGAGTCATTTTTTTGTCATCTTTTGAAAAACGATCAAAACCAAAGCTTTTCATATTACCACCGCACTGATAAATGAGAATTTATATTGCTGTGATGGAACTACACATGAAAAGATTCCCCTGGTTGTGCTTCTTGACCTGTTTTAGAAACAAGAAATAAAGGCACCTATTTAACAGAACTAGGTTATTTTTGCAGTTAAAGAGGTTAAAGATCTCTGAAAAAGTTTAGACTGTCTTTGCTTCAGTCCTATGTTGTTAATGATTTCTTTTCTTAAATCAGCTCCAACACAGTTTTCAATTTCAGTCAGGTACTTTGATGCTACAGGAATAACTCCTGGATTTAATTCTCTAGCAATGATTACAATGTAAGAAATAATGAGCAAAATATTGGGGTGGGGGGACAACGAATGACATGACATAATTGCTTGATAACAAAATCCCATGAAGATAAACCATGACAAATCTCTGTCAGAGATTTGGGCAAGATTTGCTGCCCAACCTAATGGGAGAGACACTGCTTGGGGGATGGGAAGAACAGCCCCTTACACACACTTAGAGCAGTCCCAGAGCTGCTATAATCTGGACCCACTTTGCACAGCCACCAACAGATGCAGTTTGGTGGCCCAGAGTGCCAGAAGTCATCCCGTCCTCTGCTACGTCGCCAGCCATGGGACTGCACTAGAAAAAAGAAACACGAAATAGCTACACTGGACTGATGTTGTTTGTGCCAAATCTATTCCCACATGCTGGTTAATCTGACTTTGATATTGCTACTTTCAGAAGCTGAACCCACATTGAGACCACTGTTGTGTTGTTGTGTAACTGATAATCTGCCCTCGTAAGGTGGCTTTTTCCTACTGTACTAGCTGTGCAATTTCCCTGAAATCTTAAGGGCTTTGGGCATACACTGAGTGCAGAAACAATGCAAATATATAATTTTCATGGACAAAACCCTCAAAAATTAGTTCTTAACAAAACATATCCATCCTTGAGCAGCTGTTGTAAGTCAGCATCATCCTTCCCAGGTCATCAGTTTCTCCCTCTCCATCAACTTCACCTAGTAACTAATAGTACCTTCTTTTAGAGTGACACTCAAAAATCTCTGATTTGAGGTCCTGACCAAGAACTGAATTTAGGAGTTATTTTTTTCTTTGAAGTCTTTCCAGATCAATTCACGTCTCATCTCTTTACCAAGACACTTTTTCTCCATTCATCTTCAGAGTCTTCCTGAGCCCCACCATTACACTTCCCTTTACTGTATGTGGACCACCTGACAATATTCTGTTGTGAACTCAGCTCATCAGATCAGATCTTTCTCTTACTCCCTCAGCCTTTTTTCTGACTTTTCTCCCATTTCCATCCAGTGCCCTGCAGGAAGAGCTAACTGAATAGTCAGGCAGCCCTAGGCTGTCTGTCTTCACATGCAGATCTGCCTTTTATGGTTCTTTAGAACCCAAGAGCATGTGAAGGGAACACCATAAGGAAAATATAGAACGAAAGTCAGCAATAGCTGTTTGCCCAGTAACTGGATGTAGTGTCTTGGGGGTGCACCTCACCTCTCATGCCTTAATAATGTAGAATTTATGTGTCCTACATGCTCATCTGGGCTTCCTCTGTAGTTAGTATAAAGACATGGGCACCCAAAGGATGAGTAATCCCATCGAAGGGAGATGTCTCAGATAAGCGTGAAGAGTCAAACTCAGTGCCTATCCCTATCAATTAACTACAAAAGGAGCCTACCTAATTAGCTTAAATTAGCCATGTAAAGGTAAACTGTTTGAAGATAAATGGAATGATTTGCACTGTAAATGTCTAGCTCCTGTATCACATTATTACTGGCCAGTTAACAGAAAGATCTTAGATGCTCAGATATTTTCTGTAATAGAACGAGAGAGGCACATAGACTAAAAAAAAAATATATGAGGAAAGGTTTACAAAAAGACGCAAAAAGCAGACAGGCATGCAGATCTCTTTAAAAATCTCCTTTTGACTAGTTGGCTAAGATAGGAGAGGATGGGCATGTTTCTTGGTTTACACTTGTAAGAGCTGAAGTATCAACTAGAGATAATAGTAATATATGGCCAGCACTAGGTAAAGTTAATTCAGAATTTCTAAAGGTAGTAAAGCATAAAACATCTGAAATACACGCTGTGGTGTGTAACCTCACATTTAGAATGACCTTAGCACCTGAGGACAGAAACATGGAAAATATTAAGGCAGTTTTCAAAACAGCCTGGAGAGACCTTGGAGAGCTATGCCCTGTAAGTCCAGCCTCTGTACCAGTGAAATTAGTAGAAACTATATTTTAAAAATGTGTGAACATGCAGACAAATAACGTATTGGGGGAGAGTCAGCAGGATTTCTGTAAAGGCAAGTCATGTCTCAAAACTCCAAATTCTTTGATGTCAGCAATCATGTCAGTAATGGATATCCAGCTGCTGCTGATGAAAGTTTGACCACTGAAGACCTTTTTGGAAGGTCTCCCACCAATATGTCTTAAAGAAACTAAGCTGCCATGGAATTAGAAGAAAGCTTCCCTTTCATAGATAAGTAATTCATTAAAAGGTAAGAAACAGAGTAAGAGTAAATGGTCAGTTGTCATGGAGGTCACCAATGGAAATTATAAGCATAGCAGATCTGTACTTAAAAGTAACCTGGCAAAGGAGCAGATAGTGAGCTGCCAGCATTTGCTAATGGTACTAAATTATTAACACTAGTAAAGATAGGACCTGCTGTGAAGATCAGCAAAAGGGCTTCACAGGATGCAGTGACGTAGTGTCAAAATTGAAGATAACATTAAATGTAAATAAATTCAAAGTGAAGCACTTTGTACACAGTGGTGTGTGACTCCATGTGTAAACTGATGCAGTCTGAGCTCAACATTATTCTGGAAGAAGAATGTGGTCCTATAACTCTACAGCTATAAAATAGTTCAGTGCTCAACAGAAGTACAAAAAGCACATTGCAAACTAGGAATTCTTAGAAAAGGACTAGACAGCAAAACAGTGAACTTCAGTTTAGCTGAATTTTGTGTGTAGTTTTGGAGTCCCATAATCTGTAAAAGGATATAGTAGAACTCAAAAGGTTTAGGAAGGGCAGCCAGGATGATTAAAGGCATGAAACAGATTTAGTGAAAGGAATGACTAAATAGACTAGAACTCCTCAACCTAAAGAGGAGGCAGCTGAGATAGAGATCTATTAAATTGTGTTAGGGGGAAAGAGCGCAGTAAATGACTGCTCACCGCTTCTTCTAATACAAAAACTGGAGGTCATCAAGCAAAGCTAACACGTGGCAGTTTCAAAATACAGTGATTCTTCACGTAATGTATAATTAAAATATGAACCTCCTTACCACAGGATGTTGTGGATGATAAAATTGTATGTGAGTTCAAAGGCAAGGTTCAGAGAAGAGAAATTCACTGAGGAACACCAGCCTAGAAACCACCTCTGGCTCAGCAAATCCCTGAACCACAAATTGTTGGAGCCTAGGAGACTACTTAGGGAAGTCTCACCATATGCTTGCCCTGTTCTAATATTCTCTCCTAGCTAATGATAAGGGATTATGTCAGGAGTGCCTTCAGTCTCAGCAAAAGGCTGTTCCTCTGTTTTATGTTCTGGACATGATGCTGTGCAGAAAAAGCACATCAGACTCAATAGTTTTCTATTTGCTCCCTCAGAAATGTGCCAAAATTCATACAAAGTTCCAGAGAATTGCTTGTCTGTCTCTTCTGTGGATGTGTTTGCTGTAATGGAGCTGTTACGTGTGGGAATTTTATGAGCATTTCCACTGCATTATTTTATTATAAAGAAATAATTTGGCTATTGACAAACCTAGATAGAAAAAGTAAATATACTCCAATGGATCCATAACTCAGCAAGTGATTCAAAATTTGGCCCTGCACCATGATTCTGTAAGTAGATATTTATATTTAGGCAGCCAGCTTTAGAAAATATTGTACTAATGTATTTTCTTCGAGAAGTCTTAGCACTAAAAAAGCACGTCTTATCCAATGTCAGGCATGAGGGAAAATTGGCCCTGTACCTCATAGAAAGCCAAGGAGGAAAAGGGCTTGTTCATCTTAACTTTAATACCAAATTTCCATCTGCTGCAGCTCGAAATGGCAGAGATATCACACGTATACAATAGGGATTTATTATAGAGGCAGCAACTCATCCTTAACCACAGCGATGATACTGGGCCTCTGTTATATAGCTGTCTTTAGTGTGTAGACATGCTGATATGTTTGCTCAATAAAATCCAGCTTTCAAGACATACTGTTAAGTTTACATGATCACCAGAGTGAGAGGGATAAAGCTGGAAAAGAAGAGAAGCAGAAGCGAATTAATGCAATAAAGGCTAGGATTTAACAGACAGGGTTGAGTAAAATAAATGTGAAACAACAGGTGTCACTGACTCTTATCAGCATTTTTAATTAACACCTGTTTTTAGCCCAGAGTACTTTGGAAGAGTATGTTGGAGTGTGTCTGTATTTAAAGATAAAGATAGGCTGTTGAGAAGTTACTAAGTAGTGAGAGGTTGGAGGAATGAAGAGGTTTGGGGGTGGGGGAAGCCTGTGCTTGCTGGGTGGGTGTTGGTTGCAGCTTAGAGAAACCTGAAGGAAAGCCACAATGATAAAATTGCAAGGTAGGGAAATACTGCTATGGCAACAAAATATGTTCTGAAGGAATATGAGTATGAAAAAGGAAATAAGGAGTGTAGGAAATTCAAAGGAAGTACAGATTACAAGAAAAGACAGAATCTAGTTTAAAAAGAAATAAATTGGAATAATTTTGATTTATGTAATAATATTTCATGATAGTAATGAATTTCTGCTATCCAGACTTTTATGGCACCTACTCCTGAAAATTTCAGAGCACTTGACAGGTACGAAAGAATTCTCATTCACAGTAGGAAGAGGATGCAGCCATACTCTTCAGTGGCCCATCCTACAAGAACCCAAGCCAACATGAATGACCAGCATCACATGGGAAGTGTGTGACATAAATGTTCATAGAATCAGGATCCTTAAACAAATATTTCTTCAGTGTAGGCATGAGGCAGTTCCAGAGTGTTACAGTAGTGCTGGTTTATAATTAATTTGAGCAAAGCTCAACAAATAAATTACGTATCTTTCTTTATACCTAGACCCACTGTTTTTTCTGGAATATTTCATACATCCAGACTATTTCTTGCTAAATATGTATTTTAAAGGTTTAAATGATCCCTTATTATTAAGCTGCTTCATTCAAAAATTAACTTGGTTTACTTGAAAATCTGACTCAAAATTCTGTCCTGAGAAGTGTGTAGGACAGAGTCACCTGAACTATTTCACACAAGAATACATATTGGTTTCCTAGAGCAGAATATCACTCTAGAAGACAGGAATCACATGGTAACATTATTAACTTTTTTTATGGTTGGTTTGGGAATGACCTCAAGATTCACAGCCAGTTAGAGCCCTCAGGGGCTTTCTCTTGCCAGAGAGTCATACTGTCTGGCTCCCCTTATTAGCTTTCTCTTTCCTCCTCTTTTTTTTAATTTGGTTTGCTTGTTCGCTTTCTTGCTTCAAACCAGAGGGTACCCTTTGAAGTGAAGGACATTCAGTTCCAACAATCTGTAAAGTTGTAGGTGGACTTCCTTTAGGTCAGAGATAGGTAACTTGATGGTATCCTTCAAGTGACAGAAATTTTGGGTGCCTTGACATACTTCTATTTCTGTATTTGTATACTGTATTTTCTCATGGTTATTCACTGACTTTACCTGAGATCTATTTATGCATGACCTTTGGAAGGTTCCATAAGGGATTTCTTTTTAAACAAGTCACTCAGGCCACAAATCCAGCACTTCACTTAACATACCCATATTTAGGGCTGTGGAAAATTATAGGTCATAAACCCATACATTAATGCTTTGCTAAATCTGGGCCTGAAGGGATGTATAGATTATACCTGGACAATCTTTAGAGCTCCTGCATCTAAAATACAATTTAGGATACACTTTAGGAGATTATCCCCTTGACTCACACACACATAGACCCAGTGGCTGTTTCCCCATTAGCCTTTGGTGTGCTTTGCAGCACTTTCTCTTCGTCGGTATCTTAGAAGGTAACAAGGCTGTGAACCCTCCTCAGAGGTTTGTGTGGCCTGTTCAAAGGAGCTCATAATCTAAAAACACAGTGGCATAATAGCAGGAGGTTGGCAAAATAATACTGCTGGCATCTCAGAGGGTGGAGCTTTCCATTGATCCTTCTGCCACTTCCCTACTAACCTACAGAATCATTGGTGAATCTCAACCAATTTAACAGAGGGTAGAAGTCTCAGAAATAAGCAAATGCCTGCAAGTTTTGTGAAAATCAGCAACCAGTTGGGGTTAAATAGAATGCAGGAGGTTATCTGTGTCCCAAAAAGCTACAGTGAAAGTTCAGCAGATAGAAGTTCTGCCAATCAAGACATGCTGAACACCAAGCATGGTCCACATGGCCTCTTGTTCAAACCTTTGTTGGGAGGGAGCTGTGGATGCCCTGCTGGGAGAACGCCAGTGTCATCTGGAGCGTGTTTTGGCAGGGTACCTTGGAAACAGGAAGAGTTACTGTGCTGAGCCTGTGTAGGAGGAGGTGTAAAATAGGTTCTTTGGAGAGTTCCTGGTCTTCAGGCTGCGTTCAGTTTTCTACAACCACCTTATTTAAAATAGGGTGTCCTACTGAACTCATTAGGGTAAAATCATATCAGGTTTTGGTTGACTTTTGTTTAAAGTGAGGCTTTTTGGTTGTTTATTTGGGGTTTTTTAAAGAAATTTGAGATCTTGATGTATTTCTTTATCTCCAGAAAGTCTTAAGTACCACTTTTTCAGCATTCAATATAAAATGCAGGATATAAATCTTTGACTAATACTGTACTTTATATATGATGGATTACACAGCAATCTAAGTCTTCAGAATTTACTGAAGTTTTACTTTAAAGTATTTCATTGGAGGTCAATAGAATTTCAGGGCTGTCATTTTAAGGATCATTACACATGGGAATCTTTCCTGTGAAATATATAAGTCCTTTTAGCCCTGGTTTTGTAAATGGGCTCTGAAGCTGACATACAGCTACATGCCTAAAGCAGTGGTGTTGTGTTCAACAGTTGGTCGAAAACCAGTCTGTCCCCATTTAAATCAACCACTTAGTGACCTAGCCACACACTTTTTAGGTTCTTTAACCTGATAATCTCTAATTATTCTGGCTCACAATTCCAATGGAACGAGGTTCAGAGTCATTTTGCAGATGTCATTCTTTATTTGAATATTGTCTTATTTAAAAGGAAAATATTTCAGATAATGACAACATATTTTGAGGGGGGAAAAAAAGCATGAAAACCATTTCTGTTCCAAAAATTGCTGATATGAGAATTTATGAGGAAACAGCTCCTTTTATGAATAATTATTATTATTGTGTTTAAGAAATGGGCAAGATGCCTAGAAATTGAATGAAAGAATGAGCTATTAAATTGAAATATTAAATGAAATAACTGAATTAAAAGTGATCGTGTAAACCCAGCAGTAAATTCTGGGAGCTGTAGCTGATTGAACATATTTTCATCATCTGTTTTGTATGCTTAAATACAATTGCTTGATGTAAGTAAACACTTGATTGATATTCTGAATACTTTAAAATCTGCATATGCATCATGGAATACTGAACAATTAAAACTTAATTTCAGTGTAGTTTGATTACATGTAAATTATTTCAATATTCATTTTTTCCTGTTCTGTTTGCTCAGTGCATATTTAATATCCACTTTTTGAATGTGTATCACTCTTGATTGGACTGTAAGATGAGGAGGACTCTGAAATTTCTTCCATTAAAAAGGATTGCCTTATAAATATTATTTGTGCCACAGCTCTTCCCCTGCAGATTATTTTCTAAATGTTGTGTACTCTTATTGAAGACAAGGAAAAAAAACTACTGCAGCCCTCCTTTATCAGCCCAGCACAAGGAATATGCTTACATGGTCGGTGAGCATGTCTAAGAAGGCTTGTTGGTTGTAACTAGTCCCTAAAGAAATGTTTCCATCTTTTCTGCACTATATTGCTTGCCTGCATGAGCTCCCTCTCCCTTCTGTTCCTCCTCCCTCCACATGATTTTTATTTTTTTTCCTGGTTCCTGGAGGTCTTATGAAACACTTTAATATTGTGGCTAAATATTACAAGTGTTTTCAAGTTGACCATTTTCAGTCTGAAAAATGTATCTCTATCTTTAAGTGACCACATTCAATTTAGGAGTTGTGGAATACAGATGAAAAAATTTTGCCTTTTTATATATTTGTAAAATATTTTCTAAAAACCAAAGAGACTTCTTTTTCCTTCTCTGCAGGCTGCAATCCTTACACATTTTTTTGATCAACAGTATTTCAAATTACTTTATTTCTGAACATTCAACAGAAGGAAATCCCAGGCATTTGTTTCTCTTATTATTTATGCCAGTGAACAGAATAGCCTTTCTGAAGTTACAGATAACATTATAGTTTTTTATTACTTATATATTTTAGTTAAAAATGAAATTATTTCCTGGCATCTTTTTAGTTAAGTCATATTCCCAAAATACAGACAGGCAGCAAGTTTGTCGTCATGGAAGGCAGGTCTGGATTCTTCTCTGCCTTGACCATTTTTGACCTGCATGACCATTGTTATATTATTCACATTTCCCCTTGATTTCCTTGCCCATAATAATTTTTTATACTTTTTAGAAGTGCATATAATAACAGTATTCTTTTATTATATGAGAATTTGAAGTTAATATTGTATCTACGAAATGGCTTGCAGGGAAGCGTTTTCCTATGTGTCCTACATAGTTAATTGCAGTTTCAGAGTTCTAATCTTGAAGGTCATATTTCTGTTGCCTGTCACTTTGACCAAACAAGTGGCTGAACTTCATGGTTTGCAGGCGGATTTCCTTATCTCTCTTTTTCAAGAGACATATAAGTCTTGATTGCTGGAGTTATTGTGAACCAAGCAATAAGGGGCAAGGTGGAGGAAGGGGTGGGAAGACACTGTTCAACACCAGGACCCTGGAGATTGCATTTTAGAAAGCAAATATTGTACCTGGTGAATGTAGCACAAGAACAAAAGGAGGAATGTTTGACAGGGGGTATTTTGTTTGTTTGAGGAGCTGATAAACTGTGTGTGCTAACAACAGTAAGAAGTCTTCCCAGGGTAAAACATGCTTATAAACCAGATATTAGCTTGAGGTTGGTCTCATGCTGTATAGACCTCTCTCTAATGATTTCTGTACATTAAAACCAACAAAACTTTCATACCAAAGGATTTCAAAATTATCTTCTACTAAAGCTAGGCTAAAAAATGCTGGATATTCCTGACTGATTTAATACTGTTGGCCTAAGTAATGCAAACTCTTTTTTGTAACATCCACCTTCTTTTAAAGCAATTCAATTTATAATAAATTATGAAGTAACTGTGATGTGATTTTTATTTCCAACGCTCTTGGTTTGTGAAGAGCATTTTTAGGTAGTCTTTCTTTTTCCCTTTTTTTTTCCTTAGTACAGGTATGAAAATAATGAGCTAACGTCACACTTTTATGAATAGGGGCCATAATGAGACTGAAGTATGTATGTTGATTAAAGGAAAAAAAATCAAAATCTTGATGAAACTGCAAAGAAATGACAGCTTAAGGCCACGATTCCATTCTGCAAGTCAATCAAATGAAAAAGTTATTTTACATTTTTTGGTTGCAGGCATTTTTGCCGTGGCTAAAGCAAATGTCATTCGAATAGTCTATATAGTGATAACTTCAGAAAAACAAAATAATGATACAGATATTCTTTTTAGCCAGTCACAGAACTGGTTTCTGTTCAGTTTACAATATCTCCTCTAAGTACTAAAAATGTGTGTTTAATCCATAATGGAAAAGAAAAATATGCCAGAAAAAAATACAAACACGATAGCTATTCAAGATACACATATTTTAACATGCACTTATTTTTCTTATTTAAAGCATAGCTTCAAAATTATCATTGCAAAACGAAGTAGTTTGATGGAAAGTCCATCACAGGAATCATGTTGAAAAACTTCAGACACAGACATGCATGAAAAAGTGGGGGTGCACTGCCTGTTCCCTGGTGATCAAGAGGTTAACTTTAATTTATCTCTTCCCCTCCCTTAAACTGGTTCTGTGAGGAGGGCTGCAAATTAGTACTTGGAAGGCACAGCAGGGAGATTAGCTTTAGGGAGGGAAGGACTCCCCACTCCAGCTCTTAGGAACCTCACCTGGAGAGTGCATTTCCTTTTCTACTTAAGCTAACATATTATGCCTTCTTGTCACGAATGTTATTCCTTGAGGAAAAGTCCTCTCTGGCTCTATCTTGCAATCTGATGAATCATTCCAAGTGTGCGGTAGAAGAGAGGAGAGCGATAAGGCTGTAACAGGAGGGAGCCAGGAAACCGCTGAGGCTTTGGCCAGGAACAGGAATCCTGGTGTGGTGCATCATATGGGACTACTTTCCCCACCCAGGGAAAGGAGGATTCCCACCTTTCCTCTTATTCACACTGGCCCAAGGAGGAGCTGCAGCTCTGCCCACTGTTTCCTATGACACCACCAAGGTACAGAGCTGTACAAATTCTGGCAGCCATGTGATGCTGTCTGACAATATTCATTTGACAAACACAACCTACACCTCTCCAACTCTGAGAAATTGCACTGCTGTTTTTTCCCCACTGGGGCAAAGAAGTCATCTCCTTCCCAAACTTCCAGTGTCTACACCTGATCCATTGTTGAAATCATTAACAGGTGAAAAGGGGGAAACGTTACCCCCTTTGTAAGGGGGTAAATACAAAATCATTCTATATGGAATCAATCTTTTACGTCCCAGCAGAAATAAAACTGGGGTATTTGCATTTCTAAAAATAATCACCAAATCTATTTTCACAGCTAATCTTAAACAGTTAAAAATGTGCAATAGAGGAAAATGTGTACAGATAGACTCATTTTCTCATAATACAATGTCACATATTGATTATCCATGCCTAGTATAAGAGAGACATTAGCCCAATGCAGAATTTTCCATTGGGATTAGCATTTGCCAGTGCAGTGTTGTAAATATCCTCAGAAAGCTTCTGATGGATGGCTTGTGTCCTCCTGCTTCTGTGGAATTCCCAGGACTGCACACAAGATATACACAGCCTTGCCCAGTGCCTCCATCCCGTGCGGGTATTTGCTGGCACTCCCAGGAGATGGTGTGTGGTGTCTGGGTAGGACGAAGGGGCCAGTCTGTCGCCACAAATGGAAGGAGCTGTTGTTCAGCAAGGCCTCAACCCACCAAAGGAATGGTCCTTAAGGGTGAAGTTCCACATCCACACTGCCCCCTTCCTGTTCTACTGCATCTCTGGGTCATGCTCAGGTGGTGCCTTCTAGAGCACATCTGGAGGTAATTTTTGCTTGTGATTTTGCTCTTTTCCCCATTGTTTTACTTCATCGATGCAGTCTTTTTCACTGCAGGGTCTCAGAAAACTCTCAGGAGTCTGTGCTAATACTGGGCTAAGGTAGTTATGAGACAAAACAGTTGTCTCATAACTCTACTCATAGTCCCCTACCTCTTTTAGTCCCTGAGGATTAATGACTCCACTGGATTAGCGTCTTCAGAGAGCTGTATTGAGAGGTCTGCAAGGACAAAACTCAGTGCAAAGTTCTACAGGGACCTCTGAAGTAATGTGAGATTTGGAATTAGTATTTTCTGTAGAGAATTTTGAGGTTCCTACCAGCATTGTTGGGGATACTGTTATCTGTGTTGTGGTTGGTATCTTTGTAAAGGATGGACTTGTTAGGATCTACAGGATCTTCAGCTCCCTTCAGATTCAACCAGATCAGATGGGACTCGACACTGAACCACTTGGTGAAGGTTTGAAACAATGAAGAAGGTTAAGGGTAGTCACTGTCCCACCCCACAGTTCTGCAATCTGAGTATAAGCCTATCAGGTTTCTCCAAAAAAGCTTTGGCATCACTTTTGATGAGCATTGAAAGACTTTGTACTCTGTACGTTAGCAAAATTTGTTGTGACTCTTAAATTAACCTCATCAAGCAACAGGTTTCCTTTTTCTTTCAGGTATCAGAGGTTTGAAAAAGCGTTTCTGCTTGCTGTTGACATTGGTGCTCGAGACCTGTTCATGGTGAGTTGTTTCTGGAGACAGAGGCTGTTGGAGGATGTTATTTGTCAGGTTTTGCATACATTAAAACTGTTCCAGGTCATTTGCAGTCTTGGACACATACTGAAGACAGAACTGTTCTACCTTTGCCATCATGAAACTCATCAGTAGGAATTAAGTATCTTTCGAGTCACTGACATTTTCCCCAGCATGGCCTACAGGCTATTCTTAATTTTCCAGGAGATATTATATGTGTTTTTAAACTTTCCCTTTCTTCATCTGACCTGATGTGGGTGAATGTCATCTTTCACTCTAATAAGCTTATACATTTCTAATCCATTCCTTTAAGTCCAGCTGCTGAGTCCTGGACACAGGAGCTGTCCATGTCCTGGGGATCCTGAATGCTCTTAGTGTGTCTCTTGGGGTTTTGTGAAAAGTGACAAATTATGAACGCTTCTGCTGGTACTTTTAAAACAACAAAGCTCAGCAGCATCAACACAAGGGTTTTAACATTTCATGCACTCTCTGCCCCCTCCCATTTAATTAGCTACAAAAGTAAAATTAACCAGCTCTTAAAAGGTCCTCTGTGTGAGCGCTGCAGGAGGTTCTTGTTTTATAAGATCTTGCACCACAATGTCACAGTGAGGTCAGATGGACAAAGCCAATCGTGCTCTCCTAGTCTCTCAGCATGTTGCTGATCCACAGCTGATTTCATTGTTTTCAAAGAAACAATAGGAAAGGGCTTGTTGAAAAAAAGGCCCTTTGAACGATTCGTTTGCTTGACTCTTTTGCATAATGAAGACATTCTGTTGTTTAAATTAAGCTTTGACACTAGATGTTAATATCATTTATCCCATTAAGTCACTTGCCCTGCTAGTTTGATCTTGATATTTAAATTGTATGTTAAATTACACAATTAAATCCTGCTTTTAGGGGTTATGAAAATTCCCTTCTAATTATATAAAAAGTTGTGTGAACCTTTTGATGTTTTTTTCACGGCTCTAATCATCTGGCTTGTTCCATCTAATTAGAAAGATGTGAATACTGCGATAAACTTTCCTAAGTATGCATCAAAAGAATGTGATGGAAATGTCAGACTTTTAGGAAATTCATTACATGTTCTATGTTTATTCCCCTCAGTTTTCCATCTTTTTAGATTCATCTCTTTCCTTTTCTCTCTTTATTGAATGTAACCTCTTCAATACAAATTTTATACCTAATCATGCTAAGCACTGCTGCAGCCGCATATAGGATTCAGACTGTGGTATGCCTGGAGCAGATTAAAGCTTTTTGTCAAGGGCTCTCCCAGTGTACAGATAATAAATAAGCCCTAATTTTAGCCATTCTGACAGAATAAATGTTGCAGCATTTGCCATCAAAGGCCCTCTCTCATATGACTGAGGGCATTTCCTACATGATCTTTTTCTCTTTCCTTCCCTCTTCTGACAGCAGGATTGAGGGAGCACCTCTGTACCAGGGTGGAGAATGCCAGTGCTGGGTGAGGAGATGGGTGCACAGCTGCTTACAAGAGGGAGGGACTGTCAGTACCTGGCTCCGCAGGTGATAGATAACATGTTTTACTCTCTCCAAAAAGGCTCTCCAACTTTCTTCAAGAGGAGTTTCAATGTTCACAGACCAATTAACTCCATCCTTTCCTACTGTTTGCCTTTCCTTTCCTCTCTCAACACCTACTCTTCATTTCCCATCCTACCAATGCCCTTAAACATAAATGTATATTTCTGAAGAGTTCCTCATGGCTTATGTTACTGTGAGATCAAAACCAGTTCTTTAATGTCCTCGTTCTGCTTGCATTACCTTTGAGATTCCTCATAGTTTCCCCTAAATTATGCAAAAAGCAGCACACATACCTGCCTCCTCTGGGGAAATGTCCTTTTGCTAATTCATCATCTAAGTCAGTCCCTAATGAGCAAACTTTACAATAAGCTAACAGTGGTACTGCTGCAAGACCACTAAGTACAGGACTCAAGAAGTTTAAACATGCATAGGTCATTAAGAGTATTTATTTGTGCCATGGTAATTTCTAGGGAATTTGGCTTCATTGTGCTTAATACTGTGTGAAAAATTAGATAACCTGTTCCCTGAAACCTTGCAGTCCTTCTAGGTATTAGTGTAACAATACTACTGCTAAACAAGGGCTGTGCATCCCTCACTTCTGCTTAATACTGAATGATTCCTATATATTGTTTATGTAGGGCAAAATGCGATTAATAATATACAATTTGACTTTGCATATATTTAAAGTGTTTTTATCCATTTTTACAACCTCAGATAGCTCTAGGAGTCGCATCACCTTATTCCCAATTAATTAAATGGGATTTCAAGAAGAAATAGTAGTCGAAATAAAGATACCTGATGACACAAGCAAAATGGGAAAGAAAAAAATCTGTTTTATAAAGGGGGACAGAGAAGGAACAAAAAGGAAAGGATAGAGAAGAATGGATATAACAGAGGTTGAGGAGGATGCAAACATTGAGTACCCATCACATGAGGCTTCTAAGGAAATGTCCTATATCTTTGAGAATTTACCCTGAGCATCAATTTTACCAAACAGGGCTCTACAGCATTCCCATTATTTGTTTTGAGGTTGAAAAGAAGTTTGAGAGAATGCTATCTGGGGGCTAATTTCTTTCAAAGAAATGAAAAAGAAAAAAAAAGGCTTAAAACTACAGCTATAGCGTCACTAGATGATGCCATAGCAAGACACACATACACTGCTGTGTCTCTCCCGGAGCTTTACCCTCACGTCACATCCAAGTCCATCAATTAATCTCATCTCCTACAAAGTTCAATAAAAAAATAAAACTGAAAAGGACATATCACGAACAACAGCTCCATTTATTGGACAGTGACTGATCCAATCTGTGACAGAAAAGATCAAGCAGTGGAAGGGTTGTTAGCTTGAAATCCTTTTATAGTGCGTTCCAGCTCTCAGCTGCTGAAAATTCAAAAGGCCATCCCATGTACCAAAGGTAGCAAAAAATGCAAGGAAAAGACACTTTAATAAAACTGTCAGATCTTGGGTGATACACTGATGAGGAAAGTGCATGCTTCGAAGAAATGTTGGAGTGTTGCCCAGAAATATCCTATAGACAAGTGCACATCGTGTTTCAAATGACTTCTGCTCGCCAACGGCCAGCTCTGTGAGTCACAAAGGTGAGGGCAAAAAGGAAGTAGTCCAAAAAGTAAGCAAACTGTTAAATGATAAAATAGAGCCCTTTCAGCAAGCTCCTGATAAGCAGCTGGAAATTGTTTTTATTGTCACCACTGTGTTTGAGAGAGATGTGATCTTTGGACTGATAAATTCTTAGGTAATTGTGTGAAAAAAAATCTGTCATGAATATGCAGATAATTTAATCACTTTTATGTCATTCTTTAAAGCACCCTGCAATCTGGTGCTTCTTCTTTCTGTTTTTTAGTTTTCTAGTTTAGTTCTGCTTAGACAGTTATAAATTCTTTAAAAAATCCACTTTCTCTGATTTATTTGAATGAGAAACACCTAAATTTTATCTGAAATGGTCTAATAAGGAGATTTCATATCTGTAATATTTTCTTTCTAAAGATGGTTTAGAGATGAGGCAAAGACTACTTTTTTTTATTGTTCTTCATGACAGCAACTCAAGGAACAACAAAAAAAGCCACTTACCAACCTACTGCTAACCTTTATTTCTTACAAGGCCCCTGTTAGATAATGATGGATGTGTAGCACCTTTAAATGTCTTTACTCGAACCAGAAAATGGGCAAAACCAAGACCTGAAATAACAGCTGCTTTGATACACAGAGAGTGCACAGGCTCTTCACTGACAAAACTTCATCATTTGCTGCAGTTGTTTCCATCCAATCCCTAAGCTTACTATTTGAAATTGCATGGAGGAACACAATACTTTTCATAGTTTAAGCTACAAAAAGACAATCATTAAGCATTGTCAGAAGGTATTTTAAATAAGTCTGCCTATACATCCAAACCTCTGTAAGTTCAGACTTGTCCAAGAGCCCTTGGGTTTTCTATTGTTATCTAAATAAGCTGACAATATCTGCTGTTTAATCTTCATAGAAATCATACCTTTCTACTCAAGCCCTTTTCTCCTGACAACCAAGTTAGACCTACAAAGAGAGGAAATACAGAGTTCGCCACAAGTTCGTAGCCCATTACTTTGCTCCAAGACACTTGCATATTTTTTAAGTCACACCTGTGTTTGTGATGAGAAGACACTTCTGTCTCCTGCAGACTGCAGATCCTGCAAGTCAGTTCCAGGCTTTCCTGTGTAATCAGTCTCAGTTTCCCTAAGATTTTCACTTTTGTTTTAATAATGTTGTTGTTGTTGCTGCTATTGTTATTAAATGAGGGGTTACTGAAAGCAACATGTCTTTCTCCTAACACTATTACTCTCACTTTTTCATCTAAACTTCTCTTTCTAAAGTCACTTTTCCTGTAAGAGTTTCTGTCATATTGATGCAGGTGGCAGTAAACTGACATCAAGAAGGATGGTTTCACCTGAAATCTTCCACATTAGGGAGAATATAGTTGCTTTTATGGCATGCAGAGGTCAGTATTTCCAGCAAACACTCCTTTTCCCTTTAAATTCCTTCATGCAGATGGCTTACAGAGCAATGGGATGACTCAAATCTTTGGATGCCAAATGGCACCTTCAAAAAGTAGTGGGGGAAAAAGACTTTGCCAACTGTTCTTGGATTTCCCTCACTTTCTGTGTCACAGTTCATGCACAGAGCAGCATGTGTCTGTGATGCCAAATGAGAAGGGGATTAATTGTCTCTTGATTAATGGTCAAGAATGAAAGTTTACTCTGAGGACCAAAACCAAGGGCAGTGAGACTGTAGTTTGTCAGTGGGAATATATTCTCCCACAAATAGTTCTATATGTACTCCAGGTAGTTTTCACCTCAAATATTAACATGCAATAAAAGCCTTGACTTTGGTAAGGGCATGCAGTGTTGGGACAAGGGGGAATGGCTTTAAACTGGCAGAGGGTAGGTTTAGGTTGGATATTAGGAAGAAATTCTTTCCTGTGAGGGTGGTGAGGCCCTGGAACAGAAGTTACCCAGAGAAGCTGTGGCTGCCCCATCCCTGGAAGTGTTTAAGGCCGGGTTGAACAGGGCTTGGAGAAACCTGGCAGAGTGGAAGGGCAGGTTGTCCCTGCCCAGGGCAGAGAGTTGGAACAAGCTGATCTTTAAGGTCACTTCCAACCCAAGCTATTCTATAATTCCATATAACGATAAACCCCTGCTGCAGCCCTCCCATTTTTGACTCTAGATAAAAGACTAGATCCAGATTATTAGCAGCTATTCATGCTAGACAACATTTTTAGAAAGCCCCTTGTTTTTCAGGAGTCACTGAGGAATCATGTTAACTCTGTGGATGTTAGAACCATTGAGCAGCAGCTATTGCTCTTATTACCTCCAATATCAGCGCAGGGAGGACCATCATCCCCTTACCCACAGAACAGTGAGGGTAACGACCTTCAACAGTGAGTGTATGACAACATTCAAGCAAAAGTTAGTCCCTAAAAGATGGAAACCTTCAAATCATAAAATCCTTAAGGTTGGAAAAGGCCTCTAAGGTCATCGAGTCCATTACTAACAGCTCCATCACTAGACCAAGTCTCTAAGCACCATCTCTCTAGCACGCTCCAAATACAGGCTGTCAGCCAGGAGAGTTCCAGTACTTCAGATCTGGTTTACACAGAGCCACCTCCTATCAACTCTCTTTTAATTCAACAGAAGTTATGTTAAAAGCAGACAGATTGGTTTCTTTCGTACACTGAGTCAATAGCTTTGCTTTTATCAGTGCATGATTGGTCAGTGTTTTATCCATTGCTGTATTCAACAGCACAAGTAAGGAAACACATTTGCATTGGAGGCAATTAAAATGTAATGGTAGGTTCATCAGTTCCATCTGTGTTTGTGATCTAAATAATAAAAACCCTCTTTCTTTCAAAATCCCTTTTGTTGCTCCTTTGAGATTAATTTTAGATTAATCTTTTTTCTTCTCCTTTATTTCCAAAGGACATCCACTACCTTGCTCTAGATAAGGGTGAATTGGCACTAGCTGATGTGGCAAAGAGAAAGGCTAATGACATTGATGCAGAATCAATAACTACTGGAATTGGTAAGAATTAATGGTGTTTAAAAAGCCCTTTTGTTTTAATCAATACTTGTCCTGTAGAACATGGTGTTGTATTTGTAGAGGAGTTATTGTTTTGATTACATTGTTTTCTTTGAAAGTGAGACCAGATTTTTATTTGTGACTAAAGAACAGTATTTTTATTCATAACTAAAGAAGGAGGCTTATAAAAATCACATAGCTTTGCCTTCCAGTACCCATGTGAGGATAGCTATGAAGCAAAAAGATTTATATGGTGGCTATATACAAAAGTTCAGGCTGTACAAACTGAACTGAGTGCAAGAGGTAAGGGACTGAATCTGAAAATCATTGTTCATATCAACATTAAAGGCCAGGCATGGCAATCTCACTGACCTCTAAATATTTGCTGGTGCACACTGGAGTCGCATCCAGCATTGATGCTTTGGCAGCACTTGGATGGAACATTTCCTGATGTGAACACAGGTTCAGATCCTGGCTTTAAAGCAGCAGCTTGGCCTGCAGTGGGATTCTTGGCATTCCATAAGGAGTATTGATGCTAAAGTTGCAGCATGTGACTAATAGCTAAAACACAGATGACTTTTCATGCCAGGGAACTCATAATTCATTCACTTTCTCCTTGTGTTTCTTCTGAATTTACATGAAGATATGTATGCAAGCACATGAGACCATTCTGATTTCATGCCTTATAGCATGAACCAAGCAGAAGGTGTGTATGTCTGGGGAGCTGACCTCCATTGGAGACAAAGGGAGAAAAACCCACAAAGCCTAAAAATGTCTGTATAAAACATGCACAGTTCTGTTTTGCTTATTCTACTGCATCATTGGCTATTAGAGGAAAGCACTGAGCTTTTGTCCTTGTCCCATGCCAAGAAGTAGAATAGGATTAAAACTCAGAAGGTTTTTTTGTGAGTCAGAGTCACAAAACCTTTGAAATCTTGGGTAACATGGGATTCTTTTGGAACTGTACATCTCCCTGTTTACCAAGAGCATACAAGGGAATGCCACTCCAGTACATAGAAATGCAGAGAGGCCATATATGCTTTTATGTGGCCATTTCTATAGATTGTATAAATCCATGACTTTCAAGGCTACTGCAATACAGTATCACCTCCTTCCCTCTCCACCAGAGTAGGAATCAAGCAGTGCCTCTCCTGAACTCTTCTCTTCAGGGTCTTTCATTTTCATGCTCAAGTCACTTAAAGCTTGTTTTCCACCACAACTGGGCCTTTGGTCAAGCCGTTTCACTGCTAGAATTCGAAAAAAAGGACATCTGTTTAGGTCATCCCTTAATGGGAAATCTTTAAAGTGTACAGTTATATCTCCCTTGCTTTCTCTTCTCTTACTTCTTAGGTATTTACCTGCTGCACCAAATATAACTGAGATACCCAGGACTTGCCTCTGATTATTATCTATTCTCTGACACTTAATCCAGAAAATTTAAAGTCTAATCTGTATCTTAGTGAAAGCCCTTTGTAGCATTGTAGACACATGTGCAGGGAGAGGGGTAGGGGAAAGAACTGAGGTGATCACAGATGCCTTCCTTGCATATCAAATGCCCTACACGTGTAACTGCAATTCAGCTACAAATGTGCAGGCACACAGTCTTCCCCTCCTCCAGACCAGTCCTAAAGTTACCTCTGCAGTGCCCCATTAGCATAAATTATTAAAGTCATTTTATATGATAAAGACTTTTGCTGAATAATTAACTATCAGAATGATTTAAAATACTTTTCAATGCCCCCAGGGACAAACTGTCACTGAGATTCAGTCTCTAAACAGTAATGAATTTGCATCCAATTCATTTTACATGAAAATAAACAGGAATCTCCCATGAGTTTGTTTCGCTGCAGGTTGGATCTCACCTTAAACATGTGAAATCTCAGCTACAGGTTTTGTTTTGTTGTACTTTATTCCAACGTCCTCTCTAATGATGTTTTCATTTCATAAACTGTTGTTGGCAAAAAAGTTGACATGAGGTATGAACTTTGTGGACCCAATGCAAACAAAAGATGATAAGTGCTTTATATGTAAATTGCTGTATTTTTCTAATACTTTGAGAGGGGGAGATAAAATCATGCCAGAGCCAGAAGTTTTAAATGCTGTTTCATACAAGTCTGTGTCCCCTGACCACTTCCTAAGCCCAGTCCTCTTCAGCTAGTCCCTGCTCTCTGGAACTTCCAGCCATTCCGTTCACCAAGGATCACACTTTCCCCCAAACTTCTTGAACACCCACTTTGGGCTTCTACAAGAAGACAGTAACCTAAGCAAAGAGGGGCAGCAAGGTGCAACCAGTGCTACTGAGTTTATACTGGACACCTCTACAGCTTATTTGGTTTATACATGTTTATATATATATATATCAGTATAATATTTGGTCTTAAATTGTAAAAAAGTGAACCATTTTCATATGTCAACATCTGATGAAGTTTCCTGAGCTAGCCCATCCTCAAACCTCAGCTCAGCACTGCTTGAAAATGAGTCAATGCTTCTGGCTGATTCCCAAGTCTTTGAGAGTGCTCCATCTTGCCCCAGATATATTTAATTTGTCAAGATATTTCTGTGTACAGGGCTCACCTCAAACATAATATATTTGAAACTCAGACTTTCAGGAAAAGTTTCAAGCCCCTACAAATAATGTAGGATGACAATATAATTTCATCTGAAATTTGTAGACGTCATCCACAGTTCTATATGGGTAGATTCCTCACATATATTATACCGAGATTTGTGTCAAGATAAAACTAAAAAGAGGTTGATTGTTTTAAGATTTTCTGAATTTTGGCTCTTCTCAGTTCATCATCACATGATTGCAGTTTGCTGGACACTGTTTTGAAGAAGCCACCTTCAAAGCTAAGGATATCTGAGGGTATCTGGTAAAAACACCTGTAGACATCCAGAGCTCAGTAGTTAGGTGAGAATATTGCTGAGCAAGAAGAAGTGTCAGGTGAACTATGGTTTTGGCAGAATCAGGTATTTTGTTCATCTGATTAAAATCTTCTGAGGATAAGTATTCTCATAAGACTTTATGTTTGACAGCCTGTAAAAATGCATCTTGGGGGATGGAAACATTGAAGTAATGGTACTGTACATCTCAGAAATGGCATTAGCTATCTCCTCTTTCCCTTTTTATTTGATCAGCAGACCACTGCCCATGGATCCTGTGGTTTCTTCTGCCAAAGATTTTCTGTTGAGTTATTTCTGTAGTAGATCCACAAGTTCCTTAATGAGGTCAGGGAGTTCTCATTTAGCCTTGCCTAAAATGTATGCTGCGCTCCTCATTTCACTTGATTAAAAGAATAAATAATTTATTCAATATTGGCATATATGTAGGTTACTAATAAATTCTGTTTATGAGTGTAGCCTGGCATATACTCTCCTGGAACAGCATTGTCTGTGGTGGAAGAGTGAGTCTGTTTGGTGCTGTAAAGTGTAGGTTGCTAATGTAAAACCTGAGTTGCAAAGAACTGACATGGCAGAGCCTGTTAAGAAATGCCATAACTAATAATGATCATGGTGGTGAAGAGCTCAGCCCTTCAGACATCATTGCTCAATGAATATCCAATGAAGAGCATATGTAGGCAGTGTCAGAAAGTTTCCCAAGGCCAACTTCCAACAAATTACATTAGGGCCTAGCAAGGTGATTTTAACCTTCAAATCAACAGCTTTCACCCAAAAGGGATTCATGTTGTGACAAGATAGATAACTGCTGCATCATTGAAAGGCAAATTGGGAAACCTTGTATTTCTACTTAGAATTAAATTCAGAATATTAGTAACTCTAATGTTTAGGTAACATTTCTAACAGAGATATGTTAACAAAAACACTGATGTTCAGATAATTGCATTGTTCTGAAATGCTAGATGGGACTGACTAACATTTTGGTGGTTCACTGATGTCTCATGAAAGTGCTTGAGGTTTTTCCATTTAAAATAGAATTTTAAAATATTTCTGGAAGTATTCCCTACTGTTTGCGAGATAGGGAATCTTATTAGTTCTCACAGAGACTGAAGTCTAATTTCCCACAGTGTTTGTAAAATGACATTTAAAATGCAGGGACCCTAAATGTTTCACCTTACTGGCAAGGAACGTCACCAGTTTGAACCCTAAGTGGAGAATTAATTAATTTTATTTTATTTCTGTGGTAGTGTTTTTTATTGAATGGCTTACATGTTCTTTGTGATAATTACTAATGACACATCCTACGGTGCTTTGTGTGAGATGCCAGTCTGGTCTTGCATTACAGTCTGCTACCTCCAAATCGCTTATCATTTACTCAGATCTTCCCCTCTTCCTGACAGTCCTGGGGAGCCTCCTTGCATTTGAAGACCATGTTTAGAATTGTCCCCTGTATTTGTAACCTTCTCTGGCCCTGCATTAGCCTAGTTGGTAACATTTCCTTCTCTGATCCATAATGACTCCTTTCATCTCTCAAGGACTTCCTCCTCACCCTCACATACCCCTCTGACACTGATGGCAAAGCTTTCTTCATTTCCTGCTCTTCCTTGGCACATGCAGCTTTCTCTTGTCATCTATCAAATTTCAAGTTAACTGAGAACCTTGGCCTTTATTTAATGACTTTTATTTCACTGTATAACATGTTTACAGCATGCTTCAAAGGTATTGTCCCAGACAGAGGTGAACTGTGATCTGGGAAGGCTCAGGGGCCACTTATTTATGCTACAGTTTTTTGGAGCCTTCCCCCTTCAGTGTAAGTGTTAAATCTCCCATTTATTTATTTATATTTTCAGTTTAAGTCAATCAAAACCTCTGGCATCAAACCCTTTGCTTTTATTTTTCTAATAATGTGACTTTTTCCCCAGAGAGCCAGAAAAACATTTTTAATGAAAAATGTTTTCTAAGTATGATTGGCAGTTCACCTATGGCAAGAAATTCGTTTCCATGAGCACTTTTTAAATTTTGTGCCACCCAAGATGAGTGTCTTTGAAGATCCATAGTAATTTGAAATTATTTAACTGTGCTCATATATACACTCTCTTGAACATATCAAGCCACACACAGCACTTGACACAGAGCCCACTAAACACAGTTAAAGGATTTCCACCATCTTCGGTGGGCTTGGATGGGGATTTTAGCAAGCAACAAGCTCATGGGGAGGCTTGGCATGGCCAGGAGTGCTGCCATCTGCAAAGACCTGGTCTGGAAAGACATGCTACTTGGTGTAGAGTGGCTTCAAGAGGAGGGAGCAGCAGCCAGCACCCAGGGCATGGCATCCTGTTTTTAAATTTCCAGCTGGTAGGGAGGATTTTACTCTCTTGAGGGTTACAGGCATGTACTGCTCCCCTCCTTGTGTTCTTTTCAAGAAGTGGAGTCATTTGTTTTACTTGAGGTCTATAGTAATGCCAAGCTATTTTTGGCTCCACCTCATCTCACCTCTCCTCTTGCTTGTGTCATGGTGTCAGTTTTGATCTATACCTTCCCACTGCTAGACAGCTTTGCCTGAAGACATAATCCTCAGCCCCTAATAATTGTAAGTACATCAAAAGCTAGTTGGTTTGCTTAGCTGCAGAGGTCTACACAAAGATCTGTGTATCTTCACTTGAAAGAGATTCATAGTTTTGTGTCAAGCTTTAGAATTATCATGGCCTTCCATTTTTTTCCCTTCCTTATAGTGACATATTCTTTCTTGCCCACTACAGAACCTGATTTAAAAAGCACAACTATATGCCCAAAATGAAGACACCTTCTCCTTAATATTTTAATTTTAATGATCCTCGTATTTTGTAATGTCTTCCAGCAGTAAAATTATGCCCTAGTGATTATGAAAAAATCTTACCAGAAATCATAGATTAACTACTTTTTGCCAGCTTTAGGGGCTTACATTTTTTGAATCTATAGCTACATGCTACAACTGATTTATAAACAGCAACAAAAAAATGTCAATATTTCCAAATTCTAGAAATTGAAAGGAGTTGTCTGTATCTGATATGGTTTTTATCCTAATAACAATTAGGATATTGCAAGGCATGTGAGGTCACTCTTCTCAGATCTCTTCACTATAATTCCATCTTATCCCTATAACCCCCAGACAAGTTGATGTACACAGACAACAGTGAATGGATGACACTAATTACCGAGTAAACAACATATTTTCGGTGGCAACAGATCAAGAAGGAAGTTTTAAAAGTGAAAGAAATTCACAGAGCTACACCTTGAGGGAGGATGTAACATGATAAAGAATAGTTCAGCATAAAAGATCTTGAAGGGATGCCCATGGCATGGCATTGAAGTGAAGAGAGGCAAGTCAATACGCAAGCTGTTGACATTGTAGCTAGGAATATAAGTAGGAATTTGGCTTCTCATCACTGACCTCAGTCCATAGACTGTAATAAATTTAAACAGAAAGTACACATAGTTAAAATAACTGTTGAAAGAAACTATCAAAGAAATTGATGCATGGAAAGTGTCTTTGCATGAAGACTGAATGAATGCCTTTCTGGGAAATAGGTCTTAGCCAAATACAATTTATGCAGTAGTCAAACACATGTTTGTCTGGCTTGGTGTAGGATACCTGGATGAAATTTAATAGCCTCTAATTCACTGTAGGTCAAACTAGATGATTTACACTATATCATTATAGTATAATATTCATATGTTCTGGATTCTACTCTTGCCTACAGCTCTGTGAAAAAGCCCCTGGTAAATCTCCCATTAGCTTCAAAAGGCCCACATGTGGTCTAAAAGACTGCAGTTAAAAGCCACATAATATATATGTAATATATATTCACACATCTCAGAGTATGCACGTGTGTGTGTACATAAGTGGGTGTTACATTTACACATACACAGCAAAAATCTGGCTAGTCATAAAAATAGCTCCAAATCTGAGCACAAGCCAGAGGAATTATTACGTATTTGTATTTTGCTTCATGACATCACAAAAGCCACCGCTGCTTTTTTTTTCTGAAAGAACAAAAAGTAATCACAGCAGGAGGTGCTTTCATAACTGCTGCAGCTGGCTGGGAGCTGTGGATCTGTGTGTTCACGGTGTGTCAGGGACATGTTTGTCTCACACACCCTGGAGCCATCCCTCAGCCTCTCGCTTTCCGATAGGGAACTCGCCAGTTGCATTTCTGCGCACTGAAAAGCATTGGCAAACACATATTTGCATGGCAGTTGGTATGTGTTTTGTCCTGTTTGCTCTGCGTAACGTAACGTGATGTGACAGGCTGTAATTCATCACATCAGTTGCATGACAGCAGAGGAATTGGAAAAGAGGTGCAATGGTGGGCCAATGCGAGGTGGCAATTTAATGTTGGGTTGTAGTCTCTCAACGGTAAGGCTTTTTAGAACGACCTACCAAAGAATTGTCTCCAAGCATTCCCTGTGCAGGTGAGTTTTAGAAGTAATGATCAGGCAGAGCACAGTCAACATCGGGAGAAAGCTGAAGATCTCTGTACTTGGAAGGAATGACTCTTCTAAATATGAAAACCCTTGCACATCTGGTGTCAGATCAAAAAACAAACAAGAACATTGAAGGACTGTTTATTTCCTCCTCTCTCACTGCACTCTCCAGGCACACCACAGGTCCTTATGTGGGAATACTGTAGAATTGCCAACAGGCAAAATCAGAGGTTGAGGCCGTTTTCCTCCAAAGACTCCTACACAAGAGACTGCTTGACAGTTCACCCCTAAAAAATTCCCACAACAAGAGTGAGGGTGTTTGATAACCTGATGTTAGTTCTTGTTGAGTGCTTCCAGCCTAAAAAAACCAAGTTCCCTGTTAAAATCCCATCTCAGGACTGGAACATTCTAGTCAGGACACGGCTGGTGAAAGCCATAGGGAAGAGCTCAGTGGGGCCTGAGAGTGAGCTTTGCATCGTTGCTCTTCTCACTCAGGCACTTTCTAAAGTGTCAAACTTGGCCAGAAGATGAAAAGAAAGGAGTTGTCTAAGAAAAACCATTGATGAAAAAGTGATCCGCAATGCCTAGCACAAGGCAGTAAGTACATCCAGAATTAAAGACTTCTTTCTTTCCTCAACATACACTCTGTATTTAATTTCAGCTATTTGAAGTATCTTTTCCCTAAATATCCTTCCTTTCGGTCTGCACTGAGACTTCAAAGTTTTTACTTTAAATCTCGGTGCCATGAAACTTCTGCAACTCCCCAGCCCATGCATGGGTAATACCTGCCCTTCAATAATATTTTTCACAGCATTCAAGATACGAAAATCGTGCTAGATTTCAAACTGTAAATTCAGTCTTAAAAACAGACTGTGTGGCAGTTGGTTATCTCTGCAATGTTGATATTATGAAATGGCACAATATTTCAATATGATGAAAAGATATCATTAATGATAGCTTCTAAGCATGTATGGTGTTCACTTTAATTAGTCACTTACTGCAGTCACACTGCCAGTGTCCCACCTTTTCATCTTCATTATAATCAAAGCTGCAACAGCCGCTTGATTTCTGCCTCCTGCCCTCCCAGCCCAGGGACACCACAACATCAGTAAAAAGTTAGGGTAGGGTTCTCACATAAATTAGATTCCATGGATTAACCACTTAACTGATAGCTTAAAAATTTTCCCGGTAAATGTCAATATTCTTTCCTGTAGATTTGTGTTAAAAACCTAAGCATGGCTTCTCTATTTTTTTTCAAAAATTTAACATTGTTTCACAACAACTGCTAGCTTATATCTTTTTGCTTGATGAAACCTCTGCTGCATCTTACTATGGTTACTCATTTACCTCTGCTGTATTTCTCTTGCTAATGTTCTTGCTGCTAAAATCCCCCCTGGAGACCTCCAAGTGATGAAGAGCAGATTCTGGGGCCATCCCAGAGACCTTGCAGAAAAATCCCAGAATGTGATTTTACATCACTTGGTAGATGCTGGTAAACCATCAGGAGCCTTACATGAACTCACCCTCAGACTGAAGGATTTGGAACCCAGTCCTAAACCATGTTTGAAGTTCACTGCTGAATTTCACCACACCTCTGCTTAAATAATAGGAACTTTTATCAACCAGATGGAAGATGATGACTACAATTAATTATTTATTCTACTGCGTAGGATGCACTGTGGCTGAAGAAAACAGCTACAAAGTGCTTACCTTAAGCCCTTGCTTTTAGCCACCAAAGGGCAAAATGTTTAGTTCATGAAGGCACCCTCTGCTGCAGTGTGAGCCCACATCACCCTGTTCACTGTGCTGCCATTGCCTCGGGTATGTAAAGGAAGAGTTAGCACCACACTGATCACTGTAATGAACAGGATTTTAACAGTAAAACATTCTGGAAAAATTCCTCAAAAAGTCATGAAAGAAGCCCAGCCTTTAGTCAGTGCCTTGTTTTCATATATTGTTATCAACTGCCCCATCCTATTCCTGTGTTTATTTGAGAGTTTTTCTGTCCACTCATTGGGATTAGAAACAAGACAGCAGGTAAAGAACTGGATGTAATTAGACTTTTACAACCATCACCAAGCCACTGGATGACTCTGGCCTGCTCATTTTAGCCTTGGATGGTTTTGCTTTTCTTTGGGAACTGCGTGAGCTCTCTGTGGCAAGCTGCCCATCCTTTCAGCACCATCCCATGCCAGAGCCCCTCGCTGTCACTTCCCACAGGCTGACCACGCAGCCAGATGAAGTCCATTTCCTAAGCTCTCTTATTTTCTGTAATTTTTGCCACATAAGGTGAAAGCACACCCCTGGGAAATCAGCTGTAATCCTCTCGTTCGTGTTTGCCATTAGGTGTCAGTGTGACAACAACCATGGTACACAAAGGCTGCACTGGGGTGTGCAGGCATACCACCCCCATCCTAAACTTGTCATTGTCCACTGGGGAAAATACAGTGTGAAACTGAGGGGAAGGAAAGGCTGAAGAAAGCAATAAACATTTTATTTCCGGCTGTTTTTCCATCACCTAATTGAAATTATTTACTAACAGATTAGTCTGTTTGCATTTCATTCAGCGTGTTTCAGGTTCCCAGTGCTGCAGTTGTCAAAGAAGGGCAATATTTACAAAACCAGGAGAAGAGTTTCTGCACACACTGATCTCACCCTACTTTGGGGCAAAAGAAACAGTCAATATTATCAGTAATTTCCAGTCAGCAGGGGGTAAACTGCTTTGCCCAGTGCAAATGTTATATTACCTGTGTGAGTTGAAACCTGACAATATTGGTGCTTATAAACGGGTCCTTAACAAGTTGTTTAAAATACTGTATTAGAAATTACAACTGAAAGTTCCACTCATTCCAAAGAAAAGAATAAAAAACTTAAAAACTAGTTTTAAAGCAACTTTTTGTGTCAGAAGTCCTGCCTTCTTTTGGTGCATCAGTGGTATGTGTGATGAAGAAATAGTCAAATACATTACATATATTAAGAAGTTGTAATTGTTTTTAAGCAAAGTTTCAGGCACTTCCCAAAATGTAGTGAACAGATTTTGGTTGCTTGGGAGTTTTAAAAGTTTTAAAATAAAAATCAGGGTTGGGGGGGGAAAAAGTCTTTTTAGAAGAAAATTAATTTATAAAATATTCTCCAGTAGCAGTATTCAGAATACCTCAAATACTTGTAGGATAGGTTTTTTTTGCCTTATGTTTGGAACTGCAAATGTTTTCACCATTAATTTAAATCAAAATTTGATCAGGTCAACATAATAGCTAAATCAGCTTGACCTTCACCAGGACCAGAGAATATGTTGTGCCAGAAGATCATTGGGATTCAGCTTTTCCTTCACCTTTTCTGCTTTGAAAGGGAACAGGTTCTCAGCATAGCTTCAATTTGATGTTGGCTTTTTTTATACTGATAGATTAAATCTCAAGTAGCACCATGCTGCTGTGATAAGCATCTGAGCAAGCTGCCTTTTCTTTTACCGCCTTCCAGATTTCTAGTAACTCCATGGCACAGGAGTGGTTAGTCCTGAGCATGCCCAGGGAAATCCTAGCCGGGACAAGAATCCTCAGGTACCATCTCGGCTACAATTCCCCCAGTTGGGCAGTTGCAGGTCTCTTCGTGAGATCAAAGCCTTCCAAAATTTGGTAGCCATGCCCCCCCTCAATTTGGGGATGAGAAATGAAAAATCTCATGTGCCAATTTGATGTTGTCCTTATAACAGATAATTATAGGTTTTAAGAATAGAAAAGATGCCTGATTAAACGGCTCCAGCCATCTGCTATTGCAAGACTGTGAAGTAATCCTTGACCATTTTCATATTAAGAGTTGCCACGATGATGTCCTCCCACTGCTTAAGCCACTCAGCTTGCCTAGAAAGCTGCCTCCTTTGCTCTAGTTTACTGGCATCCTAACTCTCTTTTGCTTTGTATTATTTTAAATGGCAGTGATTAAATCTTTAAAATTCGGTGCTCTTGGGGGGCTTGAAAGTCCCTGCTGTATTGCACATCTATTTTCACTTCAGAAATATAAATTGAAGAGCTCCTTATTTTCACATGTGGTTTCAGATCAGGTTCTTCTTCTTGTTTGTGGTACAAAGGGAGCAGATGAAAAGCCAGCTAGGCAAGCAGTTTTAAAAAGCCCAGCACTGGTCACTGTGGCTGCTTGTACCCCTGCTCCATTGGGGTACCAGGGGAGGCATAAGAAGAGGCTCAAGGACCAGGCACAAGCTGCTCACATGGCACTCTGGTTTAGGTGATCCCAAAGGTAATTTTGCTGGTTTTGAAGCAAAATCATTAGTCAAATAGGGCTGAAATCAGCAGAGAGCTGTAAGCCTGCTTTACACTGAGCACTGTTCTTACAGAGGGAGTGTTGCTTCAAGCAACTCTTTAGAGATCAGAAAGGATCCTGGTGCCAGGATCCTCCCTGCGATGGGCTGAGTTCCCAACTGCAGCCTAAACCAGTCCAAAAATGTGCTAGAAAACATGAGGAAGGGTTTCCACCTGAAGTCAGAGAAGAGGCAGAGGGAGCAGAGTCAGGCTGTAAGGAAGGACTATAAGGGCACAGGAGTAGCCAGGCAGAAGAAAACATCTCTGGACGATGCACATCTGTGTGAGAAGGACTGGTGGTGGCATGTAAGGAAGGAAAAGGATCGCCACGGCAGTGCAGGAAAGTGGCAGGATGCCTTTGTAAGGGCAAATTTTTCCCATTGAACATTAATTGCTTTCCATGGATACAAAATGCACTTTAAGTGATAAAAGGAGTGGCTGACAAGCAATGCTGTATTTAGCAGATATCAGAGAATGCAATGTAGGTTAATTACCTTCTCTTAAAATTAATTTTTTTTTCCAAAGAGGTGAGCATCTGTTTAAGACAGAAGCTAATCTCCAAACTCCTGTTGTCTACTTCAATGAGAAGAGGAGTAAGAAAGGGAATGAAATGGGGTGGTGAGGAGACAGCAGCAGGAGCCATGGTGACTTTTTTTCCCTGGCATCAAGGTGTCAGGTTTTTTGCATTGCTTCCCATAGACTTTCCTCTTGGTTACCTTCAGAAGCACAAGCAACACCATGAACTGCCCACAGCTCCCTCCAGGGCTTTGAGCTTCCCAAGCGGTGTCCACAGCCGCTGCTCCTGCTGACACAGTTTATTTAAATAGGCAGGGAGAAAGTATTGGTGATTGCAGGAGGCAGTGTATAGTGTAAACTACCTCTGTGAGGTTTTAAAAAGGAAAAAACACTCTGGTATTCGTGCCACTCTGTAATTGAGGGATATCAGTCAGGTGAAGATCTTCCCAGGGAGTGGAAGGAACAGCCTGGGAATGAAAAACCCACAGTTCCTACAAGGTTGCGTTTCCCCTTCAACAGGGCACATGAAGTGTAATGTGTCCCCTTTCCAAAGCTGTTTTCCCTCTAAATCAGTCTCTTAGTGGGAAGAGGTGGGAAGGAAAGTATCAACCCATCAGTCAGGGTTCTCAGTGCCGACAGGGTCACATCAGCTTCTAAAGCCTTCGGGCACCCAAACCACAGAGTGGTTATCAGCAAGTCTGTGCAGCAAAGCACTGCAGCAGGTGAGTGACAGGATGCAAATATCAGGGAGGACCTGCCCCTGTATCTACTTCAGTGCCTTTTCAGCCGCACCTTTCTGGTAAATTGTAAAATGTCGGTCAGGGCGCTCTGGAGATGGGTAGAACAAGGCGTGCTCATACCCCAACTTCTTTTATGACCTAGTGCCTTGAGGTGCATTTAGAAAATGCATCCAAGTTTTGTCTTTTATTATAGGATTTAGTCAAGAGATACTGAGCAGAGCACTGTGTAAGTGTCATTAAGAGAGCTCAGCAACAGGATATTCTGTGATTCCAGATTCCAGGATACCTTTCTGCATATCCTCTGTGTGTGTATATATGTGTGTGTGTATGTGTGTGTGCGCAAGCACAGAGTTTGCATATATACGCATCACAGTAAACTTTGAGGGTTTGTAGGTTTAAAACAACGTGTTGGTACCAGCTGTATAGCATGTTTTCTATGCATTACATCAGTGTTCCTCATTTTCTATGCAGAGACACACACAGACCCTGTGAAAACTTGGCCCTTATTTTACAAAAACATACCTGAGATATTACAAACTTAGCATCCTAAAGTCAGTTTTTTTAAAGTGACTGGAAAAATTACGTGAGAATTTTCAGGTTTGGTACACGTTAAGCTCATTGATATCAGAGTAAGTTTAGTCCATACAACCTTCCAGCATGAGTAATTTTTTTTGTCTGTGAAACCCACTGACTACAAACACATTAACTGGCAGGGATTAGAAAGCAATATTTTATAATTTGCGCTTTATTTACAGGTGGTTTTCCCATTTTTTCTTTATTTGGATTAGGCAAACAACTGGTCCCAAGTTTTTATTCATTATAAGAAAAAGAAAAGTCCTCCTTTTAATAGGTGTGTGCTTCACACTTTTCAAACTTCAATAGCATAGAATGTTTCACTTGGTCAGAAAGCTGATTTAATTTACTGCTAGGTTAAATGTTAAAGGTTTCAGTTTTACGACCATGAATTCTCAAATTAAATTCAGTGCATTGCTTAAATTTCTAGCTGCAGTGCATTTAGCCTAATTGCTTTGGTAAGTTGGGTGCTTAGTAACTACTACTTCTCTGAATTTTCGTCTTTAAAGGCGAGCAAAATAAGCCTGAGGGCCACAGGTGGGCTAGCCTGCTCTTTGGGATTCACCTGTGGGGTCTTTGGATATCTCTTCCAGTCTGACTGCATCCTCAGACCATATCTGATGAGGCTCTTCTGCTGACAAGGGAGAGCATTTAAACACCTGTAGGTTTTAGCTATTTAAGCCCAAATCAGTTTTGAAGCAACAAGAAAGGCTGAACAAAATGGTTCAGATTTCAGTCAGTTGTCAACTAAATGTGTGCACTGGGCCTTTAAGTATTTGGCCAGACACATCTTGATTGCTTGGCTTTTGTTTTCACCCTTGGAAAGTCAGCTGGATAATGCCCTGTAGCCAAAGTCTATTCTGTGATGCTGTAAGTGGGCTGGGGATGCCGGGGTGAGGGGATTGTGTGGGGAGAGGGGAACCGGGTGAAGGGAGAATTAACCAAAAACAAAGTTATATTCACGTATTTCCAAATTTTTGTGAGCTGAGGTGTTTGCAGTCATTTTCAGTTTTCTTGCAATGTCAAATATAAAAGTCATAGGAACATAAAATGATCCCAGTGATGCAATCTTTAAGGTGGGCTCTTTTGGGGGATAAATCACAATGCAAACACGGAGGTGATGGAAACAATCAAGGAAACTTCCACCAATGGCACCCTCAGAGGCAAGCCCTGAGTGTCTGGTTTTTTCCTCTTTGTTTACAGTATTTTTAAGGCTTTGAGTTCTCACGCAACATATATGTCATTAAATGGCTGATTCCTCTTTGCACACGTTGTTGTGATGGCCTGTGGCAACCTGAATTAATTGTTTCAGTAGTTGATGGTGGTTACTAGCCGTAATTATTATAATTTGCATTTATAAAAACTTCTTTCATCTAAGGATCTCAAAATGCTTTTGCACACATTTAATTAAGCTTCACAACATCCTGTGAGGTAAGTGTCAAGAGTGTTGTTATATCCATTTTTACACAGGTTTCTCCGAGAAAACAAGGTCAGTCTCTAACGTGACTGGTATTTGGTTCACATCACTCTTGCACAGGACGAGTGGCATGGCTGCAGGAATTAGGAATGCTGATCTAGGTCACTTTGCATCTCCCACATGGCTCTTGCTGCTGCCACGCTGTGTGGACACACACACTAAGCCGCAGCAAACACAGTCAGAGCAGCCTCAGCCCAGATTTCCAGTCTGAGGTGGCCCTTTCTCTCCCAGGAGCACTCGAGCAGCAGAAACGTCTTGGGAAGAAAAAGAGATAAGCACCCAACACGATGCATAAGATGACAACCCACCTTGCAAAGATCTGTTCTTTCCACAATTTTCTACCTTAGCATTTAAGCCTCTCTCTGCAATCTGCACACAGCAAGACAGCTTTAGCCAAAGCCAAGAAAGCAGCTGCAGGCAATGTAAAGTCACCCTTTACCAGCCACTCGCCTGCTCTAGAAGAGGCTGCACACACTTCACCTCCACCCCCTACCAGCCTTAGACCCAACCCTATGGGCAATTAGCAATTCTGAGATCTACTAAATCCTAGATTACCACTTGACAGATATTTAAAAGTGAGGATCAGCTGAAGTAATGTAGACTTGGAACTTGGGGAGACTGAAGTTTTCAAAAGCTCATTTCTTTTTCAAACATATGACTATGTTGTTTAAATTGAACCTAGCTCTCTGTAAGGTCTGTTGATCACCATAATAGCCCTGAGGAAGATAGGTCTAAGTAAGTGCTTGCAAATTGAGTAAAGAGTCCCAGACCATACCTTCATGAGTTCTTTACCATCCTCATCAATTTACGTTTACATAAATTGTTTACATGTGGCAATGACCAGATTAGCTATTTGGAAAGAACTCTGCCTGTGGATGCATTTATTCCAAAATAAAAGCCACTTTGCTTTTCTAAATTAAGCGCACTTACAGGTAGAGAATGATTATTCTGAATAACATAAGAAAGTCATTTCATTCCTAAGTAGGCCATTGAGCAGAAATATTCTGAAATAATCTATCTGTCTAATTTCTTGTGTTGATGCTTTTTAAGGCACTGACAAAGTCACAGTTAGCAACCAATATTTTTTTCAATCCATTGTTTTCTTGGAGAGGGTGTGCCAGTCCAGGGCAGAGTCAAAGATTCTTTTCTCTTCCCCTGAGTTCCCCTGAGTCAATGTACAGGATTTATTCTGGTCCATGTCTCTGTTGTGGGGGAAGGAACGCCTGGCAGCCAGAGGAGAAGGTCTGGCACAAGAACATGCATCATTTTGTTTTACCTGATGCTGTCTACTTAACCTTCATCGGAAATGGAGCAGTCATTGGCCTAAGCCTGCATTCTCACTTGAAGCTTTCTTCTGCTTTTCTTCTCCTCCAAACACGTTCATGCCTGCTGTGGCACAGAAAAGAAAAATATGGCAGCAACCATACTTGACATACATGACAGAACACAATGCCATGGGAATCCCAGCATCAGGCCCTCAGATGGGTTTTTATTGCTGCTACCATAAAGCTTTCAATAACTTCAAATGACTGGTTTTGGGGTATGTTTCTTTATTTGGAAGGGGGGGTGTAAAAATTCTCCTCGTGTTATCTCATATTGCAGAAACTGAGACTAGATGGGTACTACATTATCCTTTTTGGACCTCAATCACTCCCAAAGATTCAAGATGAACTCTGCCTGCCCAGGCACCAGAGTCAGTGCCCCAGGGAATTTCTTCATATCTAAGGGATATGCAGGATGTGTACTCGCATGCCCTTGCTGCCTCTCAACTCCAGCTGTACATGAAGTTTTGCTTCAGGAACCTGTACCTCCAGTATTGCATTATCTTTTTCAGTCTCTGTCATCAAGAGTTTAAATACAGTTCAGATCAGTGTTAGTGGCCCAGCTCCAAATGAGGAGAATTGCTGCAATTCGTTATCTTGACAAATTAACTGGTCTGAGGCAATTCCTTTTTGAGAGAGATACAATTACCTAACTTGTGAACTCTAGCCTTGCTCCAATGCTGTGGCATAGTTATGCACCTGCTCAAAAAGTGTGGATACTACTTTCCCATCCATAAGTACAATTCCTGCACTAGGATTTGATTAAAAAAAAAAAGGCTTTCTGAGGACCAAGGTGTCTGATTGCACAGGGGATGGAAGATGTGGGAAATGCAGGGTCCTTGTCACCAAATCACAAGAGAAGGGACTGGCACAGAGAGTGTTCTATCAGAGAAACACACACCACCGGTTGTCCCATCCTCTGTTTCGAGTCCATCTTCCTGATCCAGTGGAAGAAGGTGGCTTTCCTGCTCCCAATCCACCACATAGCAGCCCATTCAGACCTAAACCAGATTATTTTTGGGGGAAAAAAAATCCAAGGTGTTTTCTCCCTGGCATTTAGGCAAGAATTTGTACTTTCAGTCCTTCAGTCTTTATATACCTGGAGGAAAATGGGTTGCCATCAGCACTCCACTCTTGGTGTGGACAGGGGCTGGTGCACCTGGGAAGGCAGAGTGACCTCCAGCCTTGCCCTCACCTCCTGGCCTGGAGGACCAGTTCCCTTCTGTGTTTTCTACCAAGCAATAAAAATACATCCACAGTTACACATTGTTCTTCCAACCCAACGTGGGCAGATGCACTTCTCATCCTCTTCCCTGTGGAAAGCAACTCCTTTTGCCCCTCAGCCATAGCTCACCTGTGGGCATCATCTTTTCTTGTAAAAGAGCTCCCAGATGCTAAAAGATATCCCATAACCATTCTTTTGAACCACTGCCTCTTGGAAACTGTTTGGAATAAAGCTGTCCGGCAGAAGGCTTGTGTTTGCCTAGAGCCTCTTTGTATGGACTTGGTGGCTGGGAGTTTCCTTGAGCTCCTCTTTGAACTCCAAGCCTTCAGCATCCAAAACATTTAACCCTCAATTTCTTTTCTGCTTTATCAGTTTGGTCAGCTTCCAGCTGGCAGCATTCATTTGCAGGCTCCCATTCTGCATCTCGTGTTTGCAGATGCATTTCTTTTTCAATTAACCCCTTGAAATGGTTTTCTTCTCCCCGGAGCCTACCTGCCTCCGGTCTGGCCGGCACTTCTCCCTGCCCTGGATGCCTGAAGGGCAGAAGCCAGGAGTGGAGGAGCTGGGTCCTTGAGCTGGAAGTGCCAAGCAGAGGGTGTGCCCCATGCACAGGCGTCACGGAGAGCAGCTGAAGGAACACGCAGGTTCGGCAGCGCCGGCTTTGCCCGTTGTGGGTTGGGGCTTGCAATGCCAGAGGCGCTTTTGCCTATGTGGAGTCTCTGGAGCATCACTTATGAATAATGAGAATGCTTTCGCTGGGATGCTCGGGAGCACGCGCCCACATTTCCACTGCTGCAGCCTTCGCCCCAAACAATGGGAATGTCTCTGCTCGCCAGCAGCTTTTCCACAGCTTTGTTTTAGAACAGCTATTTCTAGAGAGTCACCTAAAATGAAAAAGAAAAAAAAAAAAAGAAATAAACAAAAAAGAAAAATAAAGACCGTGTCTAAAGCATCACTTAGCAAACAAAGACATTGCCTCGTCGCCAGGACTGTCCTCCCTCCTGTGCTGGCTGTAATTGCTGAGCAGTAGCAGCCATAGGTTGCTCATGCTGGCACTCCAGCTGGTTCACAGGCATCCACAGGGAGAGGAGAACCGCTTGCCCACTGCCAGGATTGTCCGGCAAACTTCACATGGGCTGGGAAACCTGATAACATGTAGAGGTGCGGCATCTCTATTGCTGAGACACCAATCAAGCCTTTGAAGTGCGACGGCCCGCAATTGAAGCAAATCCTTGGTTATTCAGTCTCTTTCAGCTGGAGACTCATCACGGCTTGGTACTTCCACATCTGGATCACCCTGTAAGACACACCTTTTTTTTAAAATTAATTAATATTGGCACTGCTGGGGTGGTTCCTAAGGAACCCGATTACTTAGGCTCCAGGGAGATACAAAATTAACTATTCAGACTTAGTGGTTAACTTAATGTTGTGCCTGATTCTGGCAGAGCAAATGAGTAGTAAAGATTGAAATCTCAGCCAAAGCTGGTAAAGACTCAGCATTTCCATTTGCAGAAAGTTTTAGAGCCAGGTTTCACTGCAGACTGCAGAAGACTGCTAAGTGAAGTATAACTGTGTCAGCTACAAAAATAAAAGCAGTTGTTTATAAATATTAGCTACTTCTTTAGTTTTATCACATAACTTTTATATTAATTCTTAAATTTCCTGGCACACCCACTAAAACATTTTTGCTGCTGCTAATACCCCTACTATCCAACTAGTGAAATAATGACATGTTATGCTACTATTAAGGGTTGATTCTACTAGTAGTGATGCCTTATCTTCTCAGGCATCAGATTGTTAAATTACAACAGAACTGGGAGATATTCAGATTTAATTTCAGAATTAATCTTATCCAGCTCTTTAAACTGTAACAGCTGTTCTCAATGAGTTTGAGAAGTACTATAAAACCAATATTTCTTCAATTTGTCAAATGCAAACATGTCAGCCTTGGGAATTAACAAAACAACACAAAAATAATCTAAAAATAAAAATCCATGGAAAACTAGCTGAGAAGAAGCAAAGAAATTTAGAGTTACATTTTTCCACTCTCACAAACAAAGCTCTGTGCTTTCCCTGCAGGATTTTGATGAAACGAAACAATTTTATTAGAATATGTTTATTTAGAAAGACGTTTTCAGGAGAACAATTGTAGCCAGAAAAAAAGAGCTGACCACACTCAAATCAGCAATGGAAGTTCCCACTGATTTTAATACCAGAAGAACTTCATGCAGTGGTTTTAGAAATAGCTTTGTGTAGAGAAAACCTGGGATAGAATTATCACAACTTGATAATGTGTGAAATCATGCCCAATCTCATGCCTTCTGCAGCAGTTATTTGCCTTTAAAAAAATCCCCAAAACCTCATAAAATCATGAGAGCCTGCTTTCAACAGGTAAAAAGAAACACTTAAATGAAAAAAAGTTATTCCATAATAAGAGGCGATATGAACTTATTTACATAGAATTAGCTATTCAAGAAAAAAATTAATTTGTTTAAATGCCTAAGAGAAAAAAAGTGTGATTGTTAGTAAATTCTACTGTTTTACAGCACTCACTTGAATTAACTATTTGCATTTCTCCAGACCCTTGATTTGTTTTTCTCAGAAAAACGCTACTATTAACCTCGTTTTTTTTTTTTTTGTAAAAGAGCAATGCGGCTGAAGTCTGTGTGGTTCACTGGGAGTTTGTTGGCATATATTTGCAATTCTTGAAGCAAAAAAATGATATTTTATCTTTAGAAGGAGTTACATTTTTTGAACTTATTGAATTTTTCAGAGATCAGCATGAAGAGTTCTGATTAAATGCTTGCTTCAGCATTTTAAAGGCTTCTTGTGTCCCTGTTGCCTAAGGAGGTCGTACACGAGGATTGCTCTGTAAACATCAGATTGTACAGAATTGGCTCTGCGTACCATGCCAGGCACACAAAGAGGAAGTCAAATGGCTTATCTCTCACTTATCAACTAGTTTATTTTTCACGCCCAAAAAAGGCTGCTACAAGAGCAGCTGCTACTTTGTAAATAATTTAATGGCTTCTGTTAAGTAGAGCTGTCAATTCTGCAAACAATATTAAAAGGAGATTTTCATTTTACCACGGATTTGCACCTTCTGAAATGCATTTTTATCCCTGAGAGTCCAGTGGAGGATCCTGGAGAATGGAAACAGCTTCCGATTTGCAGACACAGATTCAAAAGAGAATAGATGTGGTTAAATAATGACAGGTGTATGAGCCGGGAAGGCATGATATCTCATCACCTGCATGCATTACCTAGAGAGCATCCTGCTCATTAAAGCTTAGGAAAACTTTGAGTGGACTTGTAAAGAAAGATATTTGGCTCTTTCTGACAGGTGTTAGATGTAGCAATAGCAATTACCACGAAATTTTGGAAATGCAGAATATGCATTGTGTCATTGTGTGGTTGGGCGTATACACAATATTATCCCAATATTGATCACGACAAATGGGATTTTTTTTAAGATTTTTAGCACAAAAAATTCACATTATTTCATCTGATAAATTACTTTAATGATGAAACCACAACATTAGCATAATACCAACTCTCAAATTTTTAAAATTCAAATTCAAATTGAAATCCCCAGATCCTAACATGTTAAGCAAATAGTAGGTTAGAATTTAAAACAGCAACAGTTTATTATGCAATAAGCCAAAGGAGTATCCCAGATTGCCTGAATACAAAATCTTGGGTGAAACTTGTGATCTCTCCAGTGCTAGCACAAAGTCAGATTTCTGTTAAACACCAAACCCTAGACAGCGCCCTGATCTAAATGTGAGGACCACCACCCTCTCCCAGCTCTGTGACATTGTTGTCAAAATCCTTCCCTTTGTAATTAAAAGTGGGATAGTCTAGTTTGGGAATGGCTGTGTTGTTTAAACAGTGTCCCTTGTGCATTTGTTTTTCCTGCTTTAGCACTTCTCACAGGGAGCAGAGTCCATGTCCCACAACAAAAATATTTATTTCTTTGTTCTATAGCTCATATCTGATGGTTTTGTGGCTTTGAACCACTCCTGGCATCTGATCCTATCAAATGCTCCACACGGCAGCTGTATCTCCAGACCAGAATAGGTTCAATGCTCATAACTTGAGGTCAATTTCAGATATTTATTTCAGATACAAAAGTGCAGAGAAGTCTATTTGCACTCCTGTGGGTAAGAACCCTGCTCTTCCCCTGGTTTGGTGCTTGCAGATGACAGACTGCTCTGTTTTCCATGAGGTTCCCATGGATCCAGTAGCATTATTTAACAAGGTGTAGCTGTGCTGCATCCACAGCACAAAATATAATTATATGCATTATATGCTCATGGCATTCATATATTAGAAATGTGGCACACAAGGACTCTGTATGTCCAAATTGTAGCCCACTCCAGTTAAAAAGCTGCTGGGTACCACCTGGAGCACATGCATGAGTTACGCTGAAGTGATTGGTGTGAGGACTGGGATTTACTCAGTTCTGATTCTCGGCAGGGACAAGGAAACACAAATCAGTAGTGTGATGGAAAGAGATCAAGACAAAGTTGACCCAATTCTAATTTGTTTCTTTTCTCAATACACACTCCTCTTTGAGCTTCTCTCAGGGTTTTATGTTCTGAAATGTCCCCACTCCTCGGAGCTGGGTCAGCCTCAGAAGAAGTCATGGACATCATATATTAGTAAAAGTTTATAACTTTAAGGGGGTAAGTTATGTAGGCCTTAGATGTTACTGGAAAAAGGAAAAATATAAAAGAAAAATTAATTACATCTGCTTGACTCACCGTGTACATCTGAGCTTTGACATTTTGCAAATTAAAAGGTTTAATGTTCTCTTTCTTAACAAAATAAGGCGAAGTGGAGAGGGAGGCTCTTCAGGACCAAAGACTCAGTTCCAGGTGGGAGCACAGCAGTGAGAGATGTGTTCCCAAGCAGAGGCTGTCAAAGTTTGTGCCGCAAGACCTGCAGTGGATTTTGCCTAATTGTTTTTTTCCCCCAATCAACAGGAATTTTGTTTAAGCCCTTTCCCAGAGTTCTTCACGTATATGAAAAGCAGCTTCTCCTGAACCTCTATAAGTTCTCAATATTGTTCCTCTCCTTCTCTTGGCTTCTCACTCTGCCAGGCTCCAAGAAGAGCTGCCCAGAGAAACCTCCCTTACTTGCCCTGGAGTTGAGTTTCTGAGATGTAAAGCATTGCCCGTCCACCTATTTTCTCCTCTGCTTTTATTTCTCTTTGGATTTTTTAATCAAGATGGAGGGGAAATTGCACAGTGCTGGTTTAGCACTTTTATTTATTGTAGTGTGGTGTGCTTGCTCGAGGTGTGCTGCTTTCAGCCAAGTTTTTCAACTATTCCCACATTGCTCTGCCTGTGGGAAGCAGCAGCACTGACAGACAACATCAGCTACCTGGGAAAGCCAAACCTTGCCACACTTCACCCTCCCTCACACCACAGATGCCAGTAATATTTAGGTGACATGAAGAGTAGGAATAGTCCACAGCAATCCTACAGCACTGGATTTTTAGGACTCAGAGGTTCAGAAACACTTACGAGGAGATTTGCCTTCCTAAGCCAGCGAGTGTTCTGGGTCTCCAGACAAAATTCTAACCAACAGTGTGGCAACCCTCGCCAGGGTGTTACATCCTCCCCACTGCCCATGGTGCCACCATGGGTATCATGCAGATTAGCTTATATAGGATCCAAGAAGGCAGAGAACAAGGGGAGAAAAACAGGATTAGAAGAGGAAAAAATGCAAAAGGGTCTTACGATTTCGAGAAAAATCTTTTAAAGTCTTTATCTGTAACAGGATTTTTTTTTTCCTTAATCCAAACTCTGCTAGCCTGCGGTTTGATTAAATTTTTTATTTATTTATTTAAAGTCTCACACCTAGAATATGCAATTCCTTCTCTGTATTTTTAAGTGGTTCAGATATTTTTAAACAATTTCCTTTTCCAGAGGGCTCAGACTGGAATTTGTGAATTGGATGCCCATGCTTCACCTACTGAAGACTTCAGGTCTTGATTGTGAACCAAAATATTTTAAAACAAAGCTAAGGGAAGTCTTTATTTTTAAAGGAAGGAGTTACAGATACCCTTCTGGGGAGCTAGTCCAATTGATAAGGCTTTGATCCCTATGGCAGCAGGAAAATGCTCATGTGCAGCAGCCTTTGGCAGCCTGCTGGACCTTCTGTAGTTGACAATTTAGAGAAGACATTTCCTCCTCGCTAACTACAGCCAATATACACTCAGTCTCTGTCTTTTAAAAACTCTTGGACCTGTTTCTTGTTGCTGCTCATTGGCTACTGGGCCTCCTTTTCAAGGGAAAAGCCAAGGGTGAAAGCTGTGGAAGCATATGGGTTTCCATTCAGTTTGATCCATCTCAAGAGAGGACACCCTTGTCCTTATGGACATCCAAGGCAAACAGTTGGCAGCTTGGCTGGTACTTTCAAACTAAGTAAGTGTGACACCATATCTTGATTCTTCTTAACAGAACTTCTGGGGCAGTCAGACGAAGAAGACCCATCTTTCACTGACCAATCTCCAGAGCAGGGAGGAGGGTGCAACCTGCCTGCTCCTGGCCCTGCCGACACACCACCAGTGCAGAGCTGCTCCGGCAGGTGAGTTCTGAATAGTTTTGAAATGTATGTTTGATATTCTGAACCTTCCTGGCAACTGCAGTTGTTGTCTGCATCACGACTGCAAACACAATAAAATATTAAGACCTTAAGGAGGAACTAAGAAAAACCTGGAAGCCCAAAGGACACGGCACAGGCACAAAGAAATCTCCAGAAATAGACAGTTTGCAAGCTTTTAACACACACTAGCACAACCATTTTCCAATTAAATTATTTGGGCAAAGGCAGCCTTGCTTGTTGAATATGGAGAAAAGTGAAATACAGCAATGGAAATGCAGCAAATTAACAGTTGCAGGTGGTGAACAGAACTTTTAAAAACCTGACATGATCTTTGCAGATTTCTGTAAGCACATCTCTAGCCTGTGATCAAAACCCCTGGGAAGATCTTTTGAGAGTGCCCTTGTTCTGAAGTTGATTCGAACTTAGCTGTGAGAGAAACAACAGCTCTGATGACTGGGGTTTTTTTTCCAATGCTTTCATTGCACACCACCTTGCAAGGGGCAGGAAATTAGAAAGAAATAGCTCTTCTGCGAAGATTCAAAAAGCATTTGTTTCTCTTATTTTTCTTCATGCATTCTTGGTAAAAAAAGAAAAAAACCAGTTATTTGTTCCCATTGAGTATATATAGTATATAGACTTATTTTTATTTTCTATGCCTACTGCATGTAGGAATGTTTTTAGTAAATCTGATGTGAGTATGCCATTGAACTTCCACATTGCATTCATCCCAGCCATTTGTACATAACTGTGCTGAACACGCTGTTCATGTGGGCAAAACACGCATTTCCTTCTCTTTCTGGAAATCTGTATGTTAACTAGTTTTCTGTCTCCCTCACATGGGCACATTGAGCTTTTCCAGTATTCAGGGTTATATCCATTTTGCCAGCTGCACATCATGAGTGAAGTATTTCTTTTATACATTGCCTACAACTTTCAGGACACGGGGCACGCTCTAAAGCTTTCAGAGCTATCTAATGGGTTCGGAGGTGGGGCCTACCTTTAAAAGTACAGTGCACAGTTATTCCTTCTTAACTTTTGGGATGAAGGTACCACCATACTGACATGGGCAAACAATATAGACGGTCTCCATGCTGCAGACTGCATTGTCTCCGGAGGGCTCTCCAAGCGCTCTAAGAAAAGGAGCTCCTTTAGCAGCGCACCAGAGCAGAGACTAATCCCAACACGCCTCTGATCCCAAGGTATAAACACGCTATCCTCCCTCCCTTCAGCTCACCTTTTCCCTTTCAGAGGTTGCTATGACTCACACATCTCTGGCAGTCCCACGTCTGCCTTCGTCAGGCATCTCGGGAGAGAGACTGAGAGTTCAACTTTGCTCCGACTCCTGGGCTCCCCACCTGACCACGTTTGCCTGCACCTACCCAGGTGGGTCACCATAAGCTGCTGAGCCTCAGGAGTGGTTCCTTGCAATCGCCAGAGCTGCATGAACAGCTGGGATTTCCCAAGGCCTTTGGTTGCAGAGCATAAAGCAAGCTCCCACCCGTGCACCAGCTCCTCCGCCTGCGGACACCTGGAGATGCTGCTGACCTCCGCCGGGAGAGGCCGGAGATTTTGATTGCCACTTGCAATGCTATGAAAGAAAACTTCTCACGGCTCTCCTGGCTGGCCACAGCTGCTTGAAGCCTGCCAAAAAGAATTTAGGTTTCGAAGGCACTCCCTGTGACAACACCAACCATCTGGGAAGGTCACCTGCTGAGGCACAGGTGACTCCAACAGCTTCTTCCCTGTGCTTAAAGAAAGCCACAGATGGTTGCAAGCACCCAACTGTGGCTTGGTTTGCCTCCAGTTTCACAGAGTTGCTCTTCTACAACACGTCTGCTGCCAAGTCTGCATCAGACTTCTTCATGTGAAGAAATCTCTATAAAGAAAGGAAGTTTTAGTTTTGGGACCCTACATAAATAGGGCTGTTCTCTGTTTTGCGGTCATTGTAGTGTTTAATCTCTCTGTTCAAGATACTCACAGCATTACCAGAGTTTTCCAGTTTTGTAATTGGCTTCCTCTGGGTAGCAGTGGTTCTTTAAGTTCCTGTAAGACACCACACCAGGACTTTGCTGGTGTTCAGCGAGAGAATCCAATGGCTGTTCTTTCTTCTTTCAGAGTCTTTGAAAGCTGGTACATCTTTGTACCAGCTAGTCACACCAATTACTACATTACTGCATTTCTAACACAACCACCCCTCTCAGTCCCAGATGCAGTCCCAGATCTGTATTTCACTCAACTTCCTGGAGGCTCATCTCCAGCACATACTTCTTTCTTTCTTGTATTTCATCTTTTGGGACAGCTGAGGCATATCTCATGAGTTACACCTAGGCAGAAGTCACAAGCAAGGGCCCTGTGAAGACTAGCAGAAGACACTTATGTTCCACTTGCTTAATAAATCTTGTTTCTGATGCCCTTCAGGGCATTTAACATCTGCATATGTGTAACTGGAGCCCAGTTTTCAGGCTGTGTGATTAAAAAATCACTTCAACTAACTCTTCACATCATCATCTCCTTTAGTTAACCAGGAAAGCCATAGTCCGGGATGAAGACAGGGACAGCAAACAGATGGAAAAGGCTGGAAACAAAATAATCATTTATAAAACAATCTCAAGGATTTATTTCTTTGAGAACTTATTCTTGATTTAACTCCATGATGTTTTATGGAAGCAGCAATCGTGTTGCTGCCAGTGGAGAGCTGTAGTTAACTTTCTGAGCCAGACACACACACACAAAGTTATGGGCAGCAAAGATTTCGGAACAACTTTCCAGAAAGCAGCGTTTCATTTGCTGCCTGATTTCTTTCACTCTAACATAAAAAGCACAGTTAAACACCACCAACAATGCACAGTCCAGTGAATAATTTCTTAAGATAAAGATAATAAAGACCTCACCTCCAGTTTACATTTGGCATTGACCATTGCCTTCTCTCCTTCCAAGTATCAGCTATGTTTTAGCCTGGCCATTCTCGTCCTCCCATTATTCTTGTTACCTGTTCATGAAAACATTTTGATCAGCATTACCCTGCAGCAGAAGCCTGTACTTGAGGAGAGTATTTTGGATGTTTTAGTTCAGAGGACCAAGGTAGCATGCTGATCCTCTCAGCCACACAAAGGAGCTGATGACTGCCTGTGAGCTTTTTTCTGGATGAGTCAACCAGTGAGTGCCTGTGACCATGCCAGAGCTTGGCACCAGAGTCACAGAGAGCTGTGACTGTACTCACTCCTCTGCCACTGGCCTTGGTAGCTGCAGTGTGGGTTTCCTCCCCATCAGTGTGTCATTCTCTTTCCTTACCATAATGTGTTGTGGGCTTAAATATCTTGCATTTGTTGGCGGTGTCAGGATGTGCATGAGGCTGGGTTGGAGGGGTTCATAGCTCATTATCCATCTACCTAGTCCCCATCCCCCAAACCAGAACTATTCCCATTTTAATTAGGCTATTATTTTAATACAAGTGATTAAGATAGAAGGCAAAAGTGTTTATCATCACAGTGATTTTTATTGTAAAACTTTCTTGTTGATTATGTACTTAAAAATACACATATTCCTACTTCTCTACAAGGTTTTTATTTAAGCTCATGAGCATGTCTGTATATTTTGAATCTGTAGCATCACTGAACAAACCTCAGGAAGCATTAACAGCATCTTTTGGATCTGTGTATGTTGGCTATTAAATCAGCATAGAGGGAGGGAATTAGAGTTATCCCCCAGCATCCCCTTTTGTGTGCCACATAAAAAATGACATTAAATGAATTTCTTATTCCTACTTGACTGCTCTGTGCAATTAAAGGAAGCGTTCATCACCGTTATGGCACTTCTGTTTGTTCTTCCACCTTTTTCAAAATCTTCTTTAACCAGGAAGCAAACCCAGTCATAAAATAGCAGGAATATAGGCTGAGAAATAACGTCTGCCAGGTCCAGGTGTAATCCTACCAGCTGCTCTATCTGCCTGAGCAGTCTTCAGTTCCAAATTAACTGTATTAATAGGTGTGATGCAGGGATGTGGTGGTGTGGTGTGGGAAATTCATGTCAGAAGTGGGATCCAGCAGCTCAGCAGTGCTGCTCCTGCCTGGTTGCTGCAGCCTTCCTTCTCTTTCCTTCTCTTCCTTCTCTTCCTTCTCTTCCTTCTCATTCTTTGCCACTGCCAGCCCAGGAGCTTCATGTGCCTCAAGAATGCAACAGCAGGCAGATACAGATGGCTTTGTGCAAAGTTGCACTCTCGATTTCTACCTCTGTAAAACTGAGATAATACATTACCAAATTCAGAGGGGCAAATTAATCAGTCAGTGTTCATACTGCACCTTGAAAACACAAAATTAACTCTTCTTAGCTCGTAAGTGCTTGAGATACATCCAGGTGTGCTCCATGGCCTCTTGATTCTAGACAAAGGTCCTCTTGATTACATTAGATTGCTAATGTGTTAACGCATTAGCACACTTGAAGAAAGAAAAGTTTGAGAAAGCAATTTGGCTTCATCACATGAATGGTGTGTATACTTAATGAAAATTTTTCCAGCATTCACAAAACAAAGAAAAATCAATAAAATGTCTGCCAACTGTTCCACTGAAAACATTTTATAATCTATAGCACCGGGAATCCCAAGCCAAGATAAACCAGCGCTGCTGACAGAAAATACTGACAATTATTTTACATTGATTCAACTTGGCCCAGCCCAGACTGACCTTGTTTATTCATCTCAGTCTCTTAATTCATATTAACTTGGCATCAAAATGGGGCATGTGGCATGTGGGCTGAAGACCCATTTCTGTATCTTAGATAAATGTAGTGCGTTGAGTACTTCCAGTGCCTTGAGCTCTTAGGTAGATTTATATGCATTAGACAGAACTGGTTAAGTTCCTTTTATCCCCGCTGGGCTTTTCATGTCTGTTGACTGTAAAACTAGAAGCTCAGTAGAGGCAACATCTTCTTCTAAGCCTTCGGATATACATGAAATCCTCCCAGTACTGGTCAATTTTAAAGACACATCCAAAGAGGATGGAGGGTTTTAAGCTCTTTTAAAATATAAAAATAGAAGAGGTTATGGCAATTTGGCAGCCAAAAAAGCAATTTGCGGGTCTCGGCAGAATCCGAGGCCGTGTGTAAGAAAGCTGATCAAGACACTACGCAGGAGATAATGGGGTCGAAGAGCACAAGAATCCCCCTGCTTTTGCAACCAGCATAATCTGGTCTCCAATGAAGTTTCTTAGTTTCTTATACTGAACCAATAAAGCTTAGTGTGATGGGAGAGTTGCATTACTGCAGCTTAAAAATGTCTCGAGAAAGCTGGTGAGGAGAGGTGCTTTTAGTTGCTTTACATATACCCAGCTGCTTGCATAGCTGTTGCCTGACTGGTAGTGGGAAGACAAACGCACAGGCAAAATCTGAGTTTTTCTTTAATTATTTATGTTGTCATCAGTTATAAAGGGCTTTTTACGCCTGGAATGTATTGTTTGTATTATCAAAGCTGAGTGAGATCTCACACTGTGGCAGTGAAGAAATTGGGTGCTGCACAAAAGCGTTCCCATTTTTATTCTCACAGCTACACTGCTGTCATACTTGAAAGCCACCCTTGAGTAAAACACTGCTTAAGTCATGACTACATCCACAGAGGAGGAAAAGCTACCCAAATGATGAGAATCCTCCCAAAAGAGTTCCCAGTTGGCCTGGCATTGGGTGTTTAGTTTATTTTCTCTACTTGACTCAGCCGTGATGAAGGCGATGCTCCCTTGGACTTCATCAAGCACTTGGCAGGTTGTGGATGGCAGGACAAGTGGCGAGTCAGCAAGCTGAGATGGCACAACATGGCCTCCAGGTTTCCAGTTCCACTGCACTGGGAATGGTTTGCCTTTCCACAAGCCTGTGTAAGCAGAGATTAATGATGAGTGAAGAAACCAAGACTAGCAAAAACAAAAAAAAAAAAACCAAACAAAACCAAACCAAACCAACCAAAAAAAAAACCAAAAAAAAGAAGAAAACAAATCCATCTGCATTTTCCATAACACATAGCTGGTGCTTTCCTTCCTGCACCTCCTTCACAACTTGGATTTCGGTGATGAAAGGGCTGTAGGGACAAAAAATACAGAAAATCAGTGCTGTATTTTGGGTCTGATATCTTCCTCTCCTGGCATCTGCCCAACTTCCTCCATGCAGGGCTGCCAACAGTGCCTGGTGCCTGCAATGTGTGTTGAACATCCCCAGCCTGTCCTGCTTAACAGAAGTGTAATTGCTCCAAAAAACACCAGCTTTATACCTCATCTTTGAATGACAGGACAGTGGTGGAGCAACTGCATGGCCAAAGGAGTGATCCTAGTGACGTTCAGTCAACAAACCTAATGGCACCTGATAGAAAAGAGCTGCTGTTTGTAACCAGGAAATTACACAGACTGCTGTATACTTGAAAAGATAGAAAACAAACAAAACAGCCTTCGTCTGCTCTGCAGTGTTTCCCTCTATCACTTCTGTTTTGTTTTTCAAGACCCACCAGCCACAGACAGGCAGAGGGCACTGAGCCTGGAGCGGATGGCCACACCACCTCCCTGATCAGGAAGACCTTCTCTAGAAGCCAGGAAGGTAAGCGAGTGAGTCTCTTTCAAATATGCGCAAGGGGATGAGGCTAGAAATATTGGTAATTCACATCTTGAAAATTCATTTGGGTCCAGGAGGAAAAACAAGGCAGTGGCATTGCAGCATGAGCTTGGTTTGTGTATTCCTGGCAGGGGGAGGCAGGAGGACTCAGCCCTGGCTCATGGAAGGTAGAATAAGTTAACCAATCACCTGAATCTCCTTATCTTGAAGCAGTATCCGTGATTTAACAAAAACAGGCAGGGTTTGTTACTCTCAGCCGTCGTGGCTCTGTTAGTCTGTGCAGGAGCCAGCAGCAGCAGAGCCTCCCCACTTCCATGGCTTGGGAAGGAGCAGCGCACGTGGCTTCTGCGGGGCTCTGGAGGAGGCAAAGGGGCTGCCTTTCTTCGACAGCGCCTGGTATCCCCATCACAGCAGAGCCCAGGGAGTGCAGCAGTTCAGCAGAGGAGCAGTCCAGCATGAGAAGGTCATGGTTAAAGAGCTATCCCGTGAAGGCAGCCAGGCAGGGATAGGTCAGTGTTTGCACAAGGGGTGAGACGAGGATTTTTATCTCCTGCCCTGTCCGGGTGTCCCATTGCTGTACTGACAGGTGGGTAGGAATGGAGCCAGTCTCCAGGCACAGGGGGGTGAGGTGATTCCTACAGCCACAGCTGAAGGAGATAGTTTCATGGAATCATAGAATAGGCTGAGTTGGAAGGCACCCATCAGGATCATCGAGTCCAGCTCCTGGTCCTGTGCAGGACAAGCCAGTTATGGATACACTTCCACCTTGCAGTGAAGCCGAACTAGCAGCTTGCCACCATCTCAATGGGACAGTCCTGCTGCCCCCTCGCCACCTTCTTCTCCCCACATTCCCGGGACCACACAGGGAGCTGACAGCACATTAACCCAACCCAAAAAAAGTTGTTAGTTTTCTTTCCCATGGGCTTTTGTCCATCCCATGAACTGACCTGCCCTGTGTGGGGATTAGAAGGCACCACAGACAGCACCAAGCGAGGGGCAGAAGGACACTGCCTGCAGCAGGACTTCTTTTTGATGTTGGCAGCTGTTAATTCGGCTCAAGCTGTAACATGAAGCCTCATCCTGAAGCAGCTCCTGCAGCAACCTGGCAGCACGCAGACTGCAAAGCCTTCCCAAGACAGGAGGAGAGCACTCAGGCAGGCAGCCCCTGCCAAGCCCCACCACCCCAGTGCTACCCCACTGCAGGGACAGAGGTGTCCTGCAGTCATGACTGTCCCAGGCTGCCCGTCCCAGGCTGCCCATCCCAGTCCTGCAACAGCTCTCCACCGTGCTGGGACTACGTGGGATCCCTGATCTGCTGCTGGCCTTGCATCTCCACACTGCCTCATCCACAAAAATCATGGTTGCTTTAACTTGTTGTGGTGTTTGAGGGAATATATGTATCCTACGTGTATAGACTTGTATAAGCAAGTATTGTAATTCATCCATTGAATAACATGATATAAAATAGCTTTGTTTTATCAAAAAAGTGAAAGTTACGTAATACTTCTATTTGTTTGGGTTTTTCAGTGAGTTAAATGGAATGTAAATAACATGGTGGGTGTTTTTGTTGTGTTTTGTTTGTTTGTTTTTTTAAGGAAATACGAGAGCCATTCCTTCAGAGCAGGTAACCCATTTCTGATTTATTATTTTATTTCTGCTTATTATTATTTACTCTATTTTGAAGCTTCCTGAAACTCCCCAAGCCTGTCCCTGCAAGCTGTCTGCCTGCAGGGCTCTTGCTGGAATTGGTAGAAGTGCTCCTGTACGGTTCTGCTAGAGTAGGGCTTCACCTGCTGCTTTGTATGGAGCACAGCACATAAAAGTCTCGTCCTCCATCCACGTTTATCTTACATGAGCTAACCAGCGCTTGGATTGGCACTTCCAAGAGGAAGATTGCAGGGAAGAGGAGTGAGATGCTACCCTGTGGTTTCATTATAACTCTGAACTGATTTAACTGCGAGGTGCTGCAAATAGAGGTGGTCCATCCCTTCCCACACTGCCAGCCTCCAGGCCTGTGTTCTCCTCCCTCTCCCACACGGGCTCCCACGCTTCCAGCCTGCAGGAAACTCACTGGGGAGGGAGAGAAGGAGAAGACTTCCATGTGGGCAGGGAAACACTACCCTGTCCCCCAGATCCTACATCTGCCATGGGGACATTCCCTCCCAGCCTGGTTTGGGATCCCAGGTGGTTGGGAGTCAGTGGGGTGCACATAGAGCACAGGCAGAGGGCGAGCCTCTCTCCAGAGCTGGTGAGTCAGCAGCACGCAGCACAAACGCGCTTCCTCAGTTCTACTTCTAAGGAAAAATTAAAAAAAAAAAAAAAAGTAACAAATGATAAAATAAATCTTGTGGCAGCATGGATGAAGGCACAAGAGCACCTATGTTTTAGCCTCCTCCCAATTACAATTCCTGTTTAAACTTTTATTTTTGAGGCCAAAGTATTCAGTGTTTGGCCTCAGTGCAAACAGATCATTAAAAAAAAAAAAAAAAAAAGGAAACACTTCAACCTCCCAGCAGAGCAGGATGGCACTTATTTATTTCTTTCATTACAAAACCAGCCTGTGCCAAGTAAAATTGTGCTCTAAGAGCTGTTCTACCAGTCCTGAAGCACTGAGGAAGAACACACAGCGGCCCCACCTCTGCAGCTTCCTGCAGGCCCCTGTGCATTTGCACTGGGTGGAGGATGGGCAGAGCCTGGGGACCAGGTGCCAGAGTTCACCAAGTCAGGGTCGCACTGGTGGGAAATACTCGTCTCCCAGGATCTCCCCATTGGCCTTTGAATGATTTTGGTGGCCTCAGGACACAGAGTAAAGTAAAGCACAGCAGCAGTGATGGTCTGAAGACATTGGTGGGATCCCTGGGTTTGCAGCTGAATTAGCCAGCAGTTAACTGTTCCTTCCCCGAGCTGTGTGGAAGACCTCCTTGCCTTCACATAAGCAGTTGAATTAATAAACTGAGAAGTTAATTTGAAATCTCTAACAATGAAATCCACAAGCCCAAAGATTCAGGCTATATAACAAGAGTGATGCACAGAAGAAAGTTTGCCATTACATCGTTAAGGACTTACCCAAGGGAGTGGTTAAAGCATTCTTTGGTTCCAAAAAGTTACTGCAGCTGAGTGGTCACTGTTGCTAAAAGCTGGTGGGTCAAAGTATGACCTGTGTGACCTGGGAGGAGGTGTTTTGATTTCAGCACACATTGCAGAGCTGCTTATGCACAGGAAAATGGGGCACCTCTATCCGAGCTGCTCTGGACCCAGGGAAGGGAGGCAACAGCTGTGAGCTGCAGAGGAAGATGGCTGGCAGGGTAGGGGGAGCCTGTAGTGCACACCAAGAAAAGCCATCCATGTAACACTATGCTTCTGTGAAAACGTTTCCATCAACATTTTGTCCTCGCTTTGAATGGCATCTGGAAATTCGGAAGTCTTGCAGCAGTTGGGTGCTTTCACAGGAACCAGTACCCAGCAAATCAGAGCAGATCCTTCTAGCTGGACCGACCTGTGGCTTTAGTTCAACCCATCCCAAATCCAACCCAAACCCACCATCAGCAGCTCTTCCCCTGGACACCACCAGCAGCCTGCTGCATGATGGACAGCCCATCCCCAAGGTCCCACTTTCACCCCCCTGCTTCCCCAGGCTGGCATCCCCCTGACACCACTTCCCGCATGTTGCTTCAGCAGGAGCTCGCACAATACTGGGCTTGGTGCCACCCAAGGGAAGCACACCCAAAACCCGGCCCTTCTTACACAGGCAATTCTGCAGGAAGATCTCTGCAGTTGTGAGCAGGAGGATTTGCTTTGCCCTCCTTTTCCAGTTTACTGGGGAAAGGCTGGAGCCAGAGGTGACCTATTCCAAGTGCAAATGGCCACGGAGACCTCGGCAGGGATGGATCTGACTTGGGCCTGTCTTCTGTAGGTGCATCACAGCATGTGAACTCCTCACTCGCTGCTGCTCTCAGCTATGAGGAAGCTTCTCCTCCCTGAAACTACAGAGATCGTGCAACAAACTGTTCCCAGTGACCTGCCAGAGCAACTGGCTGTCACACAGCCAAGCAGTGCTCAAGCTGTTGAACAAGATTTGTTTTCTGGAGGAAAGCATTAGAAGTGGCTCAGGGGCAAGACTGTGACTACCATGGGGGTCACCTGTGTCCCTCCAGCACTAGCACAGGTCACCTGTGTCCTGCCTGCAGCCCCTTGGTGTGAGGCTGATGGTGGGCAAGGGCTGCTGAAGTGTTCTCAGCTGGCAGTAGGACAAATGCAGACTATGTGGCTTTGCCAGACTGGTTTTGGTCTGGCCAGAGGATCCCACCACTGAGCACGAAGGTGGGGATGAAGACAGATGGTGGAGGAATGAGGATAAGCTGCAGCTTTCCTTGCCCTATGCATGGCTTGTGTGGGTATGGCTCCTCAGGCAACAAGGTTGAAGCGAATGAGAAGTGAGCGTTCCATCCACAATACTTGGAGTGGCCAGGATTTGGTGTTCATGTTCTGTCCTGTCTTCCAGGAAAGGTTGGAGGGGAGATTAGGGTGGCCTGGAGGACCGTGCTGCCTGAGACCTGGCCCAGCCTTGCTGCTCTGAGCAGGGTGGCCCCAGAGGTCCCTCCTGGTCTGCATTATTCTGGAATTTGATAGTCTTGAGCAACTGTGTAGGTTAGTGCAGAGTCTCCATTTAGCAGCCCCCCGACTTGGATCAGTGAAACCAAGGCTCCAAACACCCTGGTCGCCTACCTTGGTACAAACAAGACCCTTTGGAAAACTTTAATCTCAACTTCTCTCTTGTTCCTGGACCAGAGACTGATCTTCTACAGGGCAACTTAAGATGCTGGAGCCAATGGCTCCTTATGGCTGCCAGATGACAGTTTTAATATATTATCACTCAGCTGAATACCTATCAGCCAGAATGGTTTTGTATTATGCTATTCAAGGAAAACAAGGCATTCCCAGTGAAAAGGAGTAGTACCTACGGATCCTAGCAACAGGCATGTCCTTCCACATAGTCATTCCTGCAGCCTGGAATCAGGCAGTCTTCATCTGAATAAAACAGGTGTTTAAAATAAGTTCCCGGGGCTCCTTCATTTATTCTCTTCTCTCCCACTCTTGTCCTTTCCCACCTTCATCATGCCCTTGAGAATAATCCCAGGAGAAAAAGCATAGCCTCCTGGGAGCAATACAGCAGCGCGGGGAAGAGATTTCTCTGTATTTCCCACTCCAGGAGAGTAGAAGGATCCTCTGTTCTACCTCAGACCTGTGGAGACAGAGCAAACCACTGCCTCCATCCTGCTATCCCTGCAGGTCCGAGATGACTTAGTGGCTTTTCAATTACAGGGTGTGCCTTCCCATACCGCTCCTCCCTTCGCCTGCTGGAGCGGCACCACATCATTACTATGAAAAGCCCCACGATCTGAACTCTCCAGGGCACAAGTAGATGCTCTCCTGTCAGGATATTCATGTTTTCCTTCTCTGAAGGACTAGCAGCTCATTACCATAGAGAGCAGTGCTGCAGTGCTGGCTGCCCCTGTTCCTGGACAGCCCTCTTCCTGCACCATGAAAATCAACTCTCATCAAATTATTACGGCATCTTTTATTGCCGGGGTGATACATCAGAAAAGATGCAGGTATCAGAGGAAGGTTCCAGTCATTACCACTCTTCAGCCTTTGATTAACATTAAATACTTCTACAAGCTTCATGCCACATCACAGGCTTCCCACGCGACACCACCAGGTCTGCTTTAGTGTGACCAGAGAGGTTTGCAAATAGGATTTTTTGAAAAGCATTTTTTAAAAAAGCGAGTAGGTAGGTCTGCAGGTCTGGCTTCTTGTTCACCTCTCCCCAGACAGAGGCACAAATCACAAACCCAGGTCAGATACCCACCTGATGCACTCCAGACTCTGCACCTTGACAGAAGTAGACAGGGACCTACCCAAAGAGCCTTGAATTTTTAAATGGTCAAACACGGTGTGGGGTCTTTTTCCAGTCTGCATTTGCCTGCCCACCTACTCTCCTGATCCCCAGAGCAACCACCAGCAGAAACCCCTCCGCATAAGGCCCTGACACAGCCCAAGGAGCAAAAGAGCCACCCATTCTTTAGCTTCAGCCACTGATTCTCCTCAGGGCTTTACTGAAAAAAAAAAGCATATTTTTTGAAACCTCCAACAAGTGTTGTTTAGAGAGCAAGGAGAGCCCTCAGAAAGCTTAAAGCCACCCAAAACCCAAGGCACATACACACAGCCCCGCCATGAGGGCTGCTTCCAAGTAAGGCAGCTCATAACCTCCTTGAAGAGAGAGGTGCCTTACTAAGCACAAGTCTCAGTGGTGAAACTGTGCCTCAAGTTTCCACACTGGAATAACCTGGTGGGGTCTGGATACAAGCACTGATTCAGGTGGGACATCAGGGACACTTTCATATCATCTTCAAAACACCTCTGAGGATTTTCAAGGGGTTGTATTTTGGCAGGGCCACCTCTCACCATCTCCCTGCAAGGGAAGAGCCAAGCCATGGGCTGGAAACTCAATGTCCCTACAGAGCTTGTTTGGAGCCGTTGTACTTTTACTACTCCCTCCATCCTAGGTAGGGAGGTTGTGGAGGGAATGCTGTTTTGGAGGGAGATCTCTATCTCTGTGGTGAAGTGCACATGCCATGAGATGGAGCTGCTGCTCTGGTAAAGGTTCCTTTTGAAGCTTCAAGAGTTAGGAGATTTTTTTTTCATCATTCCTGAAGTCAAGGAGCCAGGGAGTCACTCACATGAGTCCTGCCCACCCTCACCAGTGCTCCCACAGCCTGACACAGCCCTGACAGCCACCTCCTGGAGCCAAGCCCACCCCCTCTTCCCACGCCAGACAGCATGTTTTGCCCTCTGAGACAGGACAAACACACGTTTCCCTTTGTTTCCAGCTCCACACCTAGTTTTTTTCTTTGCATCATGAAGGGCTGGCTACTCATCTGTAATTCAAAAGAAAGCAATGACTCACTAGACTACATTGCTTTCCAAGGCAAAGCATTTCATGCATTTCGCAGGCACGCTAGCCCGGGTTAGGAAATAACCTCTGCTGGTGGCACACATTCTCCCCATCGCCATGTCCTCTGGCCCACAGGGCTGGGGCTTCCACCCTGCACAGGCACCGAGTGCAGGACAGGGATTTGTGCTGAAATCATGCATTTGCATTGTGTCAGGAATGCAAAATGCCATCCCCACTTTAAAACCTGGCTGGCCACACGCTGGCATTAACCCAGCCTTGTGCTGTTCACAGTATGTTTTAATTAAAAGGTAACAAAAACCTAAAGTTTCGCTTTTGCCAATAAGCTTCCAAGCACCAGGTGAGGGGTCTCAAAGGCAGGTGGAGACTCAAGTGCCAGCTCCTCACATCCCTGGGGACACCATGCACGGTCCCTGGAGCTGCAGCCCCTGGTTTTCCCAGGAACAGCAGGGGCAGGGCATCTGTTTAAAAACAGATGGGAAGTGCCTTACCTTGAATGACAAGCCAGTCTTCACCATTTTGGGGCTACATCCTTCATTCCCAGGCCAAACTGGGGCAGTGTCTGCAATTGTCTCTTCTCCCTGGCTTGGGGTGGTATTTTGATACCTGTGTTTCCATCCCCCAGTGCCTCTCCCTGCAGCCTGCCTGATCCTGCTTGTCTTTCCCCCGCAGGAGACTGGAGACAGCGGGTCTCTCCAGATTGTGCACTTTGGGCTGGTGTGACTGAGCTGCCAAAGTAAAGAAGAGGAAACCTCACCGAGGTGGTGAAGTTCACGGGAAGTCCTTTGGCAAATTTGCAACCGGCCCTGGATCTGACCACTGGCAGATGACAAAACACCAAGCTTAGAAAATATCCTGCCCTTAAGACCTCCAAATTATTTCTGAGTTCACATGGACATGTCCATGCACAAAGTGCCCTGTGTTTGCTTGTGGAGGGAAATTTGGTGACATTTTCATCAGAGATGTCAAAAAAGCAAGTAATTGCAGATCCCCATTTACTGTACAAACTCAATGGTGAAAAATTTTGTGGGGTTTCTTGGATGAATCCATAAGCTTTTCAGGAGAAAGTCTGTAATTCTCTATGCATTATATGTTTTTACAATCTTCACTTGGAAGCAGATTTGAATTTCCGCTTAAGGCTCTGAAAACCGTCTTTTGAGATACCAGCAGATAAGATCTTCACTCAGGATACCTCTGTGAAAGAGCAGCCTTTCACAGTCGGCAGCATTTTTCAAAGAATGCTCTCCATTTTCATATCTAGATATATCATCTTAGTTGAATAACCATTATTTTGCCTTGAAAAAAGATGCGGAGCCTCTTAAGCATCATTCCACTTGTGTCCAGATTTTAATCTGCCTCCTCTAACCACAGAGAGAAAATGCACTGAGAAGGGAACGTAACCTGTGCCAGCCCTCTCTCTTTTTTTTTCTGGCAGTGAAGAGGGGCGAGCATAATCGCGGGTCCTTTCTCCCTCCACCTGATGGAGCGCAGAGTGTATGGACATGGATATTCTGTACTCTGTCATTGGCAAAAAGTGTGGGTCAAGCTTGAATTTTTTGGGGAGCACTGGGTGGTTGAAACCCAAAGCCAGTAAGCTTCTTGAAGTTGGTTTTATGTGGTGAACAAATCTGTATGATGGACTGAAAATGAAAGCACAATGTAAAAAAAAAAAAAAACAAAACCCACAAGCCATTAGAAGTATTTTATTAACAAAAATTCTGCTTTTACCCAAATAAAATATTTACAATCCATTTTCCCCTATGAGTCAAAATCCTGCTGCCTGATGGGTGATTTTGGTTGCACCGTTTCAGCATTTCCTCCCAATCCGTGCCTTTCCATGCGAAGGAGATGCTTTGGTTTGTGGTTTGAAGGGAGCGAAGGGGTTGCAGCCCATAGGGTTTTGTATGCTCAACAGGGAAAAATAAATAAAGAGAGCTTTGAAACAGAGCAGCTGCTGCCTCGCCTCCCCACGCAGAGCCGAGACGGTGACGGCCCAGCTTGTAGAGGAGCGTGCCTTTAATGTCCCACGGATTGAAATTGCATTTCTGGAAAACACAGGGCACGGCGCTGGACCGCGGTGACAGGGGGCTTGTTCTGCCTAAGAGGCTGCGACACACTGCCTTGCCATACAGCTATTTTGCTGAATTGCAGCCATATTTCTGTCAGTACAAGTGATGGTCTATATGAGGGATTAATCTGACACCAGACAGTGATTCTTAATCCTTCAGTATATCATAATCTATTTACTTTGCATGCTAAGAGGATTTCAGCTTAAAAAATATACAGGAAGTGATACTAGAAATGTACATAAGGTCCAGAATGCTGTTTCCTAAAATTGCAGGTTTTCATTAAAAAATATCCTCACATGGTTTTCTTGGAAAAGTCCTGTCTGTCCAGGAAAAAAAAGTGTTGAATAGGGATTTAACTGGAAATAGGCAGATGTTTCCCTTTAGGCTTCAGCCCTGTGACCATTTTCACCCTTCTCCTTCCCCACAGCATTTTGTGCTCAACAGTGCAACATAAAAGGAGAGCTCTCCAGCACAGCAGCTTCCTCAGCTGGGAGATTCACCTGCAGACTTTTTACTGACAAAATCAAAACAGGTTTGGAACCAACATGGGATTTTATGTGCATTAATTGCTGCTCAAAATGTATGAATTAGCAGCGACTGGCTAGCACGTAGGTCAGCACAGGGAAAACCACAAACCAGTGGTTCCTTATTCAGCTGTAATCACCTGTTTTCTCTGCACCCTGCCAGGAAGGCTGCCTGCAAAATAACTGTATTAAGTCGTGTTAGTGGGCATGCACGACTCCTGAAACTTGTAACAGAATTTTTAGTTACAAATCTTTAATAATTTAAGACATGCTCTTAAATGGCTTTAATTTAAACCATTTGGTTTGAGTTCCCAAAGCATGTCTTGCACCCAAAGAGGAGTTGGTCACTCCAGACAGCAGCAACCCTGTCCAGCCTCTGCCCACCTCTGCATGGCTCGCTAAGGGTGTTCCCATCATCAGCTGTCCCAGCTCCCTGCCACACGCAGGATTCAACGGCAAAGCAGGGACACAACCCAGAGCAAATGCTCTGATGGCAGCAAAGAGGTCATTGATTATTCCAGGTCCGGGAAGCACCAGTGTAAAAGCTAAGGGCAGCCCAAGCCGGGGAATGTTCTCCCCTCTGTCCCTCCTCCCGCTCACCCCAAATCCTGGCCCTTCAGTTCCTGGCAGGAAAGCCCCCGGGTGCCTTTGGAGCAGCGCTGCCGTGCAGAGGCAGCTGCCGGCCCTCGGGCAAGAGGCAGGAGCTGCGCGGGGCTGGAGCCGGGTGACCCAGCCCTCGGCACTGCGGCCGCAGCTCCGAGCTGCCGCAGCAAGTGCGATTTTAATTTTAAAATAAATAATAATGATAGCCGTGCGCCCAGCAGCCTTCTTGCTGGAGAGGTAAGGCACGAGCCAAGTAGGCAGCTCTCTCAGAACCGGGTTGCCCTAAAAAGCTTGGCAATCCTGCTGGCGCCTGCCCCTGGAGCCGGGCACCAGGCACCGTGCCACCTTACCTGCCATGACTCATGCTCGGGATGGCAGTGCCTGCTCCAGCCTTGAGGAAGCCCACAGTGGGAGAAGTTTGCGAAAGAGGGAGGGTGCTGGGGCCCCCCAAACCCAGGCATGACCCTTCCTAGCCCATGGTCGGCCACCAACAGGCAGAAGTCAAGTCTTGCCCACCCTGCTGGCACTGACTGAAAAAAAATTGAAACAAATGGAGCCAAGAACTGAGGGCACAGCCATGATTTGCTGTGATCTGGACCAGGTCTCTGTGCCTCCAAAGCCACGTGCATTGAGCAGCCAACTTCAACACCACGCTCCAGGTCCGTGTGAGTGGGAAAAGAAAATGCCCAAATTGCAGTGTGGGAGTTGCTGGATAAACCACTGATCAGTGGCACCTGGTGTTGCTGGTGCCTAAATCGGGGGGGGGGGGGGGGGGGGGGGGGGGTGCGGAACTGGGGGTACACAAGCATCCCTTGGAGTCCTAAACCCCAAAGCAGAGCCCCGGCCCAGCCCCACTGTGGGGCACTGGATGAAGAGATTTGGGACCACATCACCAAAACCAAAATTCAGGCTCCCCTCTTGGCTGTGTCTCTCAGCATCGCTGATTTACCGAGTTATAGTGGAAGTGTGCATCGTTTTTGTTTAAAGAAGACAAAAAGTGTGTGTCTGGGGGATTGTGTGTCATACACCTGCTGGATCTTGTCTCTCCTTTGCTCACTAAATCTGGGAAGGCAACTCTGGTTCATTTTGTGGCCAGCACAGATTTTTTTTTTCCAGCCGCAGGAGGGCTGTGATAACTTTTTCCCCTTTAAAGGAAGGGCTTGGGGATGCATAGACCGGTGCACCTGGACCCAGCACACATGGCCCTCACTCAAACTGCCTGTACAGCCACACTTTAGTGACTGCAGAAGAGAACAATTATTTTATAAGTATAGATGCATTTTTTAAAAATACTGACATACCTTCTATCTATATATATGCAGAGAAGGAGACAACAAGGAAAAGAACCACTTAAAGAAAAATCCCCTAACATTGACTCAGTCACTCGCCCCCTCCCATAGCTCCCTGTTGCACCGGGGAGTGCGGGAGGCCTCCCCCCGCCTCGGGGCTCTGCCATGGCCACGACCCTGGAAGGATGCGGGTGGCTCCTGAGGCTGATCCCACTGTTTTCCCACCGCAGCCGCATCATCACAGTGCCAGCCCCGTTCGCTCTCCGCCAGGATGCTGGAGCGGGGAAGCGGGGGCAGGTGGTGTGGGAGGGGAGATATGAAACCCTCCCCAAAGCGTGGAGAATTGAAACCTCTCACCCCCCGCGGTCCCCACTGCCCGGGGCCGCCTGGGGACACCAGGGGTGGGGATACACGGCACAGCCCCGGAGCTTCCAGATACAGTGGGCACTACTGCAGGGAGGAGTATGGGAATTTGGGGTGCTCCCCGAACAGTGCATCAATGGCCCAAGCAGGGGAGCAGTGGCCCCGCGGGTCCACGCATCCCCGGTCCTGTGCAAGCAGGAACAGCCCCAGCTCCGACAGGCAGCTTCCAACAACTGAAGGGAAGGTCTGGGGAGGGGGGGGGGGGGGGAAGGGGGTGAGATTGTCACGAGAAAAACTCATCTCTCTGTCTTCGCTGGCTGGACCGCAGCCGGCAGCGGCTGAGGGTGGTACAGCCGGGAGCCAGGGCTGGAAGCGCAGGTGCGGAACCTGCACAGTGGGACAGAGGTCCGGCTGGATGTCCGAGTGTCCCTCACTCCCCGCCACCGGCACTCAGGCTCGCCCGTGGGTCCCGAGTTTGGGGGCTGCCCCACCGATCCTGGGGGTAAATTGCTGGTTCGGGCAGCGTTTGCCCGTCCCGTGAGTCCCGTCGGCACCACGGGGCACCAAAAATCAGTAACCAATTAAGCGTCAATTAATGTAAGAGTGGGTCCCCAGCCCGTACCTGCAGAAGCGGCGGTGGGTCCCCCCTCCAGAGCACTCGCAAACTCATCACACACATCCCCATCCTGCTGGGACCCCCCCCAAGAAATATTTCCCAGCTCCTCATTCCCCCCCAGGGCAGTTTTATGAGGAAGAGGAGGCGGGAGGGAGGAAGGAGAACAGAACACCACTACATTTATTAGTTTAGATTTTATTGGGGTGGGCGGGAAGAAAGGAGGGGGGTTGCCTTACAGTTGAAGGGGTTACGGCATCAAAAGTCACACGTACACTGTCCCTGTCCCCGCGGCGGGGCAAAGCTGCCGGGAAGCGCCAGCCCAGGCGGGGGAAGCAGGAACGCGGGGCTGCAGCCCCGACCCGCCACAACGCACCGACCGACACAAGGGGCTCGAAACAACCAAAACGAAAACCAACCCAAAAAACACACTCCGAAAAGCCGTGCGCCCCCCCTCCCCAGCCCCAAACCAGAGCTGCTTATCCCTGCAACCCTCCCCCCAAAAAATAAACCAAAACTTTTTTTGCAGCTTTCTTTTTTTTTCTTTCCTTTTATTATTTTTTTTCCAAAAGTTTTGGGTTTTTTGGTCTGCAGGTTGCGGATCAGCTGGGCAGCCTTTCCCTCCCCCTTTGCCTCCCTTCTGGGCACCTCCCATGGCTGCTGCCTTCCCCCTCACCCTCAGCCCCAGGACGGCACAGCCAAGCCTGTGCAGAGCCCTCGAGGATGGACGGAGGACGTGAGACCGGGAAAGATTCATTTCTTAGGGAAGAAAATCGAAATTAAAAAAAGATTTTTTTTTTTTTTACGTTCTGTTCCATGTTAGACTCTAGATAAATGCCAACCCAACAGCATCAACTAAAAATAATCGTGGTCACTGGAACGGACCGAGTATTTACATCATTCCCGCCGCTCCCCGCGGCAAGAGGCTGTACAGGACTGGCAAGCCGGGGCTTCCGCACCCGCAGGGGCTGAGGGTCCCCGCACAAAGCTGGGGGGCACTGGCAGGGCAGGAGCCAGCCTGCGCCTCTGCCCAGGGGGCAGCAGGGGACACGCTAGGCTTTTTTAATTTTTTTTTAAACTCCTCTTCTGTTGCGTTTAAAAAAATAATAATTATAATAAACCTGGTGGAGTGGTGCAGGAAGCAAATAAATATCAGTCAGTAGAGATGGGGGCGGCAGGACCTCCCCAGGGCATCGCCACTGCTAACGAAGAGGGAGGAGGAGGAGGAGAAGGAAGAACCAGAGTCCTGCCCAGGAGGCGGTGGGGAGTCCCCGGGTGTGGGGTCAGTGGCAGCTTGTGGGGATGGTGATCGGCCCCTCACAAGACCTGGAAGCGCCAGGACGCCTGGTCCTTGTAGTCAAGGCAGTCGGGGGAGTTGAAGTTGAGCTTCCAGGAGGCAGCAGCGGCAGCGGCGGGCTCCTTGTAGTCCAGGCAGTCGGAGGAGTTGAAGGGCAGCCCTGTGCCGCCGTAACCTTGGTGGTGGTGGTGGTGGTGGTGATGGTGGTGGTGGCCCGAGCTCTGGCTCAGCGGGTGGTGGTGGTGGTGGCCCGGCACCGAGGAGGGCCCCATGGGGCTGAGCTGGTGGGGATGGTGGTGGGAGTGCATGGGCGCCAGGTAGGAGCTGCAATCCACGCCCCCGAAATAGGACGAAGAGGGCGGCGCAGGGTAGCCCTGGCCGTACCCCCCGCCCTGGCTGTAGGACACGGGGTAGGAGGCGGAGGCGGCCGAGGCGGCGGGGCCGGCCCGCTGCATGCAGGAGGCGGCGGCCGGCGGCAGCGGCTCGGGCACCGTCACCCCCGCCGGCGCCGCGCCGGGAGAGATGGAAGCCGGGCTCCAGATGGATGACGCCGGGGTGCTGAGAGAGGCCGGGGCGCCCACCGGGGCTGAGGAGGCCGAGCTGGAGGAGGAAGACGAGGCGGAGCTGGAGGCCGCTGCCGGCGGCGTGAACTGTCCGCTGCTCTCCGAACCCGAGCTCTCCCGAGCGGGCGACGATTTCTTCTTGGCCGGACGGCTCTTGGCCCCGCCGCCGCTCTGCTGCTGCTGCCGGCACTTGGCGCGGCGGTTCTTGAACCAGACCTGCAGGGAGAAAACGGGGTGCAGGGGAGGAAGGAGCGTGGCGGGGTGAGCAGGGGCCCAGGCAGCCCCAGAAGGGGCTCTGCAGCCTGCGAGCACCCAACCACCCTCACGCAGTTCTCCCAGCCACTAACACTGCGCACCCCTCTCACCCCCAAATATAATCCTACCCCTGCCTGGCAACCCAGCCACCCCATAACCTGCCAAAAGCAAGGATGACTGGGGTCAAAGGCTGTGGTGTCCCAGCTCGTGCACATCCCTGGCACAGCAACGAAATTTGGGGGACAGAGCCTGCGTTGGGTGCTGCCTGCATATGCCACCCCTTTGGGTATCCAGGGAGCAGTGCCCACCAGAGGGAATATGTCTGAGAAACACCCAAGTGCTAGGGCTGCTATGCCCTGGAGCAGGTGGAGGGTGACAGAAAGGTATTAACAAAAATAAAATTAATACAAGAGGATAAAAAATAAAAACAAATGCTCCCTCTTCAGCTGAATATCCCCACAGAGGGACAGAGAAGTGGATGGGAGGCCACACGCATCCCTGTCCCAAGGAAACAGGGATGAGTGTGGATGAAGCACCCGGTCTGAGCGGTGCCAGCTGAGCTGGGGTGGCCCTGCATCCCCTCGTCCCACAGCGGTGCAGGATTCCCCCACACAGGTCCAGTACCTGGACTCGGGATTCGGGCAGGTTGATCTTCAGGGCGACTTCCTCCCGCATGAAGATGTCAGGGTAGCGGGTCTTGGCAAAGAGTGCCTCCAGCACGTCCAGCTGCGAGCGGGTGAAGGTGGTGCGCTCCCGCCGCTGCTTCCGCGGGGTGGCTGCAGGATGAGCACCACCACAGCAGTCACACTGGGCCCCCACGCACCTCCCGCACGCCCCGGCACGGGGGGAGCCCCGGTGTCCCCGGGGCAGGGGCCTGAGGCGCACCCCCGCTGCAGACCCCAAAGAGCAGCAGTGTCCCCCACACCCCGGCTGCCGGACCCCATCCCGCTGCGGGCAGGGCGAGGGGCACAGTGCTGGGGAAGGGTCAGGCCTGGCTCTAGCGGGAAGTACGGGGAGATTTCGTTGTGCTGAAATAAATTACTTTTTTTTGTTGTTCACTTTGAAACTTCTTTATCCTTAAAAATCCCTGTGAAAACGAAGAAACCCCGGGAACAGGGGGGAAAATTCATCTAGACCCCAATCTCCCCAGGCAGGGGTGCAGACAAACCGGGGGAACCCAGCCCACAGCCCACCCTAAACCGTACGGCCCCACCAGCTCTTCCAAACCCGCATGGGATGGAACTTTTTCCCCTCCTCTTGCTGGAGGATGGCGGGACTGGGGGGCCGCGGTGCGCGGCACTCACCCGGATACCCCACGGAGGGATGCAGCAGGTCCATGGTGGGGCCCGTCAGCCCCAGCCCATTCATGCCGTAAGGGGGCTGTTTGAGGTAAGACATCATGCTAGAAGCCGGACAGTTTCCTCCAAAGTCCCGCAGAAAAAAAAAAATCAAAATCAAACCAAATCTATGGGGCGGAGAAGGGGGATATGAAAAGGGAAAAAAACCTGACAAAAAGAGCCGCCGAAAACACCCCAAACAAGAGGCAAAAAAAATTTAAAGCCAACGACAATTAAAAAACGGAGCACAAAGTCAGTATGAAAGGAGTTTTTTCCGTTCCGTCCCGCCGTCACCGCCGCGAGGTCCTCGAGAGATCGCAGGTGAAGTGAGAGAAAAATAAAAACGAAGCAAAAAAAAAAAAATTAAAATAGCGACGAGGATCGAGAAACAGGCGGATTTCTTCCCCGCGCAGAGGCGAGGCCGGAGCGCCTGGGGAGAGAGTGGAGAGAAGCGGGTGAGGCTTCGGCCGCCCGAGTCCTGCCGGGGGCTCCCGCGGGGCTGCGCCCACCCGGCGCGGGGGCTCCGCGCGGGCGGCTTCCGCTTGTTAATTTTATTATTATTTTATTTTAAACGAAAGCGAGTCGCGCGCAAGTGCCGAGAGGCAACAGTGCCCGGCGATCGGGAGAGATAAAGCAATTATTTAAAAAGATAATTGGATTAGGAATCAAAAGGAGGTATCAGAGGAGGGAAGTATAATTAATTTAAAAGCGAGCAGACGGGGACGTTTTAATTAGAAATGGATAAGAGTTAAAAAGGGGAAAAGGAAAAGAGCGCTCCGGCAGCCGAGCGGGCGACGGGGCCGGCAGCCGGGACGGGACGGCGGCGGGGCCCGCCCGGGGGGCTCGGCAGGGCCGGCGGGGGGGGACACGCACACGAGAGACCCGGCAGCGCCCGGGCTCGGTGGCAAAACGCCGCAGATAAACGCGGAGGGGAGGAAGCAGCGGAGAGACCCCGGGCGGTCCCGTCGAGCCCTGGGGGCAGCCCCCGCTGCCGAGGGTGAACGGGGGCACCCGGCCCAAGGGGAGGTGGATGCCGGGCGGGGGTTCGCGGTGCCCCCCGGTAGGCCGGGGCCGGGCGCAGGTCGGGCGGCGGCGCCGGGACCCGGCGTTGCATAACTTTGTCGGGGACGCGGCAGAGCGGGCCCGTCCCGGGAGGAGAGAGTGGGGAAGACGGGGGAAATAAAAGTGAAAAAGAGAAGAGAGAAAAGAGGAAAATCCCGAGGCAGCCCCGGCCCGGCCGTGCTCAACACCCCTGCCCACGGCGCCGCGGGCCCGCTACGCTCCGTCCCGGCGCCGCCGCCCGCCCCGTCGGTGAGCGCGGTGCCCACCGCCCCCGCCCGCCTCACCTGCGCGGCCACCTGCGGAGCGACTGAGCGCCCGCCCGACGGCCGCGGCGGGGGCTGCGCGGGGCAGCGCGGGGCGGAGCGGGCGGGGGGCGCGGAGGGGGCGCGGCGGGGGGAGGAGGGAGGGGGGCAGGCAGGTGAGAGGCGGGCTGGGGAGGGGGGCCGGGGGGGCGCTGCCCGAAGCCGAGCCGCGCACCCCCGACTTGTCGGGGTGCCCCGCGTTACCTTGCCGGCGGCCCGCGCTGTCGGGGCGATGGAGCCGCGGCCCTGATGAGGATTGATCACCTACCCCCGGCCCTACCCTTGTATGTGCGCGCAAAGCAACTGCGTAACCAGCCCGGCGCCAATCCCCGGCCGCTCCCCGCCTGACTGACAGCCGCCCGGGCAATGGCAGCGCGGGGCGACGGCTCGTCCGCACCGCCCCGCGCCGCTCCGCGCTCCCCCGCGCACCGACCCCGGCGCCGCGGAGAGCCGGCCGGCCGAGCGAGGGGTGCAGGGGGCGAGGGGTGCAGGGGGCGGGCGGGCAGGGCCCCGCGCAACCTCCGCGGAGAGGGCGGGTGGTGGGAATTGTTGGAGAAGTGCGGAACAGAGGGGGGCCGCTCCGCGCCCGCGCAGCTCTGCCCCCTCCCTCGGGGAAGCCCCCCACGCCGCTCCGCGCCGCCCTCCGCGTCGCCCTCCGCGTCCCTGCCGCCCGAGGAGATCGCAGAAAAAGTTTCGGCCGCCGCCTTCGCCGGCACGGAGGGCGCTCCTGGGGAGGGGAGGCGGTGTCGCGGCCCCCCCATCCCGATGCCCGCAGGCTCTCCCAAACTTTGTGCTTTAAAATCCCAATAAAACTACTGCGACCGCACCTTTCCCCGCGTGTCCCGAATTTGGGGGCTCCGCGGGGGGCGAGCGGGCGGGGACCGCACGGGAGCGGCGGGGAGAGGGACGAGAAGACACGGGGCCCTCCGCACCGCTCCGCGGGGCCCCACTCCTTGCTCGAGGCGGCGGGGTCGGGGCGCGGCGGCCGCGCAGGCGGCGGAGCGGCCCCGGACCTCTAAAGAGGCTCCAGTGCGCAGCTTTTGTTGGTCTCCCCAAATCAACTCCCTCTAATAGCAGTGGAGCTGAAAGCGAGCTAATGTTCAAAGGCGCTGCCCGCCGGCCCCGATCGGAGCGCGGTCTCCCGGGGGGAAGACTTTCCCCCCCATTTTATTTTGTTGTTGTTGGAGGGTTTTTTTCCCCCTTCTTTTCAAATCTTTTTTTTCCTGTGCGAGGAGGGAACCGTCTAAGCCGGGCAGGAGGGAGCCGATGAGCCGATGAGCCGATGAGCAGAGCGAAGGAGGTTAGCAAGCCCCTCTGCTCTCCCGCAAAAGTCAGCGACACGGGCACTTCTCCCCGTAACAAAGGCGCCGCGGCCCATTCACAAAAAAGCAAAGGGAGGAGGAGGGAGGAGGAAGAGTTTGCGGGGGCAGTTCTCCCCCCTTCCAGCCCCTCTGCCCCGTTTTGCCCCGGTCCTGCCGGGGCAGTTCCTGGCTCGGGCTGCGCTCCCCCCCGCCCCCGCCGCCTTCCCATCACTTCGCCCCGCCGGGGCAGCCCCGGTCCTGGCGGGCAGCAGGCCCCCCGAGGCTTTTCCCCCGCACACACACCAGGGGGTATCTATGCCCCCCCAAGCCTCCCGCAACTCCCGCGGTTGCCCAATCCCCAATTGCAGACGCCTCCCCGCAGGCTCGGCCGGGGGCTGCGGGCAGGGCGGGCGCGGGGCTCGCCACCCCCCCCGAGGTGACGGTCCCGATCGGCGACTCCGATCCCCCGTTCCCTCCGCCGGACGGAGCCGGCGCCCTCCCCGCTGCGCCCAGGTAAGGTCGGCGGCAGGGCGGGACCTGCGGGTGGGCAGGGGGCTGGGCTGCGCGACCCCGGCCCCGGCGAAGGGCAGGGGCAGTTCGGTCCGGCTGCGGGGCGGGGGCCTCCTGCGGCCGGTTTCCCGGGCTGGGGGCGAAAGACGGGGGACACACACACTTATTTTTCCCTCGGTCTAGCGACTGAGTTACTTTTTTCGCTTTAAAAGCTAGGCAAACACCGGCCCCCCTAGGCGAGGAGGATGCCCGCCCGCGGCCCCCCTCGCCCCAGGGACAGACCCACGCTTCGGGGCTCAGCAGCTCCCGGTGCCCGGCTGGGCAGGCAGTGCCGCGGGCTTTGCCGCCTCTCCCCTCCCGAGCCTCCGCCGCGCTCCGCAGCCGCGGAGCCCTCGGAGCGCGTTTCCTCCCGTCCCCAGCCGCTGTATTTTTACGGGAGGGCAGAAGAGCACGGCGGAGCCTGCTGCCCCAGCCCCCCCCCCCGGTGCGGGGGTGCTCCGCGCATCTTCCGAAACTTTGCATGGGGCCAAACCCACCTACGGGCCCCGGGGCAGCCCCCAGTTTCCCAGGCCGGTACATCCCGCGGCACCGGCGGCCGCTCGCACAAAACCGGGCGCTTCTCTCCTCCACGGGGGACTTTTTCTGGTGAGAGCGGGAGGGCGGAGCGGGCCGCGGGCCGCAGCTGCACCTGGAGCCGCCGGCGCTGTTGGGGTTCCTCGTGGAGCGGCAGCCGCAACCCCGCAGGGTTCGGGCTCCTTCCGCCAGCTCCGCTCCCCGCGGGTGCGTTACTTGCGCGCCCGCAGCCGGGCTTTGGCCGCGCATCCCCCACGCCGCCGGCGGGCGGCATCGGCCCCCCGGGGAAAAGTTTTACCTCCCCCTCCCCGAGCTGCATTTTATTAAAATCAAACGAAAAACTTTTCCGTCCGGTGGGTTTCGTTGCGCTGGCGAAGCGGCGGCGGCCGGGGCGGCTCGGGGCGCGGAGCCCCGCTGCCCCCCCCCCCCGCCCCCGGCCGGGATCGGTCCCTTCCCGCCCCCCAAGCCCCCTCGCCGGCCGACTGTGGGCGGGAGGGGTGAAGGGAGTTTCCCAGGTAAAGAGAAAAGCGGCAGTTACGGTAAGAAAGATTCGGGTTTTATTGAAAATTTTATATATGACTCGGTGTTGTAATAAATAAACGAGACGAGCTCCACGAAGGGACGATGCGAGCGCGGGACACGCTTGGGGGCACACGGACGGGGCGGGGTGCAGTGGGGAACGCGGCCGGGCGCAATAAATAACGCGGAGCGGGCGGCGCGGTCCGGTTCGGTCCGCGGGTGGGAAGTGCCGCGCTGTCCCGGGCCGGGCCGGTCTCTGCCCCGGGCTGGGCCGGTCTCTGCCCCGGGCTGCCCCGCTCCGCTCGCAGCCGCTCCCAGGGTTTTGTGCCAGCTCTGGGGGAGAAGGCCCCCGAGTAAACCAGAGCAGCTCGGCTCTCCTCCCGGGGAAATGTAAAACTGATGTAATAAACCACTGGTAAATACAGCACATTTTTAATAATAACTGGGGTGGATCTGACCTAACTATAAAATGTAGGTAGCTTATTAAGTATTACATATGGCAGGACTAGATGAAACCATTCCCAATGATTTTTTTTTTTTTCCTATATCCCCCTCTCTAATCCTATTACGACAAAAACATTTTTATTTCAAAACTCAGCCCTCCTCCAGCTACAGAAACCAGGACAGACTATTTCTTCTCCTCCTTCCGCTCATCTCCGGCATCGCCCGCACGCCAGGGGTCTCGGCGATTCCATTTCCAACGCTTTCGGCAGGAGAGCTGAGCCCACACGGAAATCATGGGACAACGCGAGTTCGCTTGAATGGAAAACAAAAAACAACGGAGTGGGGCCTGGCGCAGCCTAGATCTGGCCTAAGAAAATGGAAAAAAGTTTAATCTTTTTTTTTCAAAACATCTTTTTCTTTTTTTTTTTTTTCCCCAGTCTCATGTCGGCATTTTAAAAACGTAAGAAAGCCGCGCTGCGATTTCGTTGCCGCCGCGGGAAGGCCGCTCACTGGAGAACGCATTTCTCTTCCTTCTTGGCCATCTTGCCTTTGTTTTGCTCGAGGGTCCTCTCCAAATGCTCGTCCTCTTCCTCGGCCCTGCGGAAAGAGGAGGCGGGAGGCGCGGTGAGGGACTGCGCGGGATGCGCACCGGCCCCGCTCGCCTCCGAGGCCACGCCGAGTTCCCCCACGGCCACGGCGCCCGCGGACCAAACTTTCCGTGGGGACCGTGGTGACTCGGCGGGGACCCCCCCCTTTGCCCGACTCACTGCTTCTCCTGGGCGTCCAGGTCCCTGACCAGCGCGTCCCGTTTGTTAACGAGAATAACGAGTTCGTCCAGCAAGAGCTGCTCTCGCCTCTTCTGCGCCTCGGTCTTCTGCCAGTCTGCGGGAGAAGCACAACAAGAGCAGCGGTGAGAGCCGCGGCCGCCAGCGCCCGGCACAGCCAACCCGGCCGGAACCGCGCCCGCTGCGGCCCGGCCCGGCCCGGCCCGGCACAGCCCAATACAGCCTGGCACAGCCCAACCCGGCCCGGCACAGCCCAATACAGCCTGGCACAGCCCGACCCGGCCCGGCACAGCCCAATACAGCCTGGCACAGTCCGACTCGGCCCCGGCCTCTCTCCCCAGCGAGGCTATCGCGGGCACAAGCGCAGCCCGGCGGCGTTTCGCCCATCTTGGTTTCGGGGAGTTCAGCAATGATTTGAGGGTCGTTTGTGTGGGGGTTTCTTTCCTTTTTTTTTTTCTTTTTAGTGTAGAATTTGTTTTGTTTTGTTTTCCCCACGCCTGTGCCTGCTGGCGGGCATGGCCACTGCCAGGTTTGCCCTCCCGGAGGAATGCCCGCTTCCCGCAGCCAGGCTCCTCTCTGCGCTCTCCTCGCCCGCTCTCAGCGGCTGGAGGAATCTCACACTGCGCACCATATGCTCCGCAGTAACTTTAAAGGCAGGTATCGCTTAATTAGCATTTCCCACTTTGAAGTAAAAATACACTTGCTACAGAATATCGCGGGGCCCCTCCACCCCCGGCGCTGGTAGCCAGCGGCGGGCGGGCCGCCTCGCTATTCCCAAAGGGATTCCTCTGGCCGCGGCCCGCCGGAGCCCGGCCCAGCCCGGCGCAGCCCCCCGGGGCCGCCCGCAGCCTCCGGCTCTCCAGCCAGACCGTGAGGGCTTGTCGCTGTCAGTCAAGCCCCAGCCTTCCCCGCCTCCCTCATTAAGAAGGTAAACAATGAAAAGCAGGAGCAGTAGATTATGAGGGAGATAGCAGGACAATTGAGGAGCGGGAGGGAAAGAGGACACCAGCTCCAAAAAAAAAAGAAAAAAAAAAACAACCACCGGGAGAAGCCATCGCCACCGGCCCGGCCGTGTCCTCCTCCCCGGCCGCGCTTCCCGAAGGCGAAGGGGAGAGAGGGTGCAGTCCTTTTGGCTTTCTCCCCCACCCCCCCCGCGCTCTCCATTGCCCTGGGCGATCATGTTAAAACTCACATGGCTGGTGCTTATTCAGATAACCCGAACAATGCTCCCCACCGGTTACCATGTGAATCTTCACAAACCCCGCAAGAATGCGGTGGTTCAAATCCCCCTGACCCCCCTCCAAAGCCAAATTTATTCAAGACAGCAAACTGCTCAGAAGCTTTATGAAAGCAAGTGGTGCTAGAGGGAATTCAGCCTTGTATTTACAAATTAAAAATTAGATGCATCATCATGCAATAAAGGTTGGAAGAGCGGCAGAAAGGCAGGAATGTGTAACCGCTTTTATCGCGCCCTCCTCGCCGTCTGCCTGGGCACACGGGCCCACGAGCGAGCCACAGGAAAAGCAGCACGCAGGAAAACCCACGGCGACACGTGTGTGCAGGCACTGCGAGCAGCCAGCACGCACGGCCGGTCCTGCAGGCAGCGGGGGAGCTGCTGCGGTGCCACCAAAGCCCTTCCCGGAGCACCGGCCTGGCAGGGCACTGCGGAAACTTCCCGGGAGTTTCTGTTTTTTCCCATTTTTCTCTTTCTTTTCCTGGTTCTTCTTCCTTTCCTTCCTCATTTTCTTTTCTTTTAAATGTGTCCTTTCCCTTCTACCGTTGCTAAGGAAATAATTTTCCAGGTGTACACAGATTAGAAGTGGAGTTAGCAGCCAAAATTACTGGTAATCCAAGCCACTTTTTTTCCTGCCACAAAGGTGCTTTAATTTCGGTAGCAGCCTTTTAGGTGCTACTTCTTGGAGCAGTGTCTCGATTTGCACTGCTGCTTCCCCTTCTGCTCCTTTAGGGCAAAGCTCCTTCAGTTCAACCCATTTAAAACACACTGCTCTGCCACTCTGTGAGTCAGAGCTTCCCCAAACCGCAGCGTTTTGCCCCACAAATAAAGCCCCTCACACGCAATGAGATCTCAGCATGACAACACCACCCTGAAAAGGGACACGGCAGCACGCCAGACAGAAGAGGAGAGAGATACACATGGCAGAGGATTTCAGGGGTGTTTGCTTCCCCCCAGACGTGGTCCCCAACTTTCAGGTTAACTTTCCCCCATCTTCAGCTGGGAACCGTGCTGAGACTCAGGCTCCCCGGCACACCTGGGCACACGAAGCTCTGGATGAAAAGGGACTTGAAATCCATCGTCTCTACCTGGACTTTATTTAAATTTTTGCAATTTTGATGGTTTTCACTTATTATTTTTAAAGCTTTTTTCTTTTTTTTTTTTTTTTTTTTAATCCCCTGCTCTCCAGCTGCAGCAACAACTTTAGTTTTTGAAAGAGCAAACAAGTCAGAGTATTTCAGTACATGTTTTGCTCAGTCCCTCACTATTTTTCTCTGTTAAATCCCTTCCTAAGTGCTACAGGTTTTGTTGCTTCATCTTATAGCCCTGTGAAGTAAATAATGTGCTACTAGGATTTCATGGAACCAAACTGTGTATTTGTTTTGGATTTTGTTTGTTTGTTTTTTTCTGCAGTTGCGTATTATTAATGTTTGAAATACGCCATGGGAAAACCTGATGGCAGAAATACTCCCTTGCAGTTTTACTTCCATTTCTAGAAAAGGAGTCTGCCTTTCCTCCCCCTCAAATAAATAAAAAGTCAAGCAGCAACTGATTAAAAGGGGAACTGACTTTAAGTATTTAAATAGCATTTTATAGGTGACTACCTTGCAATTTTGTTTTATCCAACAAAATACTGCTGGGCAGCAGTTTTGGGAAGCATCCCTATGTTTAAAAAAGAAACTGTGTTCAAGTTTGATTCCTACCTGTTGTGCCTTTTAAGCCAGGATTACCTATAACACCTGTCACATATAGTTACCCAGGCTGACTGCAGCTCTGGGAAGCTACAATATGGGCTGTGATTAATTTGAAGATTTCAGAATAATACTGTTATAAAAGCTACACCCTGGACAAAAATAGGATTAAGCTCTGAGGCTGTATATGAGCTAAAAGTGTTGAAAGCTAAAGCCCCTGTGCCACCACTCGCGACGGGCAGTTTAAAATGACAGAGTTTGCTAAATTCACATTGAAGTAGAAATGTTTTCAATTATTCATCTTCATTGACTTCATATTGTCTTCCCCCCCCCCCCCCCCCCCACTGCTTAAACTGATAATTACTTTGAGCAAACAGACGTCCAGTTCCCATAGAAATGCTTTAATAGAAATGGTCGAAAGTTCTCTTAGTAAAACCTTCAACCTTGCCACTATAATAAATAAGCCCGGCACTTTGATGAAAATTAACACTAGTTTTGTAAAGAGCACATTGGGGGATTGCAGTCAGGTCTTATCTTTAGTTCCAGTCAACTAGCAATCCTGAAAGAGTTTGCATCATCATCAGAGCAGGCCATTTGATAGGATTCTGCTGCTGAACCTAATCAATCTATGGAATACTGTGGCTGCGCGGTGTAACAAAGCTAAAATAGATTTACAAATGGGGTTTTAGAGGATAAGCTCCTCCACAGGATTACATATTGATTTTAAATATAAAAAGCTTATCATATAAACCATAACTACAAAAATAGTGAACCTATGCATAAATCCTTTTAGAAGAGCACCCACTTCAAACTATAAGCCAAGAATAAATCAAGATGTACAAAATCCAAAAGAAGATCCATTTCTTGGGCAGAAAATGAACACACCACCCGAAGGTGTGCAAAAATGAACTTATCTTTTCTAAGGAGGCATTAAAACTCGACTGAAAAAAAGAAAAGAAAGGAGTGAGAGGAAAGGTAGCTGAAAGTGAGGCATCTCGGCACTTGGCTGCAGCCGCAGTAAAAACCAGGCTCTGAAAGGCAGCACCTTGTGTACAGGAGCAGCTGGCTCCAAACAGCCAGGCAGGACGCCTGGGGAGGTGCAGAGGTGAAAACGGACCCCGTTTACCTGCATTTTCTTTGGCCTGTTAGTGAGGGGTTTCCGGCCTTTCTCGGTCGGAACAGTCCAAGAGGAACACTTTCTAGCTGGAAGCAGGCAGTGCGTTAACTCCCTCTTTCTTATCTCTACGGCTCCGTGGGGGAGGGGGGGAGTATGCCTTTTTTTTTACCACCCTGGGTCATTCATGTGCTCCTCGTGAAGTGCCGTAACCCTCCAAAAGGCCATTCAGCTGCCGGTGCCTCCATAGGAGCGGCCGGGAAGGAGCCACTGTCTCCACATCACTGAACATCCTAACGGGGAGCACCTCCGGCCGCCAGCGCTGCCCGCACGCTGCCCAAGCAGGCACGGCAGAACCGCCTTTATCTGCCATCAGCAGGCTCCCACCTTCTGCAAAGCTCTTTTCTCTCCTTTTTTTCCCTGTCATCAACCAGCTAAGTAAATTGGTTGACAGATTTTTAAACAGCATAGTCACGCGTGGAAGAGTTAGAGCAATTTACCAAAACAGTAATTACCACCTTTCAAAGACTTTTCTTTTTTAAGTTCCAGTTTGGGTTGGTGTGTTCTGCCTTTCTTTTAGAGAAACAAACCGCTCCCATCCTGTTCCATATATATATATATATGTGTGTGTGTGTGTATATACATATATATGTATTTTTTTTCCTGCCCATATATTTCAGTTCTGGAACTGGTGCTGGTAAAACCGACATCTGCCTTTTCAACTCTTTCAGGGAACCCAAGCACTCATTAGCAATCGGCTAAATGCCCTCGGAGCCGACAGCGCTGGGCTGTCTGGGCAGCCCTTGCTTCTTCAGAGAAATCACACTGGAAATGGTGTGGTTTTAGCAGTGCTTCCCAAAAAGTGCATCTTTGCATCTTCTGAACACTGATGCACCCATTGAGAGGCAAGATGTCACAAAAGCGTATTTTGAGTTTTCACAGGCATTTTCTTGGAAGAGTTTCTCCTTTAATATGTTTTTTGGGTAAAAGCAGATAACTGTTAAAAGTTCTAGAAGACTATCAATAATCTTATTGAGAGTTAAAATGCTAAATGAGAACTTTGTTGCATAAATAAAAAAATCCCCCAAAATAACCCAAATTCTCCAGCACTTAGGTTTACTTTCTAGACCTCTGTTTACCATATCACCAATAGCAATATAAAAAAGAAAGTAAAAAATGAGAGAGAGGAAAAAAAGATGATTTTCTGGAGTTCGGGTATCCCTCTCTGAACTTACAAAAAGAAATTAAAAAAACATTTTTGTTCCAGACAATGTGTAAATGGCACAAGCTGCTAGACATTCAAAGGCTGCTGCTAGGACATTCCAAGGCAGTATACATCTATGAGGCAATTAAACATGGAAAGTTTAGATTTAAATTATCTCTTAGCTCCTCTCTAGTTTAGATTATTTTACATTTTAAGTATTTCATCAGTATGATTCCAAATTAATCTGGCTTGTCTCTGCAGACAGCAATGTATATATTTATGACTCAGGATTATCCAAGAATATACTAAAGATAGTCTTATGCAAAAAATATAACCACAGATGGAGAGATATGAAAAAGCTACCTGAAACCTCCTGCTTTTTTCCAACAAACTTATGCTCCTAGTGAAGTCTCCAAACTAATTAGAATTGATTTATTATGGATCAGGTACCTTATCAGGTGAAGAAAGAAATTACCATGGACAGTCAAAGGGTTGAGAGGTCAATACAGAATAGCAAAATCAATTTGCATTGATTAGACAAAAGGTCCATTTTACAGAGCCCAAAGGATTAACTTTAAAGCAAACATCTTTGAACTATAAGGCAGCATTTGTGACTGAGAGGTATAAGCGGTGCAGCATTAGAAAACACTTAAGATATTTAAATAAGAAAATAATGCAAGCAATGGTTTAAGCTATCTGGATGTTTATTTTTTATTATGAATCATCCCAAGGATTATTGTACAATTTGCTGGAAAGCCCTACGGAAAGGATGCAATTGTTTCATTTATCCCGTGTCAATCTTCCCCTGAGTGTTACCTCCATTCAGGTAAGGTGACTAAACTGGGGAGAAACTGCAGAGACGGGAGAAACTGTGCAAAGGATCACACTAATCCTGCTGGTGCAGGATTCCTTGTGAGGAAATATTTACTTGACAAACGTAGTGTTTTACCACCAAACCCAAGGAGACTTTTTTCCCCAGTGAGATACTGTTGTAGAACAGGTCTGAAACATTAAAAGGAAGAGGCCCTCTTCTGTGGGTCACTTCTTCCTTTTTCTGCGGCACCAAAAGCAGCACGATGCCGCAGGAAAGCCAAGAGAGCACTACTGCAACAAAAAATTGTAAACCCCAGACACATTCTCTATCTCCTCATCACTTTGTTTTCAAAGTTTATTGCAACAAGACCATACCTCCTTGTCCCGTATCTTGGATATTTAAAAAAACTTTTTTAATCTGGAAGAAAACCCAAGAACGGGATTGCAGCCTCAGCACATTTGCCGTGTGCTATCACTTGAAGTGATGCAAATACCAGCATTGCTAATGGGCTTCAGAGAAGCCTCCACGTTTGGTTCTTTCAGGGCCCAAACCCGTCTGGCAGTGAGCACTTTCCCCCCTCAGTCCCCAGCACTGCTCTTACCTTCAATAGCCAGCATTGCTCGCAGCTCCCGGTTCAGCAGCTCGTAGCGCCTTTCTAGGTCATGTTCTTTTTCCCTAGGCAAGTTGCAAATGTTCATCAATATGTTAATTACTAAATCATTAAACACTTAAAAGCACCTTTAACTTACATTGATTTTAGGACTCACAACTGACTTTTCTCTTTAACTTTAAGCTACTCCAAACAAATGATACACAAACTTAAAACCCGGCTCAGGTGGCCTATTCAGTAACAGGGCCTTTTCATTTCATGTAAGGTCAGCTTTAATTCTGTCAGTTTAACTCCACTGTGCTACAGGATGCAATTATTTCATATTCATCTCTGGAGCAGCTGTTGTGGAATGTCCGAAGTATAAAATATTCCCCTAGATCTAATGAGCAAATTCCAGCATCAACCTATTCACTAAGATAATGTGACACTGGAAGTATTATTCTGTATACATTCTGCCCTAATCAACAATAAAAATTAGACAAGGGATTAGAAAGCTTAATATTTTGCAGGTAAAATCCTCTGTCAAGTTCAGACCCAGCAGGAGATAGGTGAGCAGAGGCTCTTCCCAGGGAAGTATGCAGGCATCTACACTAGGTGGCATTACGGAAAGAAATATCATCAAACTGAAAGAAGCTGGAAGAGAAGCACTCGGGGCAGAATGTCTCTACGAACGAGCAGCAACTTCTCCCTTCCTCAACACTGCTAGTGAGAAAAGGTTCATTTGTCCTTCCTTTGCAGTATCAGTGGTATCACTGCACTATGACTGACAACCCCTCAGCAGCCTGGTGCTGTTGAACTAGAGATGGGACTGAGGATTTTCTACAACGCAGGTAGTGACTCAAATTTGTCTCTCTCTCTGAATAGACTTCACCCATTTCATCTGAGGCACAATCCAAATCTATCTGTGCATTTCTAAAATGTAATTTTATTCTACTGTTGGTCCTTTGAAAATGTAACAGTGCTTAATATTTCTTTAATTTCTTTTTTCACAGCTCTGGCTAATCTTGTGTCATTGCACACTTCTCATTTTCAAGTCTGAAATATGAGAAAAACAAGTTACTCAATGTGTAACACATCCACACTACTCATTTTTGAGGGGTTAATTTTGAAGCCTAACAGGAAGAGAGTAAAAAAAGTTTTGCATCTATCTGAAGGGTAAATCATCCTTTTGTAAATGCATATGTTCATCTGTACTTACAGAAGAGAAAGCTGGTTCATTCGTCTTATTAAGGCATTCTTCTTATTAACCAGCATGAACCACTCCTGCATCATAGCTTCTTCTTCCTCTGTGTTTCTTCCTGCAATCAAAAGAACTTCATTACTTAGGTGGCATTTCACAAATGGAGGTATGTACTTTCACTTCAGGTTTTGGAGTATCAGAGTTGCCAGTATCACTGAGCATGACAAGGCATATTCTCAAACGGTAAAAATATCATATGACTGCAAGTCCTACCTGCTTTATAAATAATTCTTTGAAAGCAGCCATTCCCCAGGACACATTTTAGTGTTTTTAACCATGCTGACGCCCTGACCTAAATAAATACCTTTTAAAAGGACCGTGTATTTCAAATTCTCCCAAATGAACTATATAATTGCAATGCTTCCAGTGAAAAAACCCTTACTGCTGAAAGATGTATGGTCATCACCAAACGCAAAAACAATCCCTGTGGGCAAGATCCACCCCACCCGTGCAAACCCAGCAGAGTCAGGATGATGTGGCAGGGATCAAAGTAGCTGCAGAGGAGATGCTAATCCTGAACTCTTGGCCAAGATATGGGCACCTGATCAGCCTCTGTGTTCATGGCCACTCTTCCAGATGAGCTGGGAAGAGCTGCTCCTTTCCTCAACCTGCAACCCAAAGGGAGCATCTGCACAAATACAAATAGTCTTGGGATCCAGGTACCCAAGGGTCCCCATGTGTGTATGCATGGACTAGCACCCCTTTCCCTAGCCCCCATCCATCCCAGGCAGGATCAAGATCAGGACTCTCCATAGCCTACCTGCAGGCAGTACTAAGCTCTACCAGACCCTCTAAGAGTCTGTGTCACCACCTGTGCACCATGAGTGAAAGGCAGATGAGTGTGCAGAAGGCTCCTGCCTGTGCTTTCCATGCAGCAGGGCTGCTGAGCCAAATTCCACTCTCTCTGAGCTCAGGGACTAGGATGAAGTCCTTTGTGGAGGCTGTGCTTCTGTGGAAACCTGCCATTCTCATCCCTCAAGCTGACCTGAAGAGCAAAGGCTATATGGTCCCTATTGAATTGTGAAATTCACACATTTCATAGGGTTAAAACTAATCTAGGAGTAAACTTGGAACAGAGGCAAAGCAGCATGAGCTGGGTCTTCTGAGCTTGTTTCCCAGCTTTGGTAGTGCGTCATTGGGAGAGTGTGGGGAGATGTCTGAGTTTAAGCACCTTGTGTGCAATATGGGAATAATCACCTGTACTGAACCTGCAAGGGTGCTGAAAGTTAATTCTTTGGTGTTTGTAAAGGTGTTTGTAAAGGGGTTTGAAATCTCTGATGCAAAGTGCCGCACACTTGGGGATGCTACAGAGAATAGGATCCCTAGTGGCAGAGAAGCCATTTCTAGCACCTGGAGCTGGAAAGGCTTCAGAAAAATATTGTTTTGCCCTAAACCAAAGCATTCAGTTCCTGGATGGGAGTGTTTCAGATGCTTGCACGTAGGAGCTCACCATGTGCATGTTCACACTCCAGTGCCACAGTAGTGTGCAAACCCAGACCTACATGGAGAATCACACCCTCACAAGGCTATGAGCCTCCTGCCTGCAAGGAAACGTTTCCAGCCTTCTCCAAACTCTTTGATTCCCTCTGCCATGGCCTTTGGGCTTGAGGCGTTCACACAAGGGCGTTCACACAAGGAAAAGGGGATGAATAGGGAAGCGGGTCAGCTTGGGGTGGAACTGGTGGACCCACACAGTAAAGAAGAAGTTCTAACATTTGGCATACTCTTCCTTCTGATAGGAGACATCCACCCATACCCACTTATCCCCCTGGGAAGTGCCTGGTTGGTGAAACTTCCTGGAAGGGGTGCTTTTAGGGTCACAATTTGCTAGCAGTGAGACAGGAAGGACAGAGCATCCCAAAGCGCAGATGGACCTGCAGTGCTTTTCCAAGCAAAAGCAGCAGGGTGCAGCTCCTGGGGCAATGGAGCAATGAAAGAAGTAGTCTGACATGTAGAAATGCTCTCCCCAAGACCTCCACTTCAGGTTTTGTGCATAAAATATCACACCACAGCATTTATAACAATATTCAGCAGTTCAGTGCACTTTGCTGGTGAGTTACAGATCAAAGGCCTTGCTGCTGTACTGGTACATCTAACAGGGTCTGCTTTTAGAAGCAGATATTAATCAGCACTACCAACCTTTTGTTGAAATGCACCAAGAAGTTGAAACTTATTCAGGGGAGAAGTCAAGAAGAAGGGGACAGATTGCTTTTTTTTTAATCCCTGCAAAATGACCAGTCTATTCTGTAATGCATGAGATTTTCCACTAGCAATGCGGCAAAGTTCTCACAACCAGACATCCGTGGCTGCAGTAACATTTCAATCAATTTGTTAGTTTCGGGGTGGACTGGGATGTCTCGCTGAAAGATTAAAAAAACAAGCCCTTGCTGCATTTAATTTTGCAAGCCTTGAAAAAGAAATGGGAGAGATAAATGCCTCCAAAGTGTTTGGCTCCATGGTGGATCTGACTTCGTTGACTTTTGTACCATGCAATTTCAGGTTAAGAACATAAACTTAAGATATAATCTTCTTTCTATTAATGCATTCCTCCTAAACAGAGTTAGTTGCAACATATAATGAGAAAAGATCTGGGTAAAGCTTAGAGCTGTCGTGTCAGATCTGCACAGGTGCCTATTTTAATATATCCATGCTGACACCAAAGCACATGCAATATCCATAGAATAGACTGGTTTAAAAGTGAATTAACAAAGTCTTGATTGTTTTTACAGAATTTTAAATCTGTTTTTGTATTCGCTTTGGACCCATGTGATGCCCTGACACCAGTCATGTGATATCGGCTGCGATAGGCACAAATCCCCGGGCAGCAACAAAAGAAGAAAGAGCAAAAAAGAAAAAGCTGAGAAAAAGCTTGCAATTTGGAAAAAGGCCAATTTTACCCTGGCGAAGGCCTTTTTGATCAGTGAAATGACACATGTGTGCAATATTAATAGTAGTCGATGCTGATATTTTATTTGTCGACCGTCAGCTTTTAAATTCTTGTGCACGGAGCTGAAACAAATTCTTCCCAGGCAAGCAAAATAAAGATGAACTCCCATATATAAGAAATTTAAATAACTCTTTGGCAAATACATTAGCATTAGAGCATTACTTCATTTTTTTTACTTGGTGAAAGGATGATCATGAAACACTTTCAACAAAGAAAAACTGAGTGTTCTTACTGCAGTGATACTGCAAGCTAAACTCACATTTACAATTTCTAAACAAAAAATTTAGAAAAAGCCTTTCTTCACCACGGGTTCACTCTGTAAAACCCAAGCTGCTGCTGGGTGGTTGTTGCTTCCACTTTCCAAGTGTAAAACAAGTACTTCATTGACTTGCTACAAATGCTTGAAAATTTAAATTGGGAAAATATCTGTGTTGTTCTCGGGAAAAAAACCCAACAAACTGTACAGATTATTTAAATGAAGCAAAAAACCCATGCTTGAGAACAAATCGATCCCACACATGCAAACCCCTTATCTAAGCCAGTACAAGATGCTGAAAATCTATAAATAGCCCACAGATCTTAAACTTAAATTTTTTCCATAATACATGCATTACACTATTGTTTTTGATAAACAACAACAACAAAACCCTTTTAAAGCTAGTAAGTTGGACCATTACAAATTAATCCTGACTTTAATAACTGGTTAAAGACCCCTTCAGCTTTATAAGTAACAAAAAATATTAAAGCCTGTGATCACAGCGAGCTTTTCTCATTTCTCCTCTAACCATTTGTTATTTAATCCAATACTAGTAATCCAATTTGTCCATCAGACTTTTAAAGGGCAGAATGCAACTTCTCCAGCTTAGACACTTTTCAAAGTACAATATATTTTTCAAATGAATGCTGGATGTTTCATTTTTTCCCCAACTGTTCCTAGCTCTAATGTATGAGGAAAAAAAGAACAAGATGAACATTGTTCGTACTGATTAAGTAAGAGCTCATTAAAGAGCTGTCAGTGCTGTACTTTGAATATGCATGAAGCATATAATCAGATCTAGTACCGTCACTAGAGGAGAATACGGTAAGTACAAAGGATTGATTTAATTACTTAGAGTGGGCTGTGGTGGTAAAGCAGTCTTGTTAGCGAAGAAAGAAAAGGAGGTTGTATTCTGGCACGGTTAGGGGAAAAAGGCAGTTTTAGCTTCTGCCACAATACTTAATCTCAGGATAAAGCACTTTACATTGTAGCTTAAAATGAAGACTGCCAGTTTTCTAAAAAGACCAGAATTCATCTTATCTTGTTTAACCTCATCTGGTTAACTATCTAGCAGAACATATTTATTCTCTTTAACACGTAATTATGCTTATACCTTTTTATCCTATAGTTCAATAATGACTTCTGAAAACAGTCTTCAAATAAGAGAGGGTAGTGCTGCAAACATCATATGCATGCAAACTGCTCGGTAAGAGATTTGAAAAATGCAGCACCAGAAACTCAGATGAAACAGTGAGTACACGCGCCTTTATGTGAAAAGTCAATACAGTTTTTAATGTCGGACTTTAACCTGAGGAGGCTTCTGGCAGGGTTTCTCTCATTTATTTTCTTTTTCCCCTCTTCCTTTCTGCCTCCCCCCCCGCTCCCCAACTCCTTTCTCTTCCTTTTTTTTTTTTTTTTTTAATTAATTCATTCTTGTTTTATTCTTCCTCTAGGAATCTAAGGGAATTCTCTCACATCAACTCCCAGTGCCATTTTCTAATTTCATTGTCTGGCTTGAGTGGTGAAGGATGCGTGCTCTATTCTTCTCTTCACTTGACATCTACCAGAACCCTCCTCAATGATTAGGAATGAGCCCAACACCAAGCCTCAAATAGCACAAGACATTAAATTCTGCCCTCAGATACGAGAAACTCCTACTGGCTTCTGAGTCGCGATTCCAAGCTGTAATAGCTCCTGCTCAGGATTCAACAGAGGCTGCAGCATAAAGTTTGGTAATTTTGTCCCTTACCAGAACAAATTTAAGTGATAGCCAAAGTACTGATAGCGAGAATTTTAATGATAGTCAAGAAAAAGAAAAAAACAAACCACAACCCCAAATCCTTTTCCTTTCTCCTGTGGCTCATCACACATACTCCTGGTTGTTATTTGAAATCAACTTGAGTCAATTTTCTTCTACAATACTCAAGAAGCGCGGTAACAAACACATTACCATTTTTTGAGAACAATGTAAGCAACTAGCTTATTTCAATGTTGTACAGCTTCCTGGCAGTCTTTTACAAGCACATCTTCCTTCATATGCTTCTGGATTTACAAATGGATTTTTGCTTACACTGTAAGCTAATTATTTCTTAAATTATTTAAATAAGAAGCATCTTGACAAATGTCTCTTCTGAATCAATTTGAAAGAACATTTTTTTTTCCCTTTCCTGCTGAAAGTACTTTCAAACTCAGCCAGCTACCAGTGTATGTATGTACCATTAAACCCATTATTTTTAAGCCTTTTGGGCAGCTAGACATTAGATAAACCCAATATGGATTAACATAGTAAACCTGTACATTGCTAAGAAAACAGAGAAGAAAGTGCTACAAAACACTGAGAATACCGCTTAAAAGGAAGAAAAAGCAATAACATGCAGGGACAAGATTAGTTTACAGTGTAAATGAATGAATACAGTAACTCCTCTACACTTTATGGCATCGTAAATCTGTCAAGATAAGACAATAGATTAATATTTTTTTTTAAATCCTTAAATGTAAATGTATTTAGCTGTTGTGCAAAAATGAATTACAACCTGTGGAAGATAAATATTAAAGGGTTTACATCAGCACCCCAAACCAGCCCATTCGGTCTGGCAAGAAATAACAGGTTTACAGAAATAACTCTGTATGCCATCTTAAGCAGTAATTGTTTTTAAATTTTATTTGCACTGTTTGTAGTGTGTGTGCCATGGTGTCATGGTTAAACATAGAAACCTTCCCATGTCTCCCCATTTACCTCAACAGAACTACATGAAAAACAACCTGCTTAAGACAGAGCCCATTCTTCATCCATTTGCTGATGTTTACACACAGTTTTAAAACAGAATAGAAGAAGCTTTCTTCACTCAACACACTTGGGTGAAGAGGCCAGCAGGAGAATGCCAGTGCATGGGAACTGGAACAGGGCAAATAACAACAAAAACTGGCCGACTTCGCTCTGCTCCTCTTTCTGGGCTATTTTGTAGCTGACAGAAGCTTGGTGACTACTGAGAGCCGTTCAAATGCAAGTGAATTCCACAAATTTAATAGGAAGGTCTTTTGAAAACGTACCCCACTGTCTTTATTTGTCTGCTTAAAAAAAAAAAGTTGCATTTACCCAAACACAGGAACGAGTTTTTACAAGTTTCTGTATTAGGAGCAAGTGGACAGATTGGCTTGTTTACCTGAAGGAGAACATGAATGGCAAATAAAGAATAGTTCTAGGATGTGTCTCATCTTGTCTCGTAAGAACCTGGGGAAATTCACTGAAATTGAAGGTAGTGTGTTTAAAACCGATAAAAAGAATGATCTTTCCTCAAAGCCTCATCATTTACTGGTAGAACTCATTGCCACGAGGCAATGTTGAAACTAAGAGCTCAGCAAGAATTAAAACCAGGCTGAATGTTGAATATGGAAAGGCAAAGCTGTAGCAATAAATATCCAAATAAACAAGTGAAAAACTGCGGGAGGTAGGAACTGGATCCTCCTGCTTTAGGACACAAGCTAACCTTTAAGTTTTAGAGGTTAAATTAAATGTTCCCTGAGGCCAGGTTAGCCTGTAACTGGCCCCTGCACAGATTCTTGCCCCTGTCTGGGTTCAACCCGTACCTGTCCCACTACAGTAGAGTGTTCTGGACCAGACTGTGGGGCTGATCGGCTGTGGCCAGTACAGTGTCACTGAAAGGAAACACGGGAAGGGACGAGAAACGACGCTGGGTGTTTTAGCTGACCAACCTCACATTGCTAACAAAGGCTGGTGGAAGGTCTCAAACGCTTCCAAGTCAGCAGCAGACTTCCCACTGATTTTAACAGTCTTCTCACCTTGCTCGCTGTGAACAGCTTATGCACAGATGAGCTCTTGTTTTTAACGTGAGTTACTGAATTTAACAAATACTTAAGCAGAAAAGCCTATATTCACAACAGATATTTTTTGTAAAGGAGAGTTACACGAGACCTACTGCAAAATGCCTCTGACACAACTGAAAGCTACAGTGAAAATTTTTAAATGACCAGTGGTCCACAATTTTTCACTGAGTGAAAAGTCAGTCATCCCAAAACGGATGTGGTTTTTTTGAAAAATCACCCTCCTCTGCTTTCAGAGGGCTACCTTTGGTGGAAAACCTCAGAATTTTGGATAAAATATTTTTTCCAAGTAATCAGTGTCAAAACAGAACCCACAACAGACACCTCACAGCATGAATGGATGGGCTGCTCCACCTTGAGCTTCAGGCTTCCCATTTGAGATTACCACGCCCAGCTTTCTTCCAGAATACTTCCTCCTTTCAGAGCAGGAGGACCTCCTCAGTTATTAAAAAACACTGAAAATGAACAAGAAGAGCCAGCAACAGATAAGCAAGTGGAACTGTTGTTTAGATGATACTTCAGAAGTGGTAGCTAGCAGATGAAACCCCAGCACAAGTTTTTGAGTCCAAGCTGGATGGGAAAACGCCTAAGAACATTAGAAAGGCAAATTCATGGCCACTAACTTGCTGTCTGAGAGCAGTTGAGAAGGAGACATTGATGTCCACACAATGGAGTCTCATAAAGGTAGGAATCGACTGCCAAGAATCTGCCAGGCAGAGTTACATTGCAGCGCATTGTCCGACTCTACTGCAGCCCCCAAAAGTACTGTAACCCTAATGAAACAGAGCTGCCACCACGGAAATGCCTTTATCACAAGCACACATCAAGTTAGTTTTAATATCAAGCAGGAAACTTATAATTTCTTTGGTTTCTGAAACATAAAAAAATCAGAGAGGCTATTTAAAATTTTGAGAGCTGTGTAAACAGAAGGTCAGGGTTCTGATCACATCTCGGCACGTGCGGGGATTTATTTACCTGCAGTGGGACTGACTCACAGGAGCACAAACATTTGTGGCCTGCAATCTGGGCAGCCTAAAATTATCACAGGACTGGAACTTCCACAAAAGACAAATTGTGGAAGACAAAATCTGAAAGACCACTGATTTTCTCTACATGATGAGTCAACACAGCGCCCAGTAGAAAATAACAGAAAATCAACCAAAATAGAATGCCTGGGCTGGATAAAGATTATGAATATATTTTAAATATGGGACCATCAGTCCAGACCAAGAAACTTTGTTCCCCAAAATTCAAGCAACAAGAGGTGAGATTCAACTGAAACACCTGGAGATTCCTCTAAGAAAGTGATGCCTCGAGGACAAGTGTCTGCAGGGAATCCTAGCACTGAGTAAAACCAATGCTGGTACTCTTTGCACCCAAATTTTCTCATGTAGCACGATTTCAGAAGAAATTTCAGCACAAGAAAACACGCACTATTAACTGATACACTCAAATTTTTGAAACAATGGAAAAAATGGTAGATCATACTTGGAAATCCACCAAGAAGGGGATGATGGTCTGGCAGATGAATTATTTCACTTGCAGATTTACAAGTAGAGTTGGATGCTTTGTTATAAGTGATAGTAATTTCTCTGCAGCTCGTAACTACTCCTCAGAACAGTTAACTACCTGTTTATGTGGCAAGTGATGGCTGGGTGAGATACTGAAGTGAAAGGCCATCTACCTAAAAGTCACTGGAGTGTGTTGTACTAGGTAGCATATTATTCCATTTTTACCAAATGTTGCCTTACTTCCTTCAGAACATACTCTCCTGGAGCTGGAAAAGGGTGGTGGACATTATAAAGTTACTTCTTTGATGGACAGGGCTGGATTTAATCCAAGCCTGAAGTGAGATGATGGTTGGCAATGAACGTGACCTTGTATCTGTGTTAATGAAAACGTGTTCTCTTACTGGGAGTTGGCAGGTTTGTACTTCCAGGATCCAAAGCTTCCCAGGGCTAACTGGGTGAGTTCAGCTGGGCTGAGGTGTCCCAATGCCCCACAACTTCCAGTTTTGACAGAAAAGGTGGTTTTGGTGGTAAATGGGAGAAAACTAAGAAAAAATAACAGTGGTCTCTGCAGACAGCAGTGGCACTCTGGGCCAGGAGCCTCGGGGTGACCAAAGGGCCTTTCTCCTCGCCTTCCCTTTGCAGCGGACACTGATTGTAGAGAAAGCTAACTCCAGGCAGAAAGCCAACGACTATGCCCACCACATGAAAGAGCATTTATACTGCAACACTACAAAGAAAGATGGAAATCAGTTAAAAGAAGCAAATGTCTGTTGGGTCTTGTAAGACTTTTGGAAGGCTTGCAAGTCTATTCATAGTGCCTAGGGCTCTCCCAGAGTAGTCTCCTGCTATGCGGGCAGTGCTCTACTTGGACTCTCTTCTTCAAGCTGGCTTCAACCTGTTGACAGGTTCTTTGAAAGCAATGATGAGGCTACAAAAGCCAGGGAAGTGCATGGAGAGGAGGTTGACTTATTGCTCAGTACCTCCAGCCAACGGGACTCTGTGTTACTTTGAGAAAAAAATAAATATGGTCACTGCTGCTGCTGAGCCGCTCTAATGATTTAATGAATTTGGCCTGGGAAGGCTGAACATGCACGCTGCCCACGTTTGGTCTTGGAAAGGTCACCTCCCGTGAACTTTTGCCTACCAGTGCACAGACCTAAGACTGAAGAGATGTGGTGAATTAGGGACAAACTCCGAGGCTTGTTTTGTGGAAGCTTCTCAGCTGTAGAAACACTGGGTAATTGGAAAAGTATGGTCAGACAGTCTTCCTTTACCAAAAGCAAGTCTGCTTTGCAGAAGCTTAATAGCAAGAGATGGATGGGTATTGGAAAGAGTTTGCCACTAAGAGACTGTGGAGACAACATGACAGAAGGGAAACTGGAGAGAGGTTGACAAGCCTCAAGAACTCTAGATGTTCTCAGTTGCTCATAAAATGCTCTGGCAACTACAAAATGCGTAATTGGGCAAAAATTCATGTATGTGTTTGTGATCTGGGCCCTGAAGACTCCTGTCCGAAAATCAGCTTGCTGGTGTGCCAGTTTATGTGCATTAACAAACTCTCATGAATGACTTTGCACTGTATGTCTTAGCAGGCATCTCACCAGAGCTCTGCGGGCCCCAGGTCACCCAAGTCACACTTGGATGCAACAGAGAAGCACAATTGCCATATTGTGAACGAGACCTCGATCATAGTGTCATTGCACTTCTTTCACCCAGGGCTTTGGTAGTTGTCAAAACTCCCATTACCACAGCCCTGGCAGCAAGTTAACGTTTCTACACAATGGAGAGAGACACATCTCAACAAATGCTTTAGAGTATCACTTTGCTTTCAAAACAAGCAGTAACTACCAAGGCATAGTTTTGTGAACTGTTATCATGTTAGAATAAAAATCTTTCGCTCATGTCAAAAATCTTTCCTTCCACCCAACACAAACTGCTATGAGTAATGTCCTTCCAGCCTCCTAATTGTTAGGTATTTCCAACAGAGAAAGTTCACAAACCAGCAGGGACCCAAACCAGTATCACATATGTATCATTCACGTATCTAGAATTTCTTTGAAATGCTTTCACTCACTTCTTCTGCTAAATGTAAAAAGACAAGCATCAAAAATGTTGTTTACAGTGATACTTTTAAATTTTCTATCTTGCCAGGAAGGCTGTTGTTATACTGTCCTTCCTCTTGCTCTGCTTTGGGATGTGCATCTTTGTCTTTCACGACATGGTTGGTCAACTCATTACCATCTCGTGGTTTGGCAAGTTCTCGGTTCACCTGAGATTAATCATGCCGAGCCAAGCACAACAACAGTGCAGGAAAGCAAGGCTGACAAACTGCCATAAAACTTATGGTGTTACTGATTCATCCTTCCTCATTTAGGCAAGATATAAAATATATGAAAAAAACATGATTTTTTTTTTCTCCTTATGTACACGCACAGATATTTTTCATACTGTCTGCTTGCAAGCTTGAAGAGGTAACAAAACCAATTTTTAAATTCATCTCTCAGGCAAACTGAACATTCATCATTTTCTACCCCAAGCCCTGACACTGGTGAATACAAATCTGCATTTACTTTTGGGAATTCCAAAGAGAATTGTGAATTCAATTGTTTTTGAAAGACGAAATTTGGCTTAGGGAATAGGATGCCTCCTCCTAGCTCACCCCTCCCTACTCTAGGGCAGATTTCTCTTGCAGACTGGGCGACTCCAGTAAAGAGCATTCAAGATGGTATAATACAGGCTGGTAAATACAGCTCGATAATCAGGGTTGTGAAGGTGCAGAGTATATAAGGGATTTATTTTTGATAGTGAATCTATACACATATACATCATCAAGCCCCCATTGAGAAGCAGACCACTCCAAGTGATTAATACAGCTAAAGGGGGCAAATAAGAGATCAATGACAAAAATCACCTGGTAAAAAAAAAGTAAAAGGTGTTGCATTAAAAGGGCTTTTACTTTGCATGCGAAACAATACCAAGAAACCTGTATTTTAGCACTTGTGCTCAACAAGCACTCTAAAGTATGTCGGGATGAGAATAGAAACCCATCCTTTCTAATAATCTTGTGACAAAAGCTAAAAGACATCATCCTATTAACTAGTGATCTCAACTGCTAATGCGGAGTACTTCCTGGTGTCTTTTATGTAGAATGCCGCTATTAAAAAACCACTAAACATTCACTGTGAACAACACAGAATCATTCATCTTTTATCAGCATCTCTTGTTAGAGGAGTACGAGAGGGGCTGAAGGTGTCATTGATATTATAGAGCGGAAATTAATCAGAAATTTTTCTCATATTTTCCTCATCACACTCATTTACTTTTGTACAAATTTCCCCCTGGTAAAAAGTTCATACCCAGCCCCCTGTTGTACGCTTTTAAGTTGAGAATATTCAACGAGTGCGTCAACTGAAAGGCACCAGGTCCCAACACAAAAAGCATTCGAAATTCTCATTTAGTTGTCTTTATTTTGCTAGCGCCATGTGGTCCTTGAAGATGTAGAAAACACGGGAAGCCGAGTAAAGATCAGAGCAAGCTCATTAGCATTCTGACAAAATTGGAGTGGTGGAGATGTATAGTTTGCCTAGTTTGTCGTTTTGAAAGCTACCGGTGGTAAGCTTTCTATTTCATTGTGCTTTTGTCTTTTTTTGGGGTTTTCAACGCAGCGGGGTGGTTGTTAGCCTAGGTTTTCACAGTGCATTGTGGGAACCTTGCCTCACATTCAGCCTATATAGTATCATTTGAGTTCAAGTAAAAAAAAAAAAAAAGTAATTTTTTTTCCTATTTATTTCATAATCACCTATGCTAATGCATAATTGTCATCTGGCTGTCAAAGTCCATCCTGCCCAACACCTGGTTTATAAAGTTAAAAAACCCCCAAAGCCCCCCAAAATCGCAGAATAAAATAAAGTCTGAGCTGTATTTAAAAATAAAACCTTTTAAACATGCTCCTAGTTTTCTTCAAAAGACAAGATAAGAAGAAATTAATTTAAATTCCACTGTTTACAATAAACTAGAAATGAATTCGAGACAGATCCAGTTGATTAGAATTCAAAGGAGACTCTGTATAAGAGCCTCAATTCTATTTCAGAGCCTCTTGAAGGAAAAATGGGTTTATGCTCCAGAATTATGTAAATAATGAATTACCTCTTAGAAGACCTATAGAAGTTATTACTCTGGTCATTTTTTCTTTTCTTTTTTTTTTTTTTTAAACATAAGGCTCACTTTGAAGGGCTAAAAGGGCTACATTAATGCTGCTATTCGACATGAACGTTTCCAAGTTGCAATGAAATGGATAAAGGTCTTTTTGGATGAATTTATCTGCTAAATCCTTGTGGTTGCCCTCCTATCTCGGATGATGACCCAAAAGAATGTCAACAGCTCATTTCCCAGAGAGCTGGGCAGAGTCACTACACAAGCCATAATCTGCACGTTCTCAAAGAACCGTTTCAAACATTACATTTCACAAGCCGTTTAAAGAGATTTTTTTTTTCCCTCTCATCTCCACTATCCTACCAATACTTTGGACATCAGTGCCTTGGAAATGAGTGCTTTAACAAAGTTGAATCGTGACTTTTTACGTATTGTGTTGGTGGGTCGGGCATACACGCACGCTCGTACATGCACTGTGCAACATGTGAGTGCCCACGGGTTCCCACATGCTTCCCATCCACATCACCAAATTCTAGCCATGCTACAGCAGGGACAAGAACATACTAAGACTAAAAATATATCAAGCCACCCCTAATGTACCCATCAGATTTGTTTTCTTTTAATATAATGAATTTTAACATCATATAATTTTTAAAAATAAATTAATATAATGTGTGCCAGGCTGCCAAATCACAGATATCCTTTTAGCAGGAAAGAATGAAGCCCAGCTTGGAAGGAGATACAACGGATCTAGGTTTCGAATACAGTAAATTTCACAATGGAGTGTGGACTCAAGATTTCTTTACTTAGCAAGGGGGAAAGGATAAATATTAAGGGAAAGAGCTGCTTTACAGAAAACTTTCAAAATTCTTTCTTTTTGTTATGCATTTGGACAGCATCATTATCTCTGCCGTCAAAACAGCCTGGGAGCTGCAGGCAGCCTCTGCTGAGCAAGAAAAGCAAATGGTCAGGCCAAAGAGGTCTTTAAGAAAACAAACAAAAAAAAAGTACAAGAAGGTAACTGCCTGAAAACAGAAAGCTCTGAGATTCCCATGTGGATTGACAGATCTAAATTTTTCCATCATATTTATAATCTAATTTCACTCTATGCCTCTCATTTCACTCATGTGAAATACAAGAAATTTCATCACAGGAGATGTTGCTACATTTGAGTTACACGAGGAACTATAATCCCTCCCCAAATAAAAACAACACCCTAACCCTGACAATCAAATAGCAGTTTTACTCTTAACCTAACAAAAGACAGAATTTTGTCAGCTCCAAGATGCTACCTTTATTTCAAATCTCCATTTAAACACTCAGTTCCTTTTCACTTGAGTTCCAACTCCCAGCAGAGGCAAATAACCTGGAGACTGTTATCTGCACGACAGTAAGGGCAACCGAATTATTTCCTATACTTTGCCATGTGCTTATAGCTGCAAAATTATTTATCTCCTTCACTGCATTCTACTACGAAAGTTTCCTCCAGAAGAATCGCCGGGACCAGCCATATCAAATTAGAGGGCAGTCAGGAGTGTCTAAGTCCAGCTTTAAAACAAATATCATAACAATTACTTAGCCATATGGAAAATAGGGTATGTCTTTCCTGAAAGCTTTTATATATTTTCTATCTCAAATTTCAACTTCATTAGAAACTATTTCTGACTAGCAAGCTGCAAGATTGCTAAATATCTAACTGTTAACCCACCATGAAGAGACTCTTTTGAATGGCAGAACTTTTCCAAGATGCAAATGAACAATAATCTAATTTTGAGAGTAAATTAACTGAAGGATTCATTTTAATATCTTTCAAAGTCTCCAAAATGAAGTGCCAGTTGCAGGCTCTGCAATACACACACATATGTGCACTCATGCTCACGTACACAGACTGACACGGCACCCCCACTACACCCACTTCCATCCTCAGGAGAACTCACATTGTATTTATGTTTAGGTTCTTATGACTTAAAGGCCAGATGTTTCACAAATGACCAACAATTGGAGGTTAGAATAAATTAATGACTGATTTCTGAGCTTTGATGGAATTAAGCATACTTCTTTTCTCAATGTGCCATGTGAATGTTTGCCCGTTAAACTTTTTTTTTTTTCTTTTTTTTCTTTTTTTTTTTTTTTTTTGACAAGTGAGGCCACCCGGCAGAAAACAACTGATGCAAAACCCAGGAGTAATCCCTCTGTTTAGTTCAACACTGTGGTTAGCCTTAACACTGCCTCTATTATCCAATGGATTTAGAGAAACTTTCATTTATTTGTAGGCCTCAGTCTTCCAACTTTGTTGCCTTCTTTAAAGGACCCAAGACCCATTCCTATGTAAATACATTTGCATAGGGCCACAATGAAACTTTCTGGGGCTGGGATTAAACTTGCAGAACTAGATAGCTGTGCTGCGCATATTTGTGATCTTCGTGTAAGTACTTTCCCAAATACATATGAGTGAATGAAGCTGATGTCCACTCTGGCTACAGGAGTTTAAAAGAAATGCCCTATCAAAAACTATGGACCCAAGTCCCGAAGGCTGAAGCAAGCGGCAGAAACGGCACTCAAATGTGAAAGTACAATAAATGGAAAATGAACAAAAAGTCCTTTTCAATTAGGAGCTGCTAAAATCAGCACATTACTTGCTGCAAAATGTCCTCTCCCAGCATGTTCTGGTAGGACAAGAAGGATGCCTGGTGTAAAAGTGATGATTCATAGCCACTTGCATTTCCCCTTTTTTTTCTTGCTGCCTCTGTTTATACAAAGTACCTAGGGTATAGTGTATTATTATAAACTGTACTCAATCCAGCCTTCTTCCAGCCAAGGCAAATAGAAAGCTTTGCATCCAGCAAGTCTATTAGGAAACAGTACCCGGATTAATCCCCGCAATTACTGCCCTCAAAAAATGCTAGTGGACACTCCATGCAATTTTGCCATTCCCACACACAAAATGCCAAAACCTTAAAGGTTTATGTTCTGTAAGGGAGGCTCGATGGACCTAAAGCAGTACTAAGGAGTGGTTTTGTAATTTCATTGGCTCTGATGACTGTGGGCCAGGAATTGCAACTGAATATATTCTTTCGGTATGCATTTAAGGAGATAACACCTTCTTCCAGGGCTCATCGAACACAGATATGTAATTCCCTGTTTTGCTGTACATTTTGTTCTAATCTAGCCTAAAAAAGCTTTGTATGCCTAATTTTAAAAAAATCATTATTATATCATTCAAGTGCACAACTACAATGATTAAAAAAAAGTGAAACCAAACATATCAAACTTAATCACGTGCAAAAATACATTACCCACTAGAAAATGACTGCCATAACCAGCAGGATGTTAATGAAGACACTGTCACAAATCATAACCCAGTTCTGATTTACACTATATTTTCCTCATCCCCGACTGTATGGTGAACCTCTGCTGCCCCATGTAAATACCAATTTTTCTCGTTGGACTAAGCACATCAATACAAAAGTAAATGAACTACCAAAGTGCCCTAATTAACAATTTTGCAAGTGAATGCAGACATCAGTGCCACACTGCAGCCATTAAAGTCTATCCCTTGCCATATCTGTTTCTGTTAACATTTCAATAGACCAATTAAATGACCTTTCCCCCCTCAAACTCAATTAAGCTATTTGAACATCAATTGATAACTTACCATGTATTTATGCAAAATGTGCAAGCAAGAGATTCATTTTTTCAATCCTAATGATGTTTTGAAGAAGAGAAAACTATCTTAACTATCCTGTCCTGGTATTCCATGGAGAGGGGGCCAGAGATGGGATTGCCTCCCAGGGGAGCCTGGTGGGCACGGTGGCATTGTGGCAGGCAGTTTGGAGAAAGCAGGTGTGAGGCAGATATTCCTCTTCCCTGCCATTTGGTCCCTACCAGGCAGCTGTCTTGGGAGGCCAAAAGAAAGCAGAGACAGCCATCTCTTTCAGCTTGTTGGAGTATCACGTCCTGGGTCACAGCCAGCACACTGGTAGGTGGCACAGGGTCACATCAGCCAACTTGTGGAGATCCAGAATTGTTTCTTTTTTCCTCTGTTCTGCTTTTTGTCTCGAGTTCTTACCTCTTGTTGTGCAGTGGAAAGGAGGGCCCAACACACACACACCTTTCCAGCATCCCAGGGTAGGTGTGACATTGGACTGGAGCCTGCCCACCCAGTGTTAAAAGAGGTGATTTGCTGACATTTGCATTTTCCCAAGGGGCTCCATACACCATGGATCTGTTTGTCACAAATTCAGGGGACTTCAGGGGAAGGAGGTCAACGTCTCCTGTTTAAGAGCTGGCCTTTGCTTCTCTGCACAGGTAAACAGTTCCCCCCAGGGCTGGTAGATAGGGACTGAAAGCCAGTGGATTTATTTAAAATAAAGTCACCTCAGTCTAGGAAAGAAGCAGCAGCTGGTGCTGCTGCAACTAATTTTAGGTGAGAAACATAAATTTTTTGACTTCAAGAAGTAAAAGGACAATGACAGATCTTCCAGGAAAACCAAGAAATGAGAATTTGTGTAGCACATTCAGAAAAAAGGTTTGTAAGTACCTACTACCTCTCAGCAGACTTCTTTTAGATAAAAAAAAAAAATCCTCTAATTACTAAGAAGTAATCAAGCAGAAAACACAGAAATGGAGGGCAGGAAGGTATAAATTGTTTAGCCTTCCTTATATCTGGGAAAAGAAAGTTGTACCTGAGCAAATTAAAAAAAAAAACCAACCCCCTAAGCCCCAAAAGTAATCTTTCTTAAATTAAAACAAAACAGAAAAAGTAAAAAGAAACCACTTTGAAGATGGGTAGGAGAGAAATTGAAGATCCAACTCTAACAATTCTATTTGAAGTTTTAGTTGAATCCCTTAAAAAAAAAAAAATTCTAGTGGCACCCTGGGATAGTTCAACAAAGGCCTGGTTTCTGGGAAAAAAAGCATTGTCCCTTTCAGAATGTTAATCTGGTATATCACTTGCTACTACACCCCAGCATGTACTTTTGCTCATATCAACAATTAAAAGAATACATTTATTAAATAGTCTTATCACTGGATGTTATAACTTGTAATTCATGCTAACTAGATAACCAAAGTAAATTTTATTTAAATTCTCATTTCTTTGTGAAACTTTGTAGATGGTGCATATCTCATGATTAACGGACAACGTCTAAAGCATCCCGTCCTCTAATCTTCCTAAAATCCCTTTTCATCCGATTGTTTAAGACTGCTTGAAAGGCTAACACCAAGTCTAAGACTACTGCACATTTGGGGGAGGGGAGCCTCTGTAGGTTAGCTAATTAAACTGTTTGTCTTCTGAAACATTTAACTGGCTTTAGAGATTATTCTAATTAAGAATGATGTTAGATGTATTTTTTAATGTAGCTATTAAAATTAATCATAATCCAGCAATCTCATGCGCTGAACTATGTAAATAGAGATGTGCTTGAAATCCTGCTGCAGTTTCTTCATTCGGGAGTTGATCATTATGGATTCTACAAAGCACACATCAGCATCAACCTAATTTTTAATTATGAATGCCTTGTGAAACTCTAACTTTTACTCCGTATTTATGAAAGGTAAACAACTGACCTCAGCAGAGGCAGACTCCAGTGTTTCCCAAGCAGTACAATTACGAGGGGGGATATGAGCTCTCATTCATACTGTACATCTTTTTCTTTCTACTTCGCAGACCGTGTATTCAATTGAAGTGAAGGAAACCCATTAATTTTGGAAGGTCTGCAACTTGGCAATTGCAACTTCTCGTGCTTTTCTTTACTAGACATACAGCAGAGCTCTCGCAAATATTGCTGGCAAGAAATTTTAAAAAACAGACCACATAAAAAAGTTGGCATTGAAACAGAAAGAACGGCTGGGGCTAGAAGCCAATATGTAAATTGGTTAGTTAAAAAAAAATCTAGTATGATTTTCTCCTTAAATAATTAAGAAAACAAAACCAAAACAACAGAGAGAAACAAATGAATTATGACTGCAGTACACACAACAGGCAGCCTCTATCAGAACTCAGAAGGGTATTATACTCTAAACACTTTTTCTTCCCTTACTGCTGAAAGATTAATACTGGTTATCCCATTAAAGTTGGTAAAATGCCATTCTTGTGTCTTAAAGCTCTAGCATTGGAGGTCAAGAAGTGTATGCTGCTTCTTACAAGGCTAGTGTGGATGTAATCTTCCCAAAGTTACAATAATTAATGTTAAGCTTCTTTAGCAATACGTTTCTGAAAGAACTTGCCTGATAATATACTTAGAGCCTGGCTAGCTGTTTGTGTTTCTGAGCAAGAAATGTATTCTATGCTGCTCACGTACTTCAGCTTAAATCTTTAGTCAAACTAGGGTGATGATGAGCAGTTTGACTCCTAAGCAGAAATAATATTTAAATTCTCAAAGGTGAAACATTTTGGGTGCAGGGAAATCAGGGGGCACAGATCCTGCTTCCGAATGTTTTTCACCACTAACCCGATGGAGATGTGTTCTGAACAGCCATACAGGTCTATTTTAGGATACCTACCCCCTAAGAAAGCTGCCTGTACAGGTGCAATATATTTATTAGTAGGCAAGCTACAGCAATTGCAAAGGAGCTGACATTGGAGGTCTGCTCTCAGCCCATACTTTACTATTGAATACAAAAGCCCTCTGCCTGAAAGTGTCCGCACATGCTCCAGCTCGGAAGCTGTGGTTATGAATGAAAACAGGGAGTGTAAGATTAGATCTCCTTCTGCTCTAAAACTGAGATAATTTCATTTATTTCAAATGAGCTACCTCTGCTTCTCCCATCTCAGGATTTGGACCTTTCTGTATACCTTAACAGCTTGGGTTATTGCAGTATTTCTGAGTCATCCCACAAATAAAGGAAAATGTATTTTTCTGAATGCATGCACTTTGCTGCAGCGTTTTTGAATACCACCTTGATGTTTTGCACTTCTGCTTGCTGGAAAACTTAATGGACAAACACATCTCCCAGGTTAAAATACTAAAAGCCATTTCTGTGAGTACAGTTGGGAATGAGTGGCCCAGGGAAGTCAGAGCAGCAACACAGTCACCAAATGGAACAGAGAATCTCATCTGCATCTTTGTTTTCGTCTGGTGCAGAAAAGAACCCTGATGATACATACATGTTTATCTATTTGCTTCCATTTTCAGCCCTGTGAATGCATGCTTTATCTCTGGGCATAACAGCTTGTTCTGGTAGAAGTTCTTTTTGTCTTTCTATGCAGATTTTAATGCAACAGCATAGGTAGAAAATTCACTCTTGAATGAGTTCACAAGGGAAAATTATGCAAAGAGGTTACTAATCAGTCGATGACCTATCCTTTGAGGCAATACAGTAGACACAGGAATATCCAAAACAAGTCACCCTTATGCATTATAATCACAAGCAGTAGGCACAGAGACTGATTCTGTTAACCTGACAGAGAGTTCATTCTTCATCATTCAAATAGGTGAGAGAAAGCAAAAAAAAAAAAAAAAAGCATCCTGAAGCACAAAGCAACTTAGACAGTTTACTGGCAACTTGACCCTGAGACGGTTCCAAAAACCAGTTTCACAGACACGAGCGTGCTTAACAATGGTGTCAGTCAGCCAGCCCTGAAGCTGTCCAAAGAACCAGCCAGATACTGCTGCTGCCCAAGAAAAAAATATATTCTAGACCTGGCTTCCAGATAATATAGCTGTAAGGCACAGGCTCACCACAGCTGCTGACTATGATGAAGATGAGGGAGATAGAGGGAAGCTCTGGTCCTGACACAACAGCCCAGGCTCTCAGCTACCTGATGGTCAGCCAGCACCTTTTGTCTCCCCTTCTTTTCTATATGTACTCTGATAGAAAGAAACTGTGCATTTTATGCCTCAAAAGCTACACAGCCAGACAAGCAGAAAACTATGTTATTTCTTATTATCTGATGGTAGACAACTTGTATGGTTTAATTAAATATGTACTTGGAGACTGTAACATATCATTATATATGTGCCCTGGACTGCTATTAAAACAAAACACAGCATATATGTCCATACACTGCTGTGTGTAATATATAAATGCTATCACTTTAAAACCTTTTGCATATGTCCATTTTATTTTATACATTTAAAAGGAAGAGCATTTCTCCTGGGACCCAAGTTTTAGTGCCCTGACACTGGCAAAAGCCAAAGAACAGTAAGAAATATTACAACCAAAAGACTGAATACAAATTCATCCCAGGATGAGATTTAATATGAGAAGTGAAAATTTCATTCTGTTACAAGAGACTAAATCAACAATTTTAACTCTCTTTTTGTGCCCGTACTTTTTCAGTTCAACCTTTTTCTTTTTCTAAGAAATTCAAATGTTTCCCTCTTACAAACCTCAGTCCTTTATATCTTCAAAGCTGTGTAAAAAGCTAACTAATTAATACATGTGACTTTCCTTTCACATGTGACAACAAAGCGTACGCTGCTTTTTTGATTGGTAAGAGTTAATTTGCAGTGACACAACATATGTGTTTACAGGTTTTCTAATGTTTGTTGTTTGGTTCACTGTGTAATTAGTCCTACTGACAAGGAAGCTTATGCACTGAAAAAGGAGGGGTGAAATAGTGGCTGGGAGATGGCAATCCTGCCCCATTTTGAGTACATGCAGTGTTGAAATTGGGTACAATTTGAAAAAAAATAAACAACACCCCAAACTCAGAAGATAAACAACGGCAAAAGACTCTCAAGCCCCAGTAATTGCCATGAAAAAGGCAGAACTTGTGAAGATGTACCCCACAGGACCAGCTACACTAAGAGGAACCAACCAGGTGTGTTATACCACAGCGATGGTGAGTCTCAGCAGATGTTAACTCTCATTTTTCAGATCTCATTTAGAAGACCATATGCTCCTGGGCAGGGTCAGCACAGATAGACTGCAAGATCACAGTGGCTGGATTGTCATCACAGAGCAGAAGCACAGACCCAAAATAACTTCAGTGCTGTCATTAGAGTTGCACTAGGTACAGCAGCAGCATGGAAATAGCAATCAAGGTGAATGATGGGCCAGTGGAGAATGGAAATGATTAAGAAAAAACCCCTTTACTATTTAAGATTCACCCTGAAAACAGTAACTCTGAGATAGCTGTCAATATAGGGAGCTTATCTGTCTGTGCAAGATTTCACGATACCGCGTTTAGCTAACATGGCTAATGAACGAAAACAAACTTGACAAAAATAAACCCACGAGGACAGTTTAAAGCAGTAGATTAAACCACCTGCATTATTTCCTGTGCAATTAAACTCCAGAATTAGTATACAGTAGGAAAAATACCAAAATGGTGATAGTATCGCTTATCTGGTTCTCTAGTGAATCACGTTTGCAGTCACCCCCACCGCACGCTGCGCATTAACTCTTCGCACCGTGGGTATGTACAACTCTGAAATATAAAATTAGTTGCTTTTGAAGGACACTGAGCTCCCTCTGGTGAAGGCATAACAAGTTTATTAAGTAAGCACCACCTCTGGAAGTATAATCCCCTCTGGCTTCTTCCATGGAGTTTATTGGTTCAGTTTTCCTAACCATGAGCATCATTAGGGCAATGCAGTAATTAAGAGTTGTTAGAAAGTGAATTCTCAAACTGCAGATTAGAAAATTAAACTATTTCCTGATTACATATTAATGGAGCACAACAATAGCAGTTGCCATAAGCTTGGAAGGCAACCAAGGGATAAATCTGTGTACTTAATTACCATAAACAATGGCTGCATAGAAATGAAGTTTTATGCACATTCCCTTCTGTAATATGTCTGATATCAGTACACACTTGACAATTCTTGTTCAATTATCTCTATTATTTAATGCGCTGTGAACGGCTCTGTGTAAATAAAATTAACCACCCCAATTACTTTGAATTCATCTAGGGACAACGTAATAAAAAATGTGAAGAATTCTGTATGCCTATTAATCTAAAACATTACAGAAGCTTTCACCAGATTTTCTTGTCTATATTTATTTTGTCTACCTTTATTTTAGTGCACTGCTAATTCAATTACATTTACCATCAGTGGTCAATCAGCAGCAGCAGAGGTTTTTTTTTAAATTTCATTAATCCTTGTACAGTACCACAAACATACTCATCCATTAGTAAGGTACAAGATCTCACATGGAAAACACAAATATGCTTCTACTTGAATTTGGGAGCCTGAAGTTAATCAGAAAAACAATTAAAAACACTTCATACCCTGTGGTCAGATAACAAAATATCTGATAGCTACAATTTTTTTTCAAATACTTGTTTTTGCAATTAGTGAAGAAACTGTGACTGAAAAAGAGATAAATTTAGATTAGAGATTTGTAAACCAGGATTCTTTGACTTTTATTTTAATTGTGCTATGCGATAATTTTGCATTTTAATTGGCACTTGGATATCAAGATGATGGACACCTTAAAATACAATGACAGAAGAATTTGCAATGGAGAAAGACACTGTCAGAAGCAGAGACAAAACTATTTTATCCCTAACAGGTTAAGCACAACATGGGTAAGTACAATCCTGAGGAAAGCAAGATAACCCTACCTCTGCCATCGTTTAGTTTCAAGCCATTGTAACACAGCAAGAAGAAAAATCAACGATACTAGATCACGATTTTTATACTCAATCATCCAACTCATTCCTCTTACTTGAACCTCTGGGCTGCCTCTTCTCTAAAAACTTGCACCCACCAAGTTTTTTGTCATGTTGTGCTTCATATGGTGGATGCTGCAAAATCCCTCCTATAAACTCTTACCTATATCCTGACAGCAACAGCAAATGTGCCATGAGGGTATTCCAGGCAGCTCAGGGCACTGAAGCACTGATTCCCCCCACAGCTTTGCAATGGAGCAGTAACCAGACTGCGCTGGAACAAGGTGAGGTTACATTTTCATTACAAGTGCAAAGACCGAGGACTGAGGTTACGGCACCACTGACATAAATTACTGGATATTAATAAAAGTGTGACTATTCAGATTCAAATGGAAATCAGCAACCCAGGAATTTTAATAACTTTTATTTTTTCACACATCTTAGGAAAGTGTTTCTAGTCAAATCATGAGCAGCTGGCACCGGAAATGCAAAGCTTCAGCCAGTTCCAAACTCTGTGCCTAGCTGACGAACTTT